>NW_020439271.1:1139917-1180369 GCF_000699045.2 Agrilus planipennis
TCAGTACTGTATGAAAATAAATAAAAGTAAAACTAAAATACTGGTATGCAAGGGAAGAAAAAGTAGGGAAAGAGCGAATATAAAGATAGGAGACGAAAAATTAGAAGAAGTGGCTGATGTTAGATACCTAGGAAGTCAGATAAGTCAGGATAGAAGGAGTAGTAGGGATATAAAGCAGAGAATAGCGCAGGGTCGTGTCGCCTTTAATAAAAAGAAGTCACTTCTATGCTCGCGAAAGGTTAATTTAGAAATTCGAAAAAGGTTGTTAAAGGTATATGCTTGGAGTACGGCATTGTACGGGTGCGAAACATAGACAGTGGGAGCGGCGGAAAAGAAAAGGTTAGAAGCGTTCGAAATGTGGTGTTATAGGCGGATGATGAGGATATCGTGGGTAGGAAAAGTTAGAAATGAAGAGGTATTGGAAAGAATAGGAGAACAGAGGACTCTATGGAAGTCAATAAAAAATAGGCGAGATGGGTTGGTAGGACACCTTCTTAGGCATGAAGGTCTAGTCAGAGACATATTAGAGGCAGAAACAGGAGTTAGGAGGAGTAGAGGTAGACCTAGCTTAGATTAGATTACTGTTCGCAAAAGGTTAAGGATCTGGGCTGTTCTAGTTTTAGGGAAATGCGAAGTTTAGCTCAGGATAGGAAAAAGTGAAGGTACGTGTCCAACCAGTCTTAGGACTGACGACCTTATGATGATGATGATAATTATTAACTTAATTCAGCACTAATATTGGAATCAGTTAATTTTATAATTTTCATTTGGTTGCTGATTTTACTATATGTATAAAGCTCGACTAGACTAGACTACCTTAGTAATGTAAGTACCTGTGAACGTCACGAAGTTATAAGAAAAATCTCTGCCATTTTTCTGTCGTTCACGATGATTAAAACTGAATACATATATTCCACTTAAAATTAATGTAGTTTGCCTATGATAAACGTAGCATGTATTTCGTCTCGGTATAAATAAAAATTTTAAATGGAGATTGGAGACGAGACTTGGAGATGATGATGCTTCAAGGATGAAAGGATGCATACACTTTGAAGCTTTTAAAAGAATTAATGGTGTTTTTAACACTTCTCCCCAACGTCACGAATTTCCTTTAAATGTGACGCGTAACCTTGCCCGTTAAGAAGCTTTAATTCTTCGACTCGACCACTTGAGAACATAATAAACCAAATTAACGGTAGAAATAAAGAATTATATTCACTTTCAAGGATGTCGGGTTTGATGTACTTTCGGTGGCAATTTTGACGTAGCTGTTGCCGTAGCCGCACCTGTTTATAACGCACTTTATAACAACGGACCATTTGATTGGAAAGCAATCACAGTAAATATATACAGGCTGGAACGAATACGAAAGATGCAACATGTATTTTATGTTTAGCTACAATTTGTTACAGCGAATATCATCAGGGGCGAACTGGGCATAAGGGAGTTTGGGAGATTCCCCCTGGGCCCCCTACATACCTAAACATAAGCTTTTTAAATATTAATGTGAAAATTCATTTATCCACTATAAACTAGCTCAGGTTAATGAGGGAATATTTGTTGCTATTGTCACCCCGTCGCCGGGAATCGAACTGGAGACAACAGTAACAAATTTTCCCTCATTAACCTGAGGTAGTTTATTTGTCAAAGTGTTTCATATATAAGCTTTTTAACCCAATAACTCTGAGAATGTGTCGTCCCTAAAAAATAAATTAAAGCCAGGAAAAAAAATACGTTTTATCTCATTTACATGGCCCTCGATCTTATATTTTTTGCGTAAGTCTTCATAAGTTTTTTAACGCCTTTACCCGGTAAAACTTTAATTCATTTGCTTACGTTAATTGTATTGAAAGAAACCAACTCTTAATAAAGGATTTAGAAAATATTTTATTGGGGTATTTCTGCTACAAGAATACATAATATTTATAAAATATGAGACTGTAAAGCTTATATTACATTTACATATAAATAAAAATGCAGTACCCTCTGCTATTTTTCAGTGCATTTGTTGGAAGAATTTTCGACTACTGTTAATGCAATAATCTAAACCCTAGACAAAAAGTTTCAGTCTCTCTCTAGTCTCTCAGAGTCTTTCAGCGTCTCTGAGAGCGTCTGTCACAGTCTCACAGTTATTGCCTAGGTGTTTTTATGGATCTCTCATAGTCTCTGTATGAGAGATTCGAACGATAAAATTGTTAATTCAAAGATTCGAGTCTCTTACAGAGAGACTGAATGAATAAAAGTGAAAAATTGAGAGACTCGAGTCTCTCGTAGAAAGACTGGGATCTCTGAATATGTTGAACTTTTAACGATGTCTATCGAGACACCACATAATGAGAGACTCGAGTCTCTCGTTCAGAGATTCGAGTCTCTTGTTCAGTGACTGGATACGAAATGAGGTCTCTCTCAGCGACACCAGAGAGACACGATGAGGGACGAAGACTCGAGTCTCGCTTTCGAACACTTTGAGAGACTGAACATTTTTATCTCGGGAAGATAAAATATATAAACATTTGGACGTTTTCAATTTTTATCTCCATCGTTACGCTTAATATACAACTAAATTTTTAAAAGCGTTACTTCTTAACCATAAACTGTTCATTAAAATAATACTTTGGATACCAACGAAAGGCCATTGTGTTTAGTTATTATATAAACATAAAGTCAGCGTTGAGCTTTTTTTATTTAGACTTTAAAAGCTCTTTGACTCCTAGAATTTCCCGGACTCTTTCAAACTAAACAAAAGAACAGTGCCGAGTAGATTTTTATCTAGCTGAAACCCAGAAAAAATAGGTTAATCCTTGCCAAGTTTTAATTTTTTTTAAGAATCACTTTGACCGGAATAGAAAATTGATTATTTAATACCGAAAATTCAATGGCATTCAGATATAAAATTTACACTGTGTGTCGGCAAATATTAATATTAAGATAGAGACATTGTATTTTTTTTTTTAACTGTTTCGAAACCTATCAGCCCCTGGGTGCATAAAAAATCGAAAATTGTCGAAATAAAGACGACTCTAATAAATATTATGTATTATGTTATACTTTTTCATATTTGCTAAAGTGAATTATTTTTCGCAGTAGATTATTAGATATGTATGTTGCAATCGCCTAAGTTTTTTTAATTTTTAATTTAATTTAGTTACAGTATTTGAAACAACATCTAAAAATGTTTTCGCGATTTCAAACCTTCTTTAACCTATTGTTCTTTGTTCACACGTTAAGTGTGTGATATTTTCAATAATTAATTACTGTTAATTCCATAACAAACTGTATGAAAGGAACCCGCATCCCAAGTATATATGCGTACCTTCTTAATCATGTTGTACATTATGCCCCCGCATTACAAACCTTGTATAAATTGTTATTAAAGTATTAATTACTATTACGCAAAGAGGTAAGGCGGTGACTGCTACTTCAGTAATTATTTTAAACAAAAGGTTTTACCCCAGACTTAGAAAGTCCGTGACCCCGTTATAAGTTAAAATTACCAAATATAAAATGTTCAAATGGATAATATGCATACATTACATACGTGGGTTATTTTTAATGTCGATTGTTGTTACTTTTATTTCAGTTTTTATTAAAATTTAATTAAACTAGTAAAATGTTTGAAATATTATTTATTAATTTTAGTTTTGGACAAAAACAAAAATTGCGATATAAACAAAATTAAAATTAGTTGATCAGCTCAATAAATGTTGAAATTACTGCTTCGACTTGCATTTTACTGTTTGCTTCTCCAGGTCTTTGTTGCTGAAATGTGCTTGAAACAATTAGTCATAAATCGGATGAGTCATTCGTAGCACTTACCTGATTTAGCTCCTACCACTTTCTTTTAAATTATGAATCATAAGATACAGGGCTCATAACTTAAAAATTTCTTTCTAATACTTTTGTTTGTCTTTTTAATGTTTCTATTAAGATTGCTACTACTTTCACCTTTCTTTGGCCTCGAATTTGTTAAGAATATGCTAAGACGATGCAAATTATTCGAAATAATGAATAATTTGAACCCAATCGAATAATAGCTTTTCCGAATGATTCGTTTTTCTATATTTTGTTTTATTTTCTTATTATTCAGTTTAATGTTAATTTGTTAATTGCTAAGTTATAGTAAATTAAAAACTATAACTTCGCTACGAAATTGGAAATAAAGAAAACTCGAGATAAAACCATTATTAAAAAAACGAATACTTCTATAAAAACGAATAGGTAATTCGATAAGTATTTTCGGGGGAATGTTGGATTCGATTTGAATACTATTGACACACCACTGAAATCTACCTAATGCATTTCCTAATGTTGGTTATATTAAGATTCGCAATGGTTCGGTGGTTTAATTGTAATAGTAATGAAAAATAGTAAAACTCCAATTGTACTTTATTGATCAGTAACAACAGAAAAACGTATTAACACAACGGGAGCTTCTTAGGAACTAACTTTTAAAATGTACAAGTCTCTGCAGCCTCCTTAGGGCCATAAAACCCAAATGTGGCCTAAAAGTGACCTCGACAATACGAATAGATATTTCTACAAAACTAAACTCATCGTTGATTTCCAACACCTAACTTATTATTTAATAGATTAACAAAGTACATAGACGAATTAAAAAGAAAAACATGTATTTGAAGAAACAAAGTACTCGATTAACTTTCGGAAAAAACTGCTTGATTAGAATGAAAAAATTTTCAGCATTACGTATTATAATTCAGACAAAATATTTAAATATTAAGTTCGCAAAATTGGTTTTTGTAATTGTTTTCCTAACACATGAATTCTTGATGATTATTACAGGTGGGTTGCACTTACTTATTTAAATACTTGTGAATAACTAAAGGAAAAAGTCTTCTTTTTTGGGACCAAATGAATTTTTTTTTATTTGAAAATCCTATTTTCGCCGTAAGAATCTCCGGGGAAATATAAGCAAATTTCTGCAAAAAACTAGGGAAAAATGAAATTCGTCTTGCATTGCTGGTTAGCTTCTTATTGCCGTAACAATGCTTTTTAATGGGAATACCTACCTCTAAATCTGATTCGCTATTAATTTCTTGTATTTCGAATGACTTATTTGTAATAATTTTCGTCTTTTCATCCTTGTCTGTCCCCCTTTTTGTTCCAACCCACGTGTTCTCCCTTGGGCAATTCAATTAACAATAATTGAGGTCTGGTCTACCTTTTGTAAATTATTGAGCACTATCTCGATGACGTTAAAAAAATGCACTTTCACCCTCTGTATCTACCCCTTGTTCGTAGTAGGCTCTCTGCCTGCTTAGAAACGCAACCCCTCCTTATATTATCCTAACACGTTACCATAAAAATTGTCCATATTCCGGGTGACATTGATATCTCGTGCGTAGCCCTTCTAGTACTTTTCTCTGCAAGTGTTTTTTCTTTTTAATTATGAAAAACGCTATTTAATAAATGTAACATTATGTAGGTAATATCTGTTTATTGGGAGACTAAACATCATGTAATAATTAGCAGATAAAATCGAGATTTTATTCTGTAGAATTGCAACACATATTTCGCATCCGTACTTTGTACTTATTAATATTTCAACATACGAAATGAGTAGTTTTTTATTTCGTTATTATAGCGCATTATTACTTTAACGAATCCTCGGCTTTTTTATGGTGTATACGAGGCGTTGTCCTTACTTAACTACTGCTGCAATTATTGTTATTGTTATTATTGTGACAGGTATGTATCATAATTTTGCACAAAGGATTTTTCAGTAAATGTTTACCCCTTGTTCATTAGCAGGACCGTGACCGCATTAAAAGTTAATATTCTTTGCATACGTACACATGTGTAGGTACATAGAGGTACGTATTAAAAATTCCAACGTAATTGCACAAAAGGATGTTTACTTGAAATACTTCTTATTTGCGGACTGACACATTTTCTGTAAATATTGTTGGAAATTGTAAGGGATGATTACATACTTTTTGTTTATCGACACATATTTACTAAATAACTCGTACGAAATTTTAAAATGGAAAGTACAATTACATTACAAATCAATTCCGTTCCTAGTTTCTTCCCTACTCGAGAGATTATTACAAAAGTCAAACCCAGTAAGTCAAGGCTACAAACTAGATAGATTTATTAAGAAAATTATGTTTTATATAGATACATGTACAAGGAGCACTTACATTTGGTTTTTATCTACACATGAATTTTACAAACAAAACATTTTTAATCTTCTCGCTTTTCTGGTATTGCGATATTTTCCTCCACTATGAAATGTCCTTCTTCGTTTTTGGACCATCTTTTTTTCCATTTGAATTTTCCATTTTTTTGCAGCATATCCTGTAATTCCACATCTTTCAAAAATATATTCAGGCGTCTCTGGTTCCAATTTACACAGCCTGCATATTTTCCTTTCTTCTCCTTCTCAGTATGTACCTTGCCGTCCTATTTCCACTTCCTAGTCTAAATCTTCCTGGTTAATCTAGTTCGTTTTTTCCCTTTGCTCTTTCTTCTTTAAATAGTGTGTCCCTTTTTTCTATCTCGTCTTGTAATTCTGTACGAATTTTAAGTTTCTCATTTTTTTTTCTTCTTTTTTTTCTTATCATCTTTTCATTAAAAAAAATTTTCTTTTCTTTTTCCGTCTTTCCCTTGGGCTACAAAATACGTTTTTGTTATAACAGCCTTTGATAACCGTCGTTTCGCCTTTTGCTGCAAGGAGAGCTTCAAGCTGATACTTCTACCCTGGAGAAAATCAATATCAGAAGGCGAAACGTTTGTTGTTAGTTGCTGTAACAAAAACATTTCGTTACCAACGATGAGAAAGTGAAGTTTATATCGTAGTCTGTCGTAACTTGCTTGCAAATTTATCGTTTTGATTTCTGCAGCAACTGTTATGAATATTTTAAATCAATTTGTTTTTATTGTTAATTTGCTTCGCTATCGTACATTAAAGAAACGTTACCTATGACAGAGCCGGGCAAACTCGGATCTTTTGCATCCCGAGTGATCCTCAAGGTTAACCAAGTAGCTCCTCATTGATCCTGCGAGTGCGAGTGAGATGATTCTTTCCTTTTCTTATCCCTTCCATTTCGTAGATGAGTCCCCTCTTCCATAGCCAAACCCAATAGTTTTGCGAACGTAGTAACGAAAATTTTCGTAGGTATTTTTTAAGTTGCGAGAGTGGCTTCGCTCGTCTACGGGATGAAGGGGCTTGATATGGGAGTGGAAGGGAGAAGAAAAAGACAAAACAAAATTATTCATTACTGCTTACTCTCTCGTACTCATTGAAGAGTATGTAGTGACTCAAACTAACCTCATGTAGCGGCTCCTGCGAAGTTAAAGTTTGCCCGGCTCTGACCTATGTAAGCACATCCGATTATTTGCTTGCGAAGTATATGATTTTTACCGCCCGCTGTTTTCCTCATAAACAGACAGTTCCACTGTTAATCGGTGATAGCGATATCTAAACAAACATCGCATCGCTAAACAAAAATTAAGCCACGTAAATACAGCATAGGCATACTAAGTAAGTAGGCTTTGAAAATATTGCATATGCCCGCTGTGATAGCATATAATTTACGGACTTTGTAAGTTCATCGTTGCTGATGCCGTTGCTGTGGAAGTTATAATGAGGCCGTCTTGTCCCGTCCCGACCACGTCGGACAGACACCGGGTCATACGTGAGTTATCAAAGCAATACGGAAAATGTTTATCGGCACCTAGAACATTGGTATTGGTAGTGACCGAAGACGGCCTCGTCTTCGTAGGGTGCCGGGGAGCTTGGCCACGGCGTATATTGGATTGGGCCGGTGAACCCACGGGGCCTTGGATGGCAAGTCACGCCAAGACCGAGACCGCGTCCGACTGGACGCATTGGGCATCGCATCGCTTGGCTTGCATCTTTCCTGTCGTTGGTCGTACTTTTATACCAGTTAAACCCATTCAAATTGGACACAAGAAGTGAGAAGTACCAACATACAATTTAATTGCACCTAATATAGAGGCGATATGTTTGAAATAAAAATTAAATAGTTTGACGGTAAAGCAGAAATTTTCCTTAATTTTCTCTTAATAACTCGAGGATAACTGATTACTTTTCGAAGGTTTTGGTTAGGCAACATGTATACACCATCAATATAAAGCTCATTAACGGAGATTGATATTCTACAAAAAATAAGGCTTGGAATATTTTACGTTTACCGATATTTAGGAAATTGAGATCTTGACAGCCTATTCAAACGCAAGTACTAAAGATAAATTGAGGGAGATTATCAAACCTAAACATTTTTTGATAAGGAACTCGCAACAATCCTGACAAGGAAGGTACCTAGGAGTGATCAATCTTCATCATATGTGATATTAAATCACATAATTTTTTATATTCTGCCGTACTTCTAAACGAATTACTTTTAATTAAAATTATTCGAATACTCTCTTTTTATTCGATTTGGTGTAATTAGTTCCAAACTGATAAACGGGTTGATTTTTTTTTAATTTAACAGTGATGGTTCACGTTTTTTGTTTATTACAAAATTCGTATTTAAGCAAACAAACCCTGTACGTGTAAATGTACTTATGTACGTAAATCTAACAGAATACACATGAATCTTGAAGTGAATGCCCTCCTTCAACTGCAAGTGCAAGGATCCCGTGATATACGACATGTGCGCGTTATCAGTCGTGGAAGCTGCCCAAGGTTGAGGTAGTAGTATACCACTTGGGAAATGTCCACTACAGTCACGTACTCTTGAAACCTGCGTGCGGATTTAACATGGTGTACGTAGTTGTTGCTCAAGTTAATCTTAAGAATCTAATTTACACAAAGTCAACAATGAGAAAAACAAACTTTATTACAGCAATTAAGTCACTTCAGAAACTATGCAAAATTTTGCGTGGTACTCAGAAAAATTGTTCTTTCAAGCATTCCTTACCTTTGTTTACCATATATTAATTATAATCTAAACCGAAAATAAGGACATTTAAACGTAATGTAAGAGACGTGAAGATAACTCTTTAAGTTATGAAACCAAATACGTACCGAGTTAGTGTGAACCTTTGTCTGTTACCATACAAAAAATCAGATATTTATCACGCATCGTTAAATCACAATGTTGAGAATAGAAACCCATGTTTTCGGAAATTCCACACTAGACACGAGCGGTCTATTGCTGTTAATCTCCTTAATAAATGACACCGAATCCTAATCTGTTTACTGATTGCATCCGCGAATAATGAAATTTTTAGCCGCGAATACAGGAACTGGATTGTAATTTTTTCACCCGCGAATAAGGAACTTTTACTGCATTTGTATACTTCGGTGGTTTACATTGCGGACTTGATGACCAATGTGTTTAGAGTCCTCATTTCCAGGTAATTCTTAGGGTAAAAAACGTGTACGTAAATCCTTCCGTTGTAATCAGACTGAACCATGATTGTATTATTTATATATAAATTTCAAATTGATTAAAGAAAGTGCATAGCTCATTCGAATGTGGTGACGTGTCTATAAAAAAAAAAATACGGTAACTGTTTTAATGCCAAATTTTTCTAAATTTACAAAAGACAGAAAACTCTAAACGTTGAAGACATTATGATCTCGGGATCTTTCATGGATTTATGATTCGAGCTTAAGGGTCGTTGTCTAAATGAATTATCAGTTCCAGACGTTTCTTCAGCAAATGTGGCTGACATCTTCAGCGGTACTGCGAACATTATTCTTTTTAAAATTATCATGTATCATCTAATACCTACAATCAGTGAACAATGTTTAATACAAATCCACAAAAAATTCCTAAATTATACATATTCCTACATATGAACCATGTAATTTTGTAGCACGTGGGTTCCCTGATGTTAATGAACTAAAATAACAATTTTAAAATAGTAGCAATTAGATCGTTAAACTTTTTACATTAAAACAGGTACACAGTTAATATCCCTAATTCAGTACGATGTTATAAATTTGAATATCATAATTATTTCACTCATTAAAAACCCATTAACTGTACAATTTTCCTAGATAAACAAAATACCTTTTTTTAACTGTTTTCATATCAATTAATTGCTTATCAAAGAACATGGTTTCTTAACGAGTCATCTTTCCTTAATTTATTTTAATTATCAGTTGTAGAAATAAATCATTTAAATGTACACCATATTCAATCGAATTTTTGGTTATCGTTATAGTGTTTCACATCTTAACGAACATCAACAAATTTCAGTGTTATTTTTAAAGCGGTTTTCGATGTGACTATTGAATGAGATGATAATAAAATTAGATATACAGCTACTGAATTTTTGTGATATTGAGGACAACTTTTGAATGTGAATATCAATAAATTTATTTTGAAATACTTTTCATGTATTCTATTGTTATGAATTTCCATAATAGCTAAATTAATTAATTATTTCAATTCCACACTAAATAAATAAAATCATCACTTTAATACAGAATAATTCATGTATGTATAAGCTCATCAGAAATAGATACCACAAGGTCATAAGGATTAAACCGCATTTTATCTACGTAGCACCATGAACAGTTGCTGCTACCCATTTTCTTCTAGCGAGGATTATCTTCATTTTTATTTATTATTAATTACCGTAATGCTAACATGATCCGTGTGATTATCCCCAAATTCCGTAAATGAAACAACTGGTTTGTGATAACAAAACTGCGATGCGCATACGATCATAGGGATTAATTTAGATAGCTAAGGTTTAATTTTATCTTAAAACGTTGGAATTAACAACCACTCGCTCGAGTTAGTTTGTAGCCTAAATTAATATGGCGGCGTTAAGAGTGTAGTTTCAGCATTTGTCAATTGGTTAAAGGAAGTTTTTCTTTTAATGAAATTTACTTTTGAAAACAGTATATTTAACTAACAAATACCAGAATTGGAAAATAATGAAAAAGCACTTTGTCTTAATATGACCGACTCTCCCAGTCAAGAATCCAGCAAACAATAAGTTTACTCTTTAATTTTTATCATGGTTTTATTAATTCTATCGTTATTGTATAAGAAGAAAAAAGTGCAAACCTCTGACATTGTTCTCTAAAACCAGAATGTTTTTCATCACAGGATGTCATTCAATAGTCAACGATGATCACAATGCTACATCGATACACTCTATACTACTTATATATGTTACCGGAAATGTATGAAATTCCTAGGAAATGTACAAATTTTGTTTCAAAGATTTTCTTAATACACACATATACTGGAAAATGTATACATTTCCTAGGAATTGTATGAAATTCCGATATTGTACTAGGAAATGTATAAAAATAATGCTTTCTGAGAATAAAACACCAACATATCAGCCCGCCTCTGACAGGCAGATGCGTTAAATAAACTTAAATCTGTTAAAAAAGTTAAAAACTATTTCATGATATAGGCCGCCAAATATTGTTTTTCAACTTTCGATAACTATATGGTTCATTATCATTTCCGCGCCCAACATATACATATCAAAATGATCAGCATATTCATCTCTACAACATACTAAAAACTCATACCCATTGGTGACGTCATTGTTTGGTTAGGTAGATTTATGACAGATAGTTTTATGAGTTTATTGAATGCCCCTGCCAGCCGGAGACGGGCTGATATGTTAGAGTATTTTATTCACAGAAAGCATTAGTTTTCAAAAGTATGTTCATATCATTTCTCGAAAGGCGATTACAAGTAAATTTCCTAGTACAATATTCGAATTTCATACAATTCCTAGGAAATGTGTACATTTCCCAGGATATGTCTGTATTAAAAAATCTTTGAAACAATATTTTATAGATTTCCTAAATAGGTTCGAAATTGCATACATTTCCTAGGAATTGTATACAATTCCTACATTTCATACATTTCCGGTAACATAAACACGTATGTACATTAGAGATGACGATGACATCAGTACAAAAAAGTGGATACATCTCAATCCGTAACATTTTTTTGTTGTACATATGTATCTAATATTTTCCAGGATTTCATTCCTTAAATGCACGAAACATTTTACTTAAAAAAACAATACGTGTAATTATACAACACGTTACTGAAGTGAAACTTCTTCAAACACACAAACATACCGGGATAGGGGTTAAGGAATTAGTTTAATGGTATTATTTGTACACTATGAATTTAAATTTTACACTATACATGACGGAGTTGCCTGTAACGAACGTTGCATTGAGACGAGGTCACGGCTCAAGCGATCCCCACTACGAACTCGACTACGTGGCCGAGTAGAGGGGGACATCCGTTGCACGATTTCGTTACATAGCAACTCGCATGAAACGAACTTACCCTACCGTGCGTAAAGAAGTTTCACTTCAAAAATTAAATTACCTACATTTTTTAAATAGGATGATTATATCTGCATCATATTTGATTAAAAGGCGTAGGATCATCAGGACTAACAATAAGATTGCTTTTTTGATGTTAGAATTAACTCATAGAAACGGGCAAACGTTTGTCAGAAGATTCATACAATTGCTCCATTGTTACGGCATGATGATAAATGGCATACTCTATACACATCTTTGTAAACTTTAGTTTTAAATGCAGAACAAATCCATTCGCATTCAATTAAGAATCGTAAAAGTAACTTGCCATGGAATAATTATTACGACGATGTTTAAAAACGTATTAAACATGCAATTATAAACAGTACCGACTTATACGTGTGTGTCTGTAAGCTAGTATACATACATACGTGAATTTAGAGTCGTATGTAACAAGTTGCAATGAATTACCTGCGTTTCCTTTCTTGTTTCATGGATAAACTAGACCGTCTCCTTGCTGACAGAAGTAAATTTAAAGGCAGGATGTACGCCTAAGTGCGTTGTTTATAGATTAATGGTTTTTTGATTACTTTTTTGCCACTAACCTAATCATCTCGTTTCCACTTGATTTTAAGTTATTTCCTCGGTCAGCTAACTGTGCTCTTTCGAATTTGGAAATAATAAGGTGAGGCATATGCAGCAATGTTCACAATATCTAACCTAATCCGAATAATACATCAAGTTGGCTGTATGTGTCCATCTATACATCTTGCAGTCTTTAGATAGAACGCGTTTTCCGTAGTTAGAACTAGTTTTTACTAATTTTGTCCAATTGATACAACAATATAGAACAAGGTAAATATTGTCGTCTAATGCAACTAGTAGAAAATCTTTGATGAAGGGGTATGACGTATACATATTTTGAATAACCTTTAATTAATTATGGGCTATCGTTTACGTAATATTATTATTAAGTGCGAAGGAATCTGTAAAATGATAGTATTTTTATCAGACAGACAGAGACACAGACAGACATCTAACCACGCTTAAAGTACAGGTCGCAGGTCGTTCAGACGGTCAGGTCGTAGTGTTGCCTCACTGTCGTTAATAATTTTGTTAAACGTTTGCTATTATATAAGTAATATAATTAATGTGATAAAGCTAACTGATATCTAGTGAAGGTAGTTTACAACACCTTTGACTTTGCAGCACACGCGTTGACTTCTTGTGAGGATAAGGGCCTTACGTGAAAGTCATTTTTAGTTGTAGTTTCTTGGTAAATTGTTATGATTTGCCACTTATATCAGTTATCACCAGTAAAGGACATTTGTAGTTTAAGTAATATGCGTAATACTTACGTACATTCGTAGATACATAACGTAACACGGACACAACATAGATAAAAAGTAAGTAAGATAGTATAAAATACTAGAAAGAACTCTTACTTCATATTTTGAAAAAAATTATAACAGCTAATATAGACGAATTATGATTCAGAACTTGCTTATTATTATTTTTTTATAACAGAGAAAAAACTAATATAAAATATTGATTTTTTACTGGATTTCTTCAAAATTGGCTAAAAGTAGAGATAACTCGGGTACCCGAATTGGATCCGGTAGCCGGTGGATCACGCACCATTTTTAGGTCGGATCCGGCCGGATAACGGATAATAACGCCGGGTAAAGGCAGTACAGGGGAAAAGAAACAAATTGGTAACTAAGATTGATTTGCCCTAACTTGTATTGATTACTATACTCAATTATTTGCTGTTTCAATATAGTTCTTGTTTATTTTTTCTTGTGAACAAAAAGACATTAGTATGGCCGAACCATTGTTTGCAGACTTTTTGTTTATGAACATTATAGGCTCGCTTCAACGGTTTCAAGTCAACCCTCTCGTTGAAAATCCGGTAACTAAGAATTAAAATTTCATTGGTTTAGTGTTTAAACGACTTTTTGAACTGGACTTAATGTGGATTGAGACGTTGGTGAGAGTGGTATTTAAAAGAAAGCCTTCCAAAACGAAGACATGAACCATTAACGGTAGTGGTTTTGCCTAGCACAGCTAATGCTGGGTACGCTGTTATCAGATTAACCATGATTTTTGAAGTGAAACTTCTTTGGGCTCGAGGAGAGTAAAATCTCAAGGCCATGAAACGACACGTTTTGCAACGATTCGTCTCGCGAAGCGATATGCTATGAGAATCGGAAGGCGCGGATGCGCATATCGGTATTACAGTCCGCTGTTAGTGACCGGCATCTCATATATAATGTATATTTACTATACTATAGAGCTGAATCACGTTTTTTGGTTATATCTGTGCAGTTATATTACAGTAAATGTTTATTTAACAACAATTAATATTTATTTAAAAGTGAGTATTATGTATTAATTCTAATTCCTTGTAGTTATTGATAGTTTACGGTTTCTTAAGCACTTGGAAAAATAAATGGAAGCATAAAAACGTATTAAAGTATTGCTCCTTAGGTGGGCTAAAGATAAAATATGTTGGAAAACATAAATCCTGAAAATTCTTATGCTGTCTCTTTCTTTCACAAATCGTTACTTACTCGTTATAAAAGTTCAGAGATCGCCAAAGAAGTTTCACTTCTTTCACGTGTACTGAGTTGCACGTGTTGTTGATTTTTTTTTATACGCTTTTATTCACCTCCAAGGGATTTTTCTTGCGCCAAGTATCTCCTTTTACTTCTGTTGGCGTTTTTAATGAAAGATTTTCAATTTTCCTTTAGGTAAAAAATTATCACAACGGTTTCAAATCAGAATGAGCAAAAATTAGGTAATTGATTGGTAAAAAGTTCTCAAGTACTAGGTAGCCCTAATTAGTAGAACATGTATGCACAAAGATAGTGCCTGTACTTGCAAGATACATTGGTACGCAGTAAAGGACGTATAATTAGCTATAGCTCCCGTTTACTTTGATCTTTAACCGACTGAGCACATTGCGAACGTTCCAACAATAATAACAACAAAGAATCATTGATTGCAATACTATACTAAACTAAAGACTAGCCATCTGACCATGACTTACAATAATCCATTGGCAGTGGCCAGTTTAATTATATCTGAACGCCCGTTGATTGATACGTTCTGTCTTTGGCCTCTCTTTATTACATCGATGCACTCAAGATAATCGCCCGGCTTCCGTTTCAAGTGATTTGATCATTTTAACGATACACCTTACTAATCCATCTATTAGGTACAATTGTACCTTACTAACATAGGTACATACATATACATATATGGATTCGTTGTGTAGATGAACATAACCTATGTAAATATTCTTTTCAACTACTCAAAAGGCAAAAAATTTACCTTCTTGGAAAATCTAGAAATTGAAAAAATCCTAAACAAAAATAGAATGTTAGTCAATAACTATTTAGAAATAGGAATATCCGATTCAATGTTTTATAGGCTTTCTATATAAATATAATCGAGTAGTTATCACTGGTCGTGTATGAAATACCATAAAGCACCCCCCAGTGTGCATAAAAGTATCTGACAACTGGCTGATTACATGCATCTGCTAGCAATATTTTTGAAAATTAATCGTAAAAGAACATTTTTAAAACTAAACTTTATTTTAATGCCTCAAATAAAGGAAGAAAATCAGCGTTAAATTATATCAGACCGCTCAATTTTTATAATTAGATAATTTATATGATATAAAAAACTTGTCGCAAAATTTGCCTTCCTAAATTTATTTAATTTTTTTTTTTTAGATTTCTTATTAAGATTAAATTACATACTGTACCTATTCTTGTTTATATGCAGAGGTGATCAATTTGATTTAATTTAAAGTTTGTTTTCTTCTTTTTAGAGTATTAAAATAAAAGTTTATTTTTAATTTTTTTTGCCATTAATGTTTTTTATTTTTTAATTTTCGCTGGACTTGCTTCTAAGTCTATTCATTTCATTTAATGCATCATTCTTGCATGGTCGTTAGGTCCTACAGAAGACAAAAAGATGAATGCGTATGCACCATTTCATGTCTGGGCTGCTAACCATTGAGCAGTTCTTTAGGCAGGGCTCAGGACCCAAAGGACCCAACCCTGAGTGTAGCGACCATATTATGGTAAAACTTAAAATTGGCTATAGTAATGAAATGCGTACAATAAGTTTCGTGTAAAAATAGTAAAATGCATAGACAATATATCGTGCCTGCCCTGTCCATCGTTGAACGGTTCTTTCGTCAATCGGAATCAAACCCTAAGGACAGTATAGTCATGTCATGGTGAAATTTGGAACGGGCCATCACAATTAAATGCGTTGACAACATTTCGAGTCTATGCTGCTAACTGTTGATAAATTCCCTCATTAGAATTCAACCTTCAATGAAGTAATCATGTCATGTTGGCAATTATTATATGTTATCATGGTTACTATATTTAATTGCGTACACAAAATTTCGTGACTGTGCTGTTGACTGTTTAAGAGTTCCTTAATCTGGAGCTAATTTTGGATGTCGATTCGGGTCAAAGTTAACATAAACATGCATTGTCATCGGAACTGAACCTTCATGTAAAAATTCAACCCCGTAGAATAAGAGTAAGTGATTCTATTTCAGGTTGCAATATATTTGAGCTCAACAAACAAACATTGTAATAAGATGAATAAAAGCTTATTTCTAATTAAAAAAAACATATCATACACGATGTACTAAACAATGAAACTAATATTCATCTTTTCAAAATCATATTTACTCGTAGCGGACTCTTTTCCAGGTATATTGCATGTGTCTTGTACGGGCGCATTGTTAATAGTTTAAATAGATTGAAATACAAATAGGTAGATATGTAACTGGCAGATAAATCGTTCCAAATTGCTCATTATAACGGTAATTAATATACTTCCCTTAAGCATATATACATATGCATACGTGTTAGAGACATGTGTTCCCGAACGGATTTAGTATTTAGTCTGACGACTGTTAAATTTAATATGTATGTCACAGCAAATATGAATCCGTGGTAAATTTACTTAAAGGTTTTGATCATGGTAGATTAATGTGATTCCAATTTGAGCTAAAACATTATATTCTAATAACATATTAGTTTATTCTGAAGAGGCTTTCAGTTTCATACAGTTTGGGTTGCAATTTCTCTCCTATTCTTTTTCTCCTTTTCTAAATATCGCGACAATCCTATTTTGGCTCTGATATTTTACGATAAACAAACTATTTTGGCGTCAGTGTCTTTTTTCAAATTAAAACAGGTGACAAAGGTAAATAAAAAAGCATATAGAAGAATCATACTCTATCTTCCCAGCTGGTGATATAATGCAAACACCACTATTAGTACCTATAGAAAAACGGCAATATTTAAAAAGTGGGAATATGCCTGCAAGGTTTTCTTAAAAAGCATTTTATACTTACTTAAGTGAATGTAGCAAACTAAATAGTAAAAAAGTATTTATTTGAAAGTATTTTGAAAATACGTATTTTGCATTTAGCATTTAAAATACAAAAGGGAAATCTATTTTGTATTTTACATTTAAAATAACGAATCAAAAAAGTATTTGCATTTTGTATTTAAATACTTTTAAAAAACCATTTTGCACATCTCTGGATATAACAACAAGTCACTACCTAATGAGGAGCTCATTCTTGAAATTTCACAGCGCATTTCAGAACAATGTTAGATATTTATGTTCCTGCTATAAATCGTGCATAGACGAATTCATTTTCAATTAATAATCATCGTTTAATAATTCAATCGCTTTGATAATCAGTGGCTTTGGAACCCTTCGAACGATAAACCGCCACTTAAAGTGCCGGCCAGTGTATAATTTAGTATCGTAACAACAGAAATGTTTCATAACATCGTGAGGTATGACACTTAGTTGTCATTAAAATCTTATTTTTTTGTTACGTGTTTGCTGGACGTGAATTAAGTGCATGTGGCGTTATTCTCACGGCAATTCACACATTACCTATCCAATATTGATCACCAACGTATAATAATAATAAAATCTATTCAAATGCCAAGAAAGCGGGGGTTGAGTCATGTCGTTTAGTATCAGCGTCGAGTGCGCTTTCTGCGTGATAATGTCTATTTAATAACTTAACTACTTACAGTTAGTACCTAGCGGCATGGCCTAGAGGTTTAGACCATTGATTAGCATTTGGAAGGACGCCGGTTCGATTCCGGNAGAAATAGCTAATAGCAGAACTAAAAATAATTTTATCGTGCTGATTTTTTGAAAGCGTATTTAAATCATAATAATTATTCGGTTTTTTGTATCACCTTACTGAACAGAGGCAGAACACTAGGAACACACTTCCTTGAAAACAAATTGTCCGAAGGTAATCCTTTACGTTCTTCTCAAGTTCTAGTTTTCCACAACTGTTAAATTTCTAAACTTTATTTAGCTAAATAGTCTTAAAATATTGATTGGGTAAACGAAAACAGGCTCTATTATTTTCTTGATGCTGTTTTATCGTAAATGTACATAATTATCAAACATGTTTCTAAAGTAATTATAAAACTCTAAAAGAAGAAAAATAACTATAGTGCAAGTTTGTTCTTCGAGATAAGCCATCTGAGATTATTGCAGATATGAATGGGTAATCTTTCATTCTCTTCTGTCTTCATTTCACCTGTCTCATCTTTCTCACCCGAACCACCACCCAACCATTTCCACGATTCCTGAATGGAAGCTGAAGAGGGCCTTCCACCCTACCTTCCGACGTTGTCCGGAGGGATTGTTCACCCACTAGAATTAGTGGGAATGATATATCCAAAAGGTTTTTTTACAGTTAGTATCGCCGGTGGTCGAAATTCTAATATAAAAATTCATAAGTTATGTCTCTCTATGTCAGGAATCGAATCTGGACCGCTCGTCCGGAAAACTATAGCAGTGAATTCACTGAAAAATTCTCTATTTTTAGCGATGTGGACGAGTGGATGGTGCCACGATGAGCTTAGTCGATGTTTCTAAACATAGCCATGCGCCTTTCGTTTAATACTATATACGACAATGTACACGAACTTTTCGCAACTTACAAATTTCTACTGTTTACGTTTTAGTGCTAGTTCTTCAACTTTGGTTTTTTGTGACGTTTTAAATTTCCGATTCGTCAACCTTATAAACTACATTATATGTGTATCCTCTAGGTACACAATAATTATTCACATGGAAACTTATAGTTTTTAGCAAATCCGCCACAATAATTCTTATACAAGATATTAGATTCTTATCTAATCAGTAGAGGACCAGGTAGAAGAATAAATGCAAGATGCTGACGTAGGTTTCTTTTAGGACGTTTCGTTGCCTTTGTGTACCAACCTCTACAGGTAAATTATAATCGTAAAAACACTCGTCAGTACTACTTATTAACGAGTGTTTCTATAATTCCGTCAGTCGAGAATTTGGTAAAACGAGAGTCTGGAAACGGGAAAGGTAGAAGTTATTCGGTTCTAGGTCGGAGAGCCACTGAAAACAAAAGCCATGCTTTAAATTTCTCTTTTTTGGGTTGAAAGAATTTAAGTCAAATTTAGTCGTTACATTTGCTAGGTTTATGACGAGTTCTTCATGTAGAAGATAAACGTGCTAAAGATGGATGTGGGTTGTTCTAGTTTTAGGGAAATATGAAGATTAGCTCAATATGTGGAGGTGCGTGGCCAATTAGTCTTAAGACTGACGACGTTATGATGATGATAGATTGATGGTAAATATTTGATGTGTAGTCTAATCCGATCATATCGTGCTGATTACTAGAATTTATTGTTCTAATCCAGAGCCGGGCAAACTTTAACGTCGCAGGAGCCGCTACATGAGTTTAGTTTGAGTCACTCCATACCCTTCAATGAGTACGAGAGAGTAAGCAGTAATGAATAATTTTGTTTTGTCTTTTTCTTCTCCCCTCCACTCCCATATCAAGCCCCTTCATCCCGTAGACGAGCGAAGCCACTCTCGCAACTTAAATAATAATTTTCGTTACTACGTTCGCAAAACTATTGGGTTTGGCTATGGAAGAGGGGACTCATCTACGAAATGGAAGGGATAAGAAAAGGAAAGAATCATCTCACTCGCACTCGCAGGATCAATGAGGATCCACTTGGTTAACCTTGAGGATCACTCGGGATGCAAAAGATCCGAGTTTGCCCGGCTCTGTTCTAATCCATGACAACACCCGTCTCGCGGTGCTGGTACAACCCAACGGCTCTATGAGCAAGCTTAATAGGTCATGGATGTGGGTCACAACAATGACTAACGTTAGCATGACTCTTTTTTGTTTTGAAAAGCTCTTTGAAGAATTGCCGAGTACCTTCTATTTTTTTTCCCTGCATTTCCGCTTTCAAACTAACTATTCGCGTTAAGATAACGCCTATATTCATTTATGTTTACAAAAGTAACCATTACTGCACATAATTTTTAATAATATAACATTTTTGTATACGTATTCAGTCGAGTTTTATTCAAGACCTCATAATATGTAGGTACACTTGATTGTAGTAGTCCACTTTTACTATTTTATTTATTAATTTGACGACCGGTTTTACTTTACCCATCGGCTGAGAATATACGAAAAGAAATCACTGTTGCAAATGTTTAATCTTCCCTTCCCAGTCACATACTCATGAATTCTTCAGCACCGAATATTTTTGTTTAAAGTCAAATTTACAGAAACGTCTTTTAAATTGGCTCGGTCGAATTTAATTTGACTCCCCTGTTTCCATCACATTTAGGTATGTCGGTGTCTAGTAGGTATAGGTAGACGTGGGTTGGTCTCAGCTAACATTCAATTTCCTCCGTCGGTTATTCTCCTGGGTGTGCTATATATTTCTTCGTAAAAGTAACGGTTTTAAGACCGTCCCCTTATTATAAATTAACAATAAAAAGCAAACCCACGAGCCACTGATAGAAGAGGATGAAACTGTTTTTGTTTGCTTGTTTATATCTACCGGCAAAAATGAATTAAACAAAAATGGAATGTTATTTATTATTATTTGGTATCGGTCGGATGTATCAAAATTAAAAGATGTGTGTGTCTAATATCGCGGAAATTAAACATGAAAAAAAGGTTGTTTTATTAGGATTAAGATACGAAGAAACTAAAAGTTTTTCATTATAACTAGATTGCGATTCTGTAAGATTCTGTAATGTTATGCGGAACTTCTGCCATTTATAACATTTTGTATATGTCGAGAATTTATAATTAATTAATATATTTGTAAATTTTATTCCCATAGAGAATGTCGTGGTAATTTTAACTACATAATATTAGGGTCAAGTCTGCAATGATGAATGTATAAATTGGTAATATTTTATTAAAATATGTTCTGGTCACTTTTAGCGTAATATGAATCCGTGGTAAATTTACTTAAAGGTTTTGATCATGGTAGATTAATGTGATTCCAATTTGAGCTAAAACATTATATTCTAATAACATATTAGTTTATTCTGAAGAGGCTTTCAGTTTCATACAGTTTGGGTTGCAATTTCTCTCCTATTCTTTTTCTCCTTTTCTAAATATCGCGACAATCCTATTTTGGCTCTGATATTTTACGATAAACAAACTATTTTGGCGTCAGTGTCTTTTTTCAAATTAAAACAGGTGACAAAGGTAAATAAAAAAGCATATAGAAGAATCATACTCTATCTTCCCAGCTGGTGATATAATGCAAACACCACTATTAGTACCTATAGAAAAACGGCAATATTTAAAAAGTGGGAATATGCCTGCAAGGTTTTCTTAAAAAGCATTTTATACTTACTTAAGTGAATGTAGCAAACTAAATAGTAAAAAAGTATTTATTTGAAAGTATTTTGAAAATACGTATTTTGCATTTAGCATTTAAAATACAAAAGGGAAATCTATTTTGTATTTTACATTTAAAATAACGAATCAAAAAAGTATTTGCATTTTGTATTTAAANGGTATCGGTCGGATGTATCAAAATTAAAAGATGTGTGTGTCTAATATCGCGGAAATTAAACATGAAAAAAAGGTTGTTTTATTAGGATTAAGATACGAAGAAACTAAAAGTTTTTCATTATAACTAGATTGCGATTCTGTAAGATTCTGTAATGTTATGCGGAACTTCTGCCATTTATAACATTTTGTATATGTCGAGAATTTATAATTAATTAATATATTTGTAAATTTTATTCCCATAGAGAATGTCGTGGTAATTTTAACTACATAATATTAGGGTCAAGTCTGCAATGATGAATGTATAAATTGGTAATATTTTATTAAAATATGTTCTGGTCACTTTTAGCGTCAACCTGTGACGGAAAATACTTAGCTACCATTTTATTATAATACATACCTATATTGATATTGATTTCCTTTTATCGCAGATAATTTATGCTTCCGTCTACTAGTTTGTTTGGAATATAATAAAAAAATGTTAACAGACATCATTTTGTATTTATGTGCGAAATTGCGTTCAGTATAATTACACATTACATGTTACCGTTAATAGTCTCACGAATATACAAATCAAATGTGAACCAGTGACACGCAATCACGAATACACATACATATTTCGTGTTGGCTCGTATGCGTAGAATAGAAATTAATATTTATGCGTAATTACTGTCACTGAGTCGTTGAATTAATTGCAGCATTGCAGATGAACGTTATGCAAAAGCGATTATGTAATATTATTATGAATTGCGCTGGCAGCGACGGTGCGAAGCGATTCTTTAAGGTTAGGTGGCGATTGAGGCGACAACGTTCACTTTTTTCAGGTAGTTCCATGACGGAAAACTAGTTCACCTTTTTGGCAATTAGTAGCGTGTTAGGTACTTATGTTCCCAAACCTTGACGCGTCCACTATGAATATCTTATTATTGTAATTTTTGCCAGTTGGCCTTCCACTATTACGTGTGGTGTATATCACAAACACGTTTATTTGTATCTATTGCGAAAATGTATAATAGTCCAGAGCAGACAGTCCGGAAAAGTCACGGATATGTATGTAGCGTTATGATTATGAATGAATACTACAGGCATTTACATATTACTATGGTTAAAAACGTATTATTTGAATTATTTAGTTCAAAATCTTGCTTTAAATTTCTCATTTTCGGGTTGAAAGAATTTCATTCAAAAATCGCTACATTTGTTTAGTTATTTGATGAAATTATTCATGTAGAAGATAACGATATGCTTAGGAAACTCGTGAGTGGTGAATACAACCCAAGTTAATTTGTATCTATTGTTTTAATGTTTTCTTTTATTTTATTCCGAATGTAAATATAGGGAACCCTTCAGTATGTTTCACTCTGACCAAATAGCCTATCTCAAACTTTTTTCTTACATCAGGGGCAACTTTTAGAAAGTAGTTGAAAAGATATTTTTAATGAGGAGACCATAAATAAATCACCTGCACGTTCAAAAGCCAGTTACTATCATGCAGACGTTTTATTTTTGTCCTTAATATCCCCTACGATATCTAAAAATTTTACATTACTTAAAATAAGAGTTAGATGGTTGGTAAATATTTGATATATAGTCAAATCGGAACCCATCGTGCTGGTCAAAAAGTTACTTACCATATGTACAAGTAAATCAAATCAGAAAAACACGAGAACTACAAACCCTTGTATCATTACAAAAAATTTACCTTGTGAAATAAGAAATAGTTTTAATTTCCACAGGGCTGATTATATAATTTTAATTTTACAAAGATTGTGTATCTCATGACGGGATTTCTCTCCTCAGCATCCACATTTACTACCATAAAGCACCTAATTTTGAAGGATATGCGAACTTCATTTAAACCATTTAAAGTAAGCAAAGATTCCGCGATTCCGTGCATCGTTAACCAAACGGTCAAGCATAACTCCACTTCTACTCATGGATCCTTTTTATTAATGCTTCCAACATTCTGACAGATTCTTGAAACGAATATTTTCTATATATTTTTTGTTTTTCTGTACGTATATATTTCAGCAGTTTTCTTTTTTGCTCAACTAATCTACTAAGCTAAACTACTTATTATTGTTCCTTACATAGTTTAATGCAGTTCTTATTGATTTTTTTGCATTCCAGTTAGTTAAGTTGAGGGATTATTTTTCCTGATTTTGCCCGTTTTTATCTCTTTCGTGTACATTTTCCCATTATCTTTAACTAAATCAATTAGTAACAACATTCGGAGGGATTGCGCTGTAATATACGAAACGAGGTATAGACGTACGTTTCTGTGGTCATGTATTGTGTGTACACGGGGACATAGAATAACATGGCTCCGTCCTCGTTTAAGGAGTTTTTAGATAAGAACCGCCGAAGCAATAAAAACATCCCTGTAACTCTAAGAAGGCATTAAAAGTATGTCGAGCTACTTTGGCGCAGTCGAGGCGGAAAGAGTAGTTTAATATTTTGGGTTTATAGTTTCGTGTAGGTACATCATTAAAGGAATACATAAAATGTTTCATGGAGACTTGGCCCGAAACGAAACGTATAAAATGTTTACTTACACTGTTATAATTTAAACTTTAAACGTTTCCCTCTGCCAAGAGAAAAACTAACGGAATTATAGGCTGCAGTTTGCAGAAATTTATTTCTCTCTATGTTGGTCTTACGTTCATTGTTATTAATTATCAAACATGTTTCTAAAGTAATTATAAAGCTCTAAAAGAAGAAAAATAACTATAGTGCAAGTTTGTTCTTCGAGATAAGCCATCTGAGATTATTGCAGATATGAATGGAAGGGGTGTTTCTAAGTATATATAGGTAGTATTTCAGTAGCAATAGCAGTGGGATGCCTCTCGATTGCGTAGCTATTTTTTCCATCATTGGACGTCAAAGTTGACCGATACTCATTAGGATATTAAGGTTAATTTTTGATCGATTGTAATGATTGAGAAATCGATTCGTATAGATTCTTACATTCTGACTACAGTGCTAAGTTATTGACTAGAAAACGTCCTATTTAAGCACTGTTTAGGGATTCCCCTCTCTATTCATTTTTCAACTATTTTAGGTGGCCCGCCTGGCATACAAATTTGCAGTATAGTGACTTTTCTTCTTTCGGACGAACCATGGTTGGTACCTAGCGTATAAGCAATGTTACCACTGCTTCTGCCTTTTATTCTCAATTTTGTTTAACAACTGAAAATCACAACGTTGTTGAAGTACTTATCTAAAAACATTCTATATTATTATTTATTTTCATATATAATAGAAAAATTCATTCAGTTTGGAGTAAATATCTAAAGATGACGACATACTGCCAATTGCTTGATGATAATCAACTTATTAGCATTATATTAATCGAAACAATCTACTTAACTTAACTAATAAATTTGAAATCTGATCCACATTTCTGATAAATTGCTGGTTAAAAAACTTAACGTTCTTGATGTTTCTTTATATTTTGATACTCTCTTTTATTGACGTTGCCAACTAAAAATTGTTGAGTACGTTCGTTTTAAGTCTAATCGTTATACGTCTAAAGACATTAAAGCGGAAACTAAAAATACGGAAATTTTAGGAAATTTTTACTTCAGTAATCTCGGCATCTGCACCATTGTATTACGAAAGCACTAAACAGACGAACCAGAAATAAAAGCAAAACTTAGTACGAAAACTCATTTGCTTAAACACTTGGAAGGCAGCAGGCTGGCAAGAAATTACTTTGGATTTGCATTTTTATTGAACTTTGTAACCACCGAATGCCATGCACGTTGTCGGAATGTAATACTCCATGCAACTATTAAATTTTAAATTCTGGTTACTTTCAGCTTTTAAACATTTTAAGAAAATCATCAAGTTATCTATTATGCTACAACGTAACAACTAAACCTCACCCAAGAAGGTTGTAAAGATTATTTTAAAGTTGGCTACAATCAATTTTTTTGCAGTCGTACTACACGTGTCTGATGACATTATCTTTACAACCTATTTACACTTTCAATATAAAATGAACTAAGATGTAATGCATTCATAAGAACACCAATGGAGTCATTTTTCTGACGTTTCGCCAATACTGCGGTGTACTGAAATTCACTTAAGACGAAGGAGAAACAATCCTAGACCGAGACTGTCAAGTCCTAATCGTCATCATAAGGTCGTCAGTACTTAAGACTGGTTGGACACGCATCTCCACTCTTTCCTGTCCTGAGCTAATCTATGCATTTCCTTAAAACTAGAACAACCCACATCCATAACTATTTGCCAACAGTAATCTAATCTAGGTCTACCTCTACCTCTCCTAACTTCTGTTTCTGCCTCTAATATCTCTGACTATACCTTCATGCCTCAGAAGGTGTCCTACTAACCTATCTCGCCTATTTCTTATTGACTTCCATAGAGTCCTTTGTTCTCTTACTCTTTCTAATACCCCTCTATCCACGGTATCTTTATCATTCGCCTGTAACACCACATTTCGAACACTTCTTTTCCGCCGCGCCCACTGTCGCCGTGCTCCAAACATACACCTTTAACAACATTTTTCGAATTTCTAAATTAACCGTTCGCACAGAAGTGACTTCTTTTTATTGAAGGCGACTCGATCCTGCGCTATCTTCTGCTTTATATCCCTACTACTCCTTCCGTCCTGACTTATCTGACTTCCTACATACCAAAAATTAGCAACTTCTTCTAATTTTTGTTTTACTTTTATTTATTTTCATACAGTACTGTTTTGTCAATATCGCTTCCATTTTATTTAAAACTAAATAAAGTCTGGATATCAAGCATTACTTTAGGAAGATGGTCTTTTCATCATTATAAAATTAATATTTCCAAATGGCGTCATTTTCAGAATTATTTTAATGACACGTATTCGGAACGAATTTTTCCTTCAAAGTTCCCTTTTTATAAATTTCCCTTAGTTTTTTCTTTTATGTACGATAATACCAAGCAGTGGTGAAATTGACCAAACATCAAACTGGTTTAATTATTACTCCACAAAAGTACTTGGGGCTTTGTCCCAATTTATTGTAGTATTGAAGTCAATGCAATAATTACTTACTGGTTAGCGACCTCTAACAAATAACGGTTTACTGAACATTTGGCCTTATTAATGAAATCTGATGATTGATTGATTGATTTTAAGTACTTTTATCTGAAATGTGGTTCCATTGTAATACTTTCATAGTACCTATGTAGATATGATTATCCTTGCTTTCAGTATTATCTAATAAACTATGAAATTAAATCGAATTATGTATATAAACAGCGAAGCTAATTTTCTGACCATTCCTCAGCTAATTGATGAATAGACGTTGGTTAATTGGAATTCCGATTCTTTTTTGCGAAATGTTCTACCATGACACGGTAATTAAATGGACCAATTAGCGATATATAAAGGGCTCTTTGTCTTTGTCTAGTTACCGCAGTCGGCAGTACATAACAAAGGGTTAATTGTGGATTCGCACAGAGGTACCGTTTTTCCAAAACCCTGTTTGAAGTGGTTTCCATAACTAGAATAGTGGGCGGACAAAGCCAGTGAAACCTTAAATTTGCAAAATTAATTTCTGTCGACCGACAGCTTCCGAATAGTCACGTATACAATAATTGTACATATGCAGTAGCATACCAACATATTCGTGAAAACGGATTTAATTGTTGTTTTGCAGATGTGTCAACTGCACCTATGACCATCCACAAACGAACAATGAAATGTAGATTTTATGCGATGCTAAGGTTTAAATAAAGTTTCTCGTAGCTTCAAAATTTAGAGTTTTTTAGCTTGGGACTAATCAAAACGTTAAAATTTAAGCAAAATTAAGAGGAAAAATAACAAAAGCAAACTGAAAAAAGTATTAGACCCTTAGTTTCGGAGAAGCTGTTCATTTAAAAATTGAATCATATGTGCTACGGTTTCAGTAATTATCAGTAGATGGCGATATACTGGCAATAATTTATTGATATTATGGTAACTTTTGCTTTTACTGTGTAACTTCGGTTTGATCGAAGTAATAATTGATTACTTTGACTAGACAATCGTCTTTGACTCTCTTTTTGAAACCTACTAATCTACTAATTCAGTTGTTCATATCTTTTTAAAATATCGGTTGTACTGGGATCGGTTATAAATGGAAGTGCAGAGGCGCGTATTACAATACAATTGTGGATTTTTAAAATGATACCTAGGTCTGCGGTCAACGTTATCAAAAAAATGTATCATCTCCAAGTGATTATTGTTTGTCTAACGAACTGTTTGATTAATCTGCTATCTCGATTAATCAGTTTTTCCGGATAATCTAAATAATATATTATTCTTATTGATCGATTAACCGATTGCTTGATTCGTTATTAAAAAATTAAATGATTAATCGATTAAATTTCGATTAACTGGATAGTTTGGCTAGCGTACAAATAGCCTGAAAATGTATTATTCGCAGGGTTCGATGTGATGCTTTTGCCAATACTTTCCTTCTCAATTCCCCATTTACTTCAAGTTCAACGGTTGCTGAAATACAACGTTTGGCCCGTGTATTCGTTTGAACGCGACCGACAATAATAAATCAAAAACTCGAATGGAAAAAATAAATCAACTTATGTCTTTTTTCCAGTGTGAAGCGTATTTAAAGAGTCCGTGTTTGCAGACAAAAAATAAATTTGTCACAGGCACGAGGAGCGTCCAAAGTCGCTGTTGTTTTATGCATTATTTTGAACCGCCTAAAAATTATTTGCAGCTTTTCTGCAGTTCAGTTCACTGTCCACATATACAGAGTGGAGTCTTCAACAATAGACAATGAATTGACTTTTAAAATTTAAAAGCGAATAGACACATCAAACCAAACCATAGAAACTAGTTCCGTTGAATTTAAATGCGTTTACTATGCTGTTCACATAATCCTAGCGCACTCCGATATGCGTGACCTTGCAAACCGATGATGATGTACAATAAAATACTATTATAGCAATTGCAGTATTATTTTGGCAACAGCTTGTAAGATTTATTAATCATAGTGAGGAGTTCTACAAGGAACCGCGTTGGGCCCCTTCCTTTTTGTAATGTAGATATGCATAATATGTATACGTATAACTAATTACCTGAAAAAATAATATGCAGATGGTACGGTTCTAGAGGTATTTGGAAAGACTATTTCAATAAAGTTGCCAAAAGGGATATTTTTAAAATTGATTAATATTCGCCAAATATATTTTCTTAAAGCCCTAGTGCCTAGAAGAAGACAATTAAANCCATACATTTCCGCTAACATATACATTAGTTCGACGGATCTGTGACCTAATAAGTACGGTTTGTCGTTGTTGCTGTTGTCATCTCTCGTAGCTTAGTGGTCAGAGCATTGGCGCGTAAAGCCAAAGAGCCCGGGTTCGATTCCCGGCGGGGGTGTGACAACAGCAACAATTTTTCCTCATTAATTTGAGATAGTGTGTAGTGGGTGAAAATTGAGAATATTTCATATTAAAACAAACTCACTTCGGGAAGATTTCTACATTGTATGTATAATTAAATAATACATTAATAAATTTAATCGAAATCGATCAGACAAGACACATTCATTTGGCCTTGTTACTTTTCTGGAGTTTCCTCCAAGAAAAATATAATGGGAGAGGAAGATTTATTTATAATGTTTTCTTTTATCTAACAATAATTAACAACTACAAAAATGGAAGCTATTCTTCCACCTGAAAAAGCAATAAAAACGATTGTGGATTACTAGAAAATTTGTATTTATAATTAAAATTTTGTATTTGTTTTCATGTTTTGAAAATGCAAATGCAAGAAGTAACAGTCTTATGAATTTTGCTTCAAGAGTTTCTTTCTTATTTCCATATAAAAATTGTAGTTAAGTTTTGATTTCAAATAGTTTATAGCTCACGCCTTACAATTTACTAAACGAATTAGCACTCTTATAGATTTCCTTTGCATAATTACTGATTAGTGACTTGACATACAGACAGTGTTTACTGATCTAGACTTTTTATAGCGGATATTATGTCGTTAAACATTATTACCGCGCACTTAATTGCAATTAAATTTTCGGAAAGTGACGTTTTTGTTCGTTCGCAGTCTTGACTAAACACGATCGTTGACTTGTTGCAAACATGCACCATGTAGTGCATTAGCTCATCCATTTAATCCAAGGTCATCGCCATTAAATTGTTCTTATATGTGTATGCATTCATGTAATGTATGTATGTTAACATATGTATGTAGACGGGCAGTTGAAAGTGAACGAACTGAAAAAATAAATAAACTTATTTTGCTATTACCAGACTAACTCGATGGTGTTTGCGTGTGTGGTGCTCATCACGACATTTTATTAATCTGATTATTCAGTCGCTTTAAGAAAGTCACTTTCTCATTTTATCAAAGATGATGTAATGATTCGTACCTGGCGCTTTAATAATGCTAAACCTAAAAGGACCTCTAACCAGGCCCATGTCCTTCCTCCCTGGCGACGGCACTGCCGATAAGGAATCAGGAATTGTGTCCATACTAAGGATTTGGACAGCAGTGACGTAGATCAGAGCCGGGTAAACTCTTTAACTCTTTTGACTCCAGAGGGCTCCTTAGATAGAGCCAAGAAGCTCCTCATTGCTCCTGCAAGTGCGAGTGAGATGATTCTTTCCTTTTCGTATCCCTTCCGTTTCGTAGGTGAGTGCCCTCTTTCACAGCCGAACCCAATAGCGTTGCGACCGTAGTCCTACATGCTGCCCCTGAGCTACGGGACGATCATTAGAAAATTTTCGTAGGTATTATTTAAGTTGCGAGAGAGGATTCACTCGTCTACGAGATGAAGGGGCTTGATATGGGAGTGCAAGAGAGAAGAACTAACTTTTGTTAACTTTTGGGTGTTTCATTCCCATCAACCAGTAATGCTGGTGGGTGGGCAGTCCCTCCGGACTATGCCGGAAGGTAGGGCGGAAGGCCCTCTTCAGCCTGCTTTCAGGAATCGTGGGAATGGGTGGGTGGTGGTTCGGGTGAGAAAGATGAGACGGTCGAAATGAAGACAGAAGAGAGTGAAAGATTATTTGTGGAATATTACTGCCTCAGCATTTGCCTAAGTAATCCAAGGAAACCACAGAAAAACTTGGACCAAGGCAGACGGACCCGGAATCGAACCGGCGTCCTCCCGAATGCTAAGCAATGGACTAGACCTCTAGGCCATGCCGCTCGGTAGGAAGAAGAAAAAGAGAAAGCAATATGGGTCATTACTGCTTACTGTCTGGTACTCATTGGAGGGTATGGAGTGACCCAAACTAACCTCAGGTAGCGGCTCCTACGAAGTTAAAGTTTGCCCGGTTGTGGCGTAGATTGCAAAACTGCCCTCAATCTTAATGGAACAGGACAACCTTTAGCACATTTAGCTCACTTCTCAATCGATATTGATTGATATTAACCTATTCGGTTATCCAAAATGATGCTTACGTTAACCCTAAAGACTCTAAAGAACACATTGAGGAATCAAGGCCCTTGAAGATTGATACAAGCACCTGAATATCTTGAGGGGTTACACCCTCCTGTGTGGTTATCATCTTGGTTCATCACTTAGGCCGGTTCACCTACATATCTTACCTGGAAGGAACGTTGACATTTCGGTAATAGTAATTTATAATTTTCTTCTTTCTATGATCATATTTCATACATATATCTTATACTTTTTCGTCTGAAACTTATACATGGTTTATGAGAAACCCAAATTATAGTTTTTTAACCATCCTTTAGTGCTAGCTTCGAGAGGATACAGATAGGTACATATTTAAATTGTTGTTAACGCAGTTCCATCGCCTTCTTTTCGTCATTTATCATCGGTGGTCGATATTGATGCTTAAAGGTTCAACCCTATTCCTGCATAATACATAATACATAGCCGATTCGCGTTGGTTATGATTCCGACATATATATTTGTAAGGTCACGCAGTTAATAACGAGTGAGGCCGGGGTTAAAAAAAATCATATTATTGATCAAGAAGAAAACGTTCAATATCATGCATTTATCAGTAACTGGTAAGAACGGAACGAAGTAGACATTTATTTATCACAACATTGATATAAATACGGGGAGTAATCTAAAAACCTAAAAAGGAATGGTCTCTCTTATAAATTACTAAAACATACAATTAATATTCGATCGGACCCCGTAATATACCATTTAAACTTGTGGAATAAATCTGAATAGAAGGTTAAACACCAGATCGTACGTATTATATGTATACCTGTACGTATTGTGCGCTGTACGGTGTGTTTATATTTATTTTTACCAAGGTATATTGATATTTCAATGTCAGGTATATTATTACCTCGTGCAGTTCACCGACTGCATACTAAGCATCCAAAACACATAAACAACATTTGTGTGCACTACACGAAGTAAAGGCGGCTCAGCATTTGCATCTGCAAGCGCATACATGTCTGCGTGTACGGTTACACCATTTACACACACAAACCAACGCCAGCGCATATGCGTTTATTCGTAAACGTGCTCACATGCTAAGAGGGAACTCACCCAGCGCTTGGGTAAATAATACTGATAAGGATCTCTCAGGATGCGTGTTGCAAGGATAACTAAATGCATTCGTTAAAGCGTAAATAGACGGATAATTACCTATTATTATCAACAAGTGTTTCTCTAGGCAAAGATTTTATCTGAACAATATTTTAAATGAGTGGAACATGTTTAGATTATCACTTCCAAAAATATATTTCTTATTTCTTCTATAATAAAATCCCCTCTTGATCAATCTAATCTACAGAAGGATTTAGATGTAATTATTAACTGGACAATGAAAAATGTTCGGTATTAACTTTTTATAGAGGTCATAAATTTGAAACTAACTATCTTGCAAACAATATTTCCTTGGGAANCATAACATTCGTGGATTTTAAGAAGGCATATGATTCCGTAGACAGGGAGACCCTTTTCAATACCTTGGAAGAATTTGGCGCTGACAGGAAGACATTGGCTATTACTAAGCAAACTCTTACTGACACAAAATCAAAAATGAAATTTCTAGGAGAAATTTCAGAACCCTTCGAAATCAAGACAGGAGTAAGACAAGGGGATGGACTATCACCACTACTGTTTAACTGTACACTTGAAAAAATTATGAGAGAATGGAGGAAAAAAATGGAAACAGAAGGAATACAGAAAGTCAAGATAGGAAGAAAGAAAGACGGTCTGGAGTTCGATTGTTTGGCATTTGCAGATGATCTAGCGATCTTGGCTGTTAGCTACGAAGACGCAGTAAAGCAAATTAATATCCTAAAGGAAACAGCTGAAAGAGCAGGGCTCCTCATATCTTTCGAGAAAACAGAATACATGACAAATGTTGAGCAAGGCCCCAAATTCCTTGAAACTATATACGGGAAAATAAAGAAAGTCGCAAAATTCAAATACCTTGGAGAAATAATCCAATCGAATGGATTAGATAAAGAAGCCAACATGGCAAGAACAAGAAAAATGGAAACCGCGTTCCATTTGACAAAAAATGTCTATAATAAAAAGTCCATCTCTCGAAATACGAAACTGAAACATTACGACACTGTGATTAAACCAGAAGGCTTATACGCTTCTGAATGCCTGGCGATGAACACAGCCAAACAGTTAGATGAACTCGAGAAGAAGGAAAGGAAGGTAATTCGAAAAATCCTCGGACCAAACTATGAAGATGGTAAATGGAAACTCAAAAGTAACAGGGAACTATACGAGAAAACAGAAAGAATAACGGACACAATGAGGAAGAGGAGAATAACATTCTATGGACACTTGAGCAGAATGAATGATGATAGACTAACAAAACAATTATTTGATTATTTTGATAAAAACCCAAAAACGCATATGCCATGGTTCAAGGGGGTCAAGTCTGACCTGGAGGAAATGGGGATAACAAGGATGGATGTGGACAACAGAGAGGTATTCAGATCAAAGGTTAAAAACTTTGTTGGTTTTCAAGCTAAGCTAAAGAAGAAGACAGGAGGTGTATGGACAGAAGAAAGACGAAAGCAACAAAGCGAAAGGATGAAGGACTACTGGAGGATAAGAGCAAGAGAGAAAAGAAAATCATGAATAGTTGTTTTCCGTGGTCCCTAGATGGCCGGATTCGAAAGAAGAAGAAGAAAAATAAGCAAGATAGGTTGGTAAGACACCTTATCGGGCATAAAGGAATGGTTAGAGACGTATTAGAAGCAGAAACAGGAATTAAGAGGAGGTTCTAGTTTAGGGGAATACTATGATTACCTCAGGATAGGCAAGAGTGGTGGTGCATGTGTAACTATTCTTTGCTTGTTGTTGACTTATTAATACATTTGTGAGGTACAGAATCTTTTCTTCTTTTTACTGAAGGCGACTCGACCGCGTTATCCTCTGCATTATATCCCTACTGCTCCTTCCGTCCTGAATTATCTGATTACGTAAATACCGAAAATCAACCACTACTTCTAATTTTTTGTCTGTATCTTTATATCTGCAATTTCCCTACTTTTTCTTCCCTTGCATACCAGCATTTTTGTTTTACTTTTATATATTTTCGTACACTACTGTTTTTTCAATATCGCTTCCATATTATTTAAAACCAGGGATGTTACGGAGCTTCGACTCCGGTTCCGTTAAGTCGGAACTTCCAATTATTATTATTACACCTTCGGTTCCGACTTCGGCTCCGACACCTTTAAATCGAAGGTTTTAATCGGAGCTCGAAGCTTAACATAGCGGCGGCGCGGCGGCCTGTGTCGACTGTTATGAACAGATTCATAGTATGAACTTCATACATGTCGCGCGGGGAATCCCCCCGACTTCCACTACGTGCACTGAGCAACTCTATAGTCAATTGTTTTTTCATTGTTTGTGTTTTATTTCATAATTGAAAATTGAAATGAAAGAAAATTGACTAAATAATGTTTTATTTGTCCTTAAATAAAAATTCTCTCTCCTGCCACCACTTCTGACCCAGCCTCCGACTCTGATTCCGACTCCGATAAAGCAAATTTAAAAACTCCGATTCCGCCTTCGGTTCCGATAAAACTACCGTTGTTACATCCCTGCTTAAAACCATCTCTAACTCCTTCTTGCTATATGCTAATACTGCTATATCATCTGCAAATCTGAACATACTAATCTTTTACTTCTGTATATTTATCCCTACAGTTGTACTATTTTTAATGATGTTGATCGCCTCCTTGATGTATACAAAAAAAGTAGCGGTGACACTGTGCATCCTTGCTGACTCCCTTCCTAATATTTGCTTCCCCATTGAAAATTAATATGAAATTTTTCCAACATTTCATTTTTACTTCCCTCTTCGTGTTTAATTTTTACTCCATTCATTTTACAGTGGTGTATCCTATATTAACTCTTTATTTCGTTTATACTCTCATTTTCATTTACATATGTGTTAAAGAGTGTTTTAGTAAATTTGTGATCATTCAAATTTTTCAATTAAATTATATGCAGTAAATTTATGTAATACTTATGACTAACGTGGACATAATTTTTGTTGCGTAGGTGTTTATTAATCCTTGTCCTTAAATGATACCGAACAAATTGGCGCTGTCAATTACTCTTCACAAGACAGCAATAAAAACACCATAAACTTCAACGGTGGAAGCGAGTAATTTATAGTTATTAGCGTTGCTTTAACGATTTCCATCACTTTTGAAGTTTTGCTATTAGTATGGGCATACAGGCCTAATTGGACACTACTATATATCTGTGAATCCATATACCTTTAACTGTTTACAGAGAAGTCTTTTATATTTTGCTTGCACCTATATGAAAACTAAATTTTTTCTTTAATTGTCATTAATAAATAAAATATTTAAAATAAATAATTAACAATTACACAATTCGTCTATGATTTTCGAATATTTTGTTTCTTTCTAAATTGTTGACTTTGTCAACTTTATATGTAACCTAGTATATAGGTAGATTATGTCTATCATTACAAAAGTTTTCTTAATCTTCTGCTGAAAAGGTTCAGTGCCCTCTACCCTTAAAATTAGAAGCGATGTTGGTATTACTAAATTCTAAAACTGATACAAATATTTATAAAATTCGTAACTCTTCTATTTGTAAATCAGACTTATACCGAAGTGTATTTCAAAAAGATTTTTTCATTACCGAGAACTTGTTTACAACGTTTACTTAACTTTAATTACAAAATTACTGCTGTCATTGATAAAACAATTCAGATGTCATTGCCCCGTTAGTTTGCTTACAGTTAATTTTATATAACTGATTACTTTTTACAAAGTGCAATAAATTTAATACTTGAAACAATCAGGCCTCTAAAGGTATTATTTTTTTGTACTTGTAACACCTTCATATAACATAAAAAAATTATCATTATCATCATCAACATAAGGTTGTCAGTCCTGAGACTGGTTGGACATGCGCCTTCACTGTCTCCAGCCTGAGCTAATCTTCGCATTTCCCTAAAACTACTATAGAACATCCTACATGGTTAACTATTTGCGAACAGTAAATGCATCTAGTCTACCTCTTATCCTCTTAACTCCTGTTTCTGATTCTAATAGATCTCTAACTAGCCCTTCGTGCCTGAGAACGTGTCCTACCAGTCTATCTCGCTTACTTCTTATTGACTGCCATAGAGCCTTATGTTCTCCTACCCTTTCGAATGCCTACTCGTTTCCAACCTTTTCTATCCACGATCTAACACCACATTTCGAAAACTTCCAACTTTTTCTTTTCCACCGTCTATGTTTCGCACCCGTACGGTGTCGTACTCCATCAAATATACACCTTTAACAATCTTTTTCGAATTTCTAAATTAACCGTTCGCGGGCATAGAAGTGGCTTCTTTTTATTAACGGCGACTCAACTCTGCGCTATCCTTTGTACTGCTCCTTCCATCCTGAATTAGCTGATTTTGTAGGTACCGAAAATCAGGGACGTTCTAAGTTTACGTATCCTATCATTGTATTCATCCTGTATTTCTATATTCTTGTTTTACTTTTATTTATTTTCATACCACACTGTTCTGTCAATACCGCTTCCATTTTATTTAAGGTTATCTCTAATTCCTTCCCGATGTGTTTTTAATTATATTTACATAATTAAATTGTTTGTGAATGTTTTATTTGTGTCTATATTTGCATTTTTTATTGTGCAACGTTCTATTGAAAATACTTAAGCTTTGAACAAGATAAATTTTTCTGCATTTGCCTGGAATTCCTTACAAACTCATTTTCACATTTTTCGTCTACATTTTTTAAAGAATTTCCAACCATGCGAATACCTCCATAGGTGAATGCATGAGTAAGTGCATGCCTCTGGCATGTGAAACATTGTTCAATGTAAAAATTGCGCGTTGCTTCTAATAAACATTGAGTAGTTATATTGGAAATGTTTCTAATAAATTCCTATAAAATTCGATGTAGAAAATTTCGCTTCGTTTCAGAGATTACGTTCGGTTCGCCAATTCAGACACGTACTCGTATTCTGTTGAATGTCAAGGATAGTAAACAGAGTAATTGCCAAGTCATGAACAGATTGCAAAAGTTCTACAATAATTCTATTTCTTTAGTTTGCATAACAGCTAATCGCTCCTTATTCGTACCTATCCATTTATATTACGATTGCGATACAGCACGATAAATATCCTTCAAAGTCAGTCGCTCCACTCACTATGGAAACGCTTTTTATTTCCAAATACTTTTTCTAATGCTAACGTGTAATTTTCTACGTAATTGTTGTTACTTACAGGACAGCAAAAACGTTTGCTTAGGTACTTACAAGTTACACTCTTTTTAATTAATCCGTAGAAATGCTACATTAAAATGTACACCAGTGGCAAATTGGGAACCGAATATACTTGCTCATATACATATGTATAGGTACAGTAAAAGTTCCTTATTCACGGTTTCCTTATTCGCGAGTAAAAAAATTGCAACCCAGTTTCTGTATTCGCGGCTAAAATTTCATTATTCGCCGATGCAATCGGTAAACAGAAAAGGGTTCATTGTCAGTTATTAAGGGGATTGACCGCAATAAATCGCTCGTGCCGAGTGTGAATTTTTCCGAAAATATGGGTTTCTATTGTAAATATTGTGATTTAACGCTGCGAGATAAATATGTGATTTTTTGTATAGTAACAGACAAAGGTTCACACTAACTCTGTGCGTTTTTAGTTTTCAATAATATGGTGATTAAAAGCTTTTACAAGTGCTTAAAATTGACGCTTCTTGTAGGACACGTATTTTCAATAGAAATTAAAAAATTAAAAAATGGCCTTCGACAAGCTTTAGAACAAAGCTTTATCTATCTTACTACAAAATTTCAAACCTCTGTTCCAAACATTAAACTCATGATATCTAGAACCGATAAGCATGTTTTTACTCTACGGCNATTAAAAAATGGCCTTCGACAAGCTTTAGAACAAAGCTTTATCTATCTTACTACAAAATTTCAAACCTCTGTTCCAAACATTAAACTCATAATATCTAGAAGTGATAAGCATGTATCAGCATCTTTTGAATATGTACTGTTGGTACGTGCCGAGGCGACTTTTATAAAAGATGTAACCGAGTGGACTAATTTCAAAATTTAAAACAAGAAAAAATCACTAAATTTTTTAAACTCTTGCCTAAAGCTGATTATGACGATTAATTTTAATTGCGAATTTATTAATACATTGATTTTATTTTGATTCATATTCGTTTTATTTTGAAACCTTATAACGTATCCCCTATGATTCCATACTAATTGCCATTCCATATCTACGGTTTCTGTATTCGCGGCATATTTATGGAACGTATACCCCGCGTATAAAGAGCTTTTACTGTACTTCAATTTTTTTTTCTTGTTGAAATAAGATCCCTGTGAAAACGTGGTTGATGCGGTAACCGCAGGCTGTTTATATGATCATCTTTATTTACAAATTACACTCTACTCATTAATTTATTAGCCGTGAGATAAGTATAATTTACCATTTCAACCTTGTAAAATTGCTTTAAACAACCTATTACATTACTCAGATTAACTTCTACCTCTACTGACTTCAAGCTATTGACATTGAATTATATTTCAACAAACTAGGTTAAATAATTTCCATTTTAACGTTTCCGTCCACTGTTAATTCACATTGATAACAGAGGTAATGTTTCAGCATGCTTAGATTTAGCGATGATACATCTACCAATATCAGCATCTAGCTGAAGTTAGGTACATCCTTAAATATAATGAAAACAGTATTGACAAAAAGGAAAATATAGTCGAGACCCACTAAAAAATAAACACGAAAACGATTAATTACATGTTTCTTTGCCGACATTTTATGTCGCACGAACAAAAATGCATAACTTAGTGAACGTGTACAATATATTTTTTTTAGCCACATCTATCTGAAAATATCAGAAAGCGTAGCACACCTGAAGCAGGAGTTGACAGGTAATTTTAGGTGAAATCCAGATACTTTTGAAAATTTTTATCGAAGTCCAAGAAAAAATGTATCCCTTAGCAATTCTTTATTTTAATCTTCACTCACAAAATACCTGAATATTTCTGCTCCGATTAAAAGAAGCTTCAGAGGTTATCAGAGTGAGATTCGCTTTATAAAATTTTTTATTCAAATAAAATTCTTATATTGCATTCAGACGTACAGATCTTTTAAGTGGATTAACATAATATGCTGTGCGGACTGGTCTGTTTGCTCCTCAAAGCTCAAACGTATTTTCTTATCCGCAGAAAAACATTTTTTAAATAATTTATTTGAGTAGTTTATACTTTTAAAAATTTTTTGATTGTCCAGTTTTTGATCTTCCGCGGTCCGCACCTGGACCACGGTCCACCAATTGCCGACCGCATTAAAGGCTTTAAATTGCTTTTATCGGACTTTATTATTTTTCTGAAAAGGTAGCTGAAGGCATTTATAGGTTTGTACGAATTTTTATATCGTATTTTTCAAAAGATATCACCCTCGGATGATTACATGTAATAGATTACATGGATAACGACACATGTAGGGGAGAGGTGGCATGAAAGGGACATTTTTGTTTCGAGGATCCTAGTAAATAAATGAAATAAAAAATTAAACATTAACGAAGAAACTTAGGAAGCTCAGTTATGTCAGTATCGAAATAGGACAAAACAACAAACCATTCTTTATCCTTAGTTGTATATTTTTTCAACTTAAAAAAAATGTGTTTTGTCCCTTTCATTAATAGAGTGTATTGAAAGGGACACGATGGTTTATGAAAGGGACAATACCCAATAACAAGGAAAATCAGCTTGTAATTTGCGATACACGTACTGATTATTAATCAATAGGTACGTGTACGTAT
>NW_020439271.1:1180807-1187479 GCF_000699045.2 Agrilus planipennis
CTTTTATAAAAGATGTAACCGAGTGGAGTAATTTCAAAATTCAAAACAAGAAAAAATCACTAAATTTTTTAAACTCTTGCCTAAAGCTGATTATGACGATTAATTTTAATTGCGAATTTATTAATACATTGATTTTATTTTGATTCATATTCGTTTTATTTTGAAACCTTATAACGTATCCCCTATGATTCCATACTAATTGCCATTCCATATCTACGGTTTCTGTATTCGCGGCATATTTATGGAACGTATACCCCGCGTATAAAGAGCTTTTACTGTACTTCAATTTTTTTTTCTTGTTGAAATAAGATCCCTGTGAAAACGTGGTTGATGCGGTAACCGCAGGCTGTTTATATGATCATCTTTATTTACAAATTACACTCTACTCATTAATTTATTAGCCGTGAGATAAGTATAATTTACCATTTCAACCTGTCTCTAGCGTAGAGTATGAACGTCCTTCAAAAATAGAAAGCGGGGATTCCCCGAGCATCACTATCTCGCGCCATCAAACAAAACAATGAACATAGCGCAATGGATGCGTTCTAAAACTGAGCGATATTTTTTTGCTTATAAATGTGTTTAGAACATGATAATTTATTTGGATAATTCGTGTGTGTTCTTATAACATAAATTGATTAAATACAAAGTTAATATTTTTAACTAAATTTTGTAATGAATGTTGGGTTCCTCTTATCCTCACGATTTCTGGGGGTCCCCTCTCAGACCGGGAGTCCGAGGCATGTTATACGTACCACCTTATTGTTACGCCACTGTGTTTTATATGTATTGTAAATACAATAAGAACCGAATGAATTTTTAGTAGGTATAATAGCAATGGCAGGATATTTTTTATTCGTTTATAAAACTTGACATACAAACACCATATCATTAATTGAGACTGTGATAATTTACATTATAAATCACGTAGGATAAAGCGTTCGGTCGTCTCATGAATTACAAATTTAACGTTTTTTTTTTATTTTTATTTTAGTTTAGACAGGTTAGACCGCTAAGCAACAAGTAATAAATCCGCATGGCAAAAAAAGCACGCAACTAAAACGGCTTCCACCTGAAACTAAATACCTCGTACAATATACCTAGTAGTAGGTAATTGCTAATGAATATGCGCAATCATTTCAAGGATGCTACTGTTTATATGTATATATGTACGTATTTCTAAGGCTTGAATTTACATCCGCACCTTTTCGATTTATTTAAATTGTAGCCTTGCTTTCCGTATTTTGCATCGCACTTACACACATACATATGTATATTTGACCTACAATTCAACTAATGATGAAAAACCTAGTTGCCATTCCATGTTGACGTTTACCTACTTATTAAGCAACACTTTTAATTAAGTGAGTGTACGCAGACATGCATGTATGTACCTATCTACTCAAATCAACTGTATTTACGATTGGCTTACACAACAATTGAACTTGCTTGTGCTACGGATAATTTAATAAAAATTAAGCCACCGTAAGCAAACAATAATAGATATGTACCTTGGTGTCGCAATTTAGTAATTAGTAAGAAAACTGATTAAGGTACACTGCTTGTGAGAGAACGTATGGTAAAAAACCACAATCAAGGAATGCACAGAAAAATTTGGACCAAAACGTAGACGGATCTAGGATAAAATCGGTGCTTTCTCAAATTCTAAGCTAAGTCTAGAAATTAGGAATTAAAATTTATAGTACCTACACACATTCATGAATCCTTCTTCTTATCGCATACTTATTGGTACCCTGCAAGGGACAGGGTTAAAATAGTTTACTAGTTTGTAATAATCATCTAACATTGATATTACCGATCAAATGTGTAATAGGTGAAAACGTTAGGAGCGTTCGAAATGTGGTGTTACTGGCGAATGATGAGGATACCATACATAGAGAAGGTTAGAAGTGAGAAGATATTAGAATGAGTAGGAGAACAAAAGATGCTGTAGAAGTTAATAAAAATAAGCAACGGACACAATGAGGAAGAGGAGAATAACAGACCTCTAGGCCATGCCGCTCGGTAGGAAGAAGAAAAAGAGAAAGCAATATGGGTCATTACTGCTTACTGTCTGGTACTCATTGGAGGGTATGGAGTNTTTACTCTCTACAGTCTACAGTCTTGTCTACGAGATTATAGGGTAATGATAAGGAGCATGGGTCCTTTGTGAATTTCATTTCCGGTCATTATAAAAGTCCTTGCATTAATTGATATTTAATGTGGAGATCATGACAAACGTGCTGCTACCATCATTGAGCACCTCGAATTGTTGAAACTACACCGAAAGTATAATTATTTCACAAAAGTCGGATTTATGAATATATCAACTGTACTATATTATACCGTCTCATTGTGGTCTCTATTGGTAAAAACGTTCCCCATATGTAGTATGTTCTGGGCCAACAGGAATCAGTAGATGTATAATAGAGTTTGGTTTTTTTTGTTCGAAGTGCAGAATTCTAAAAAAATATTCAAGTTACTCTAATATATATTTGCATTTTGTCATTGGTGCTTGGTAATAAGATATAATAATATTTGTCAGTACTTGTTTTGTTATAACCGTTTTATCAGTGGCGTAACTGTACCATCTGAGGCCCTAGTAAATTCATTGGATGGGGCCTTCCCTTAATATAAAGAATGCTTCACATTGTTGTTTCATCATTCATGTTTATAAATCACGATATAAAGTAAATAAGTAGGTATAGTTACAGTTTTCTTGAAACCCGAAATAAATTTCGTAAAAATTTTGTCTCTAGCGTAGAGTATGAACGTCCTTCAAAAATAGAAAGCGGGGATTCCCCGAGCATCACTATCTCGCGCCATCAAACAAAACAATGAACATAGCGCAATGGATGCGTTCTAAAACTGAGCGATATTTTTTTGCTTATAAATGTGTTTAGAACATGATAATTTATTTGGATAATTCGTGTGTGTTCTTATAACATAAATTGATTAAATACAAAGTTAATATTTTTAACTAAATTTTGTAATGAATGTTGGGTTCCTCTTATCCTCACGATTTCTGGGGGTCCCCTCTCAGACCGGGAGTCCGAGGCATGTTATACGTACCACCTTATTGTTACGCCACTGTGTTTTATATGTATTGTAAATACAATAAGAACCGAATGAATTTTTAGTAGGTATAATAGCAATGGCAGGATATTTTTTATTCGTTTATAAAACTTGACATACAAACACCATATCATTAATTGAGACTGTGATAATTTACATTATAAATCACGTAGGATAAAGCGTTCGGTCGTCTCATGAATTACAAATTTAACGTTTTTTTTTTATTTTTATTTTAGTTTAGACAGGTTAGACCGCTAAGCAACAAGTAATACGAGGAGTGACTTGACATACAGACAGTGTTTACTGATCTAGACTTTTTATAGCGGATATTATGTCGTTAAACATTATTACCGCGCACTTAATTGCAATTAAATTTTCGGAAAGTGACGTTTTTGTTCGTTCGCAGTCTTGACTAAACACGATCGTTGACTTGTTGCAAACATGCACCATGTAGTGCATTAGCTCATCCATTTAATCCAAGGTCATCGCCATTAAATTGTTCTTATATGTGTATGCATTCATGTAATGTATGTATGTTAACATATGTATGTAGACGGGCAGTTGAAAGTGAACGAACTGAAAAAATAAATAAACTTATTTTGCTATTACCAGACTAACTCGATGGTGTTTGCGTGTGTGGTGCTCATCACGACATTTTATTAATCTGATTATTCAGTCGCTTTAAGAAAGTCACTTTCTCATTTTATCAAAGATGATGTAATGATTCGTACCTGGCGCTTTAATAATGCTAAACCTAAAAGGACCTCTAACCAGGNACGGATGTTTGCGGCCCAATGCAAACAGTCACACCAGGCAATAAAAGATACATTTTAACAATTATTGACGATTTCTCTAGATACGCATGGGTTCATCTTATGAGTCATAAAAATGAAGCAACATCGTTCATAAAGAATTTTGTTAAAATGATGGAAACGCAACTTGGCAAAAAACCCAAAGTTATAAGATCTGATCGAGGAAGAGAATACATAAATAAAGATCTAAAGGGTTTCTTGAAAAAAGAAGGAATAAAGACACAATATACGACAGCTTATTCACCACAACAAAATGGGGTCGCCGAAAGGAAGAATCGTTCTTTGTTGGAAATGGCAAGATGCATGTTACTGGATGCAAACATGGAAAAGAAATATTGGGGTGAAGCTGTGAATACGGCAAATTACTTACAAAATAGATTACCTACCAAGGCGACAAATAAGACTCCTTTCGAACTGTGGTACTCAAAGAAGCCTGACGTAAGAAATTTACACATTTTTGGTTGTGGAGCTTACGTTCACATTCATAAAGAACAGCGAAAGAAGTTAGACAATAAGGCTGAGAAATATACTTTCGTTGGATATTCGGAAGAATCGAAGGCATTTCGTCTTTTAAATGTGGAAACAAACCAAATCAAGATTAGCCGAGATGTGATATTTCTTGATAAGGAGTATAATGGAAACATGAAAACAACTGAGGAAGATGAAGTGACATTCCATAGAGTGGAAACCGACAATCAGGAAGACGAAAGCGAGGATGACGGCGAAGATTCAACAACTCAAGAGGAAAGTGATCCAAGTGGAAGTGATTCAACCTATAATCCGGAAGATTCGTATAGTGATGAATCGGGAAATGAACAACCACTTGTGCAGTGTCACATTCGGAAAGAAATAATCGCGGAGTACCACCGGATAGGTACATCGCGAGTTTAAAACTTGTGACAGATGCTGAATCCGGTTGTATCAAAGACGCGGTTTCGGGAGCTGATAGTGAATGTTGACATAGGGTCTAAACAAAACAAAACTGCAGTTCCTATCCGAGAAAATTGGTTTAATTAAAAATTAGTTTTTGTTGCAAATCGTTGAGGAAGGGTGTTAGAATACAACGATTTCATAATATGTAATGTAAGTTCGTAGATTAATAAATCAAGTATTTTATGTTGCTTATTGTTAGACTAAGAAAACAAGCCATGATTTGTATTAACCAAAGTTTATGTTTCGTCTAGTTCAAATCCTGTTCGGAAAGTAGTTGTAAGAAAGACGTTGTAAAAGAAAGATTGTCAGTAAAAGAACATTGGTAAAAATTGTAACTCACTATTGTTTAAATATTCAAGCTAAATAAAATTTACTTTACTTCAATAATCAACTGGTTTTTTCATAATTGAAATAAATAAATCGAACAACAGAATAAAGGGAGAATAATATAAATGTCTTTTCTTTTATAATTGTAATAGGTTTACCTATAAATGTTGATTTTTTACCGAAGCAAACGGCAGAAATTTACAAATGAAATTTATAGTGACTAACAACGAAATAGAATCCGAAACATCCGATTTCTAACTGTGTATACGTATTTTTTTAAAAATTGTGCATTTTCGACATAAAATATTTGTAAATAAAACGAGTAACTTTCCCTTTCAGCCAACCGATTTTGTTTAAGTGTGGTGTACGTTATCTCGAAACCTGTGCGTTATGTAATTAACAAAAACACGCAAACATTAACCTGAAAAACGGAAGTAAATAATTTATCTCAGAAATGTAGTAAGGAACGACGCCGCTGCGTTTCAAGAGACTTAGACGTCAGATTGTTTTCAATTTGTAAAAACTCACGCAACCCGAATACGCGCTGATTAATGGAAAATTTGAGTGATAGGCGATAGGGAACATGAAAAATAAGAGTAAAGTAAAAAAAAACGCAACACGGTCCACCATTAAGTAGTTAGTAACTCACAGGCTTGATTTAAATAACAAAAAGAGCTTAGATATTAATTATTAATTAACTGATCCAGCCGTCAAATACCTGAGGAGGAGGTTTCTGACGTCAGGTATTGAAATAATAGTTGTTATTGTTGAAATCGGTGTAACAACAAAACCTTATTTACATGATTAATTAATTAATGTTTTATCGTTTTACGTATTACGACCAAAGTTGTAGGCTCCTACAGAAGTGCAACAGACATAATTTGTAACAGAAGAAATTAACTAACGATAACCAGAAAAGATTAAGTATGCTTTACGTGTCTTCAAGTTAATTTAATTAAAATATTTACTTTAATAAACTTAGCTACTAGCTAGACAAAACTAAAAACTAGCAAAACGTAATTACAAAGAAAGTAATAATACAATAAGCTACAAAAGTCTAAACTAAAAGTACATTATAATAATTTAGTCAACGAAAAACCATAATTCACCTTTGCTGACTCCCTTCCCAATTCCTACATTATCCAATAACACGTAGATTAAATTTCATGTATATATATACCAAATCGATGGTATTCGTGAGTAATTTCTATCATGTAACTGTAAATTCAATTGCCTATATCTTGCTTTATTCGTAACTATCGTACTAGTTGAATTAAAGAATATTAAATTGAGGGTGTCGGTAGGAATATATACCTACTTGTGAACGAAACAATGGACTGACATTTATTAATTCCCCAATTTTCGTCAAAATTTTTGGCTTTATCAGGAGATCAAAGTTATAAATTAATTTTTAAATGCATAAAAAAATCTAAATTTATTATCATGGTTTAGGTGTAATTTACATATACATATATATATAATTCATTTCATAGTTTACAGTTACATTATTTATGCCTTTAAAAAT
>NW_020439271.1:1187697-1198579 GCF_000699045.2 Agrilus planipennis
TAGGTTAGGTTAGGTTAGGTTATCGGGTTTTGTTCAAGTGACCACCCTCTTTCGATCCCCCACCTCCACCCGCTTGAAAATATTTTTTTTATTGAATTTTATTTGAATTATAATGTATGAAAATTGTCAAAATAATCAATTTTCAACCCCCATAACTTTTTATGGGGGGACACCTCCTCTTTCGATCCCACCCAAAGGGGGTGGGGGTCATCATTAGACATTTACCTATTGATCTCTTGATGAAGCCAAGAATGTTGACGAAAATTTGAGAATTAATCAGCCCATCGTTTTGTTCACTATATTTCTACCGACACCCCCAAATTAATCATCCTGAAAACCCTACATAATGGCAAAGTTTTTCTTATGTATCTCACATTTTTCCACTCATTATTACACTTGTCAGATTTTATCTCATCATCATAAGGTCCTCAGTCCTAAGGCTGGTTGGTCACGCACCTCCACTCTTCGCATTTCCCTAAAACTAGAACAACCTACATCCTTAACTATTAACAGTAATCTAATCTAGTTCTACCTCTACCCCTCCTAACTCCCGTTTCTGCCTGTAGTGTTTATAAAAAATAAAATTCTCTTCAATATGCAATAAGCCAATAAGAAGTAAGCATTATTTACATAACATGTAAATGTGTATTTTTGTAGAAGCTGCGATAGATTGTTGTATAATAAAACATTGCTGCAGAAAATAATCATTATGAAATGCGTATGCCAGATTCGATAATTTACTGTAAATATTTGTGAAAGTCCGTTGCTATTGTTGACCTTCTCGTAATGTATTTATGAGTTTCGAGTTTCAGCGATTATTTTTTTTTGCGCAACTTATTATAACCCGCCAGATTATTAGAAATCATACAGCTGTTCGACATGAGTCACACGCGTTTCTTTGGAAGAATTATTGTATTTACATTTATCACAAACTTTTATCCGACCATTTCCACAAAGCCTTGCGAGAGCGCAGGTTTTAACATGTTACATTACCGAGTTTGTTGGCCTTCAAGCTGAAAACGCTTCTGAAATTCAAACAAGGTTGTTTTGAAAGCCAAGCTGTATTAATAGAAGGAGACGCTTAATGAAAGTGTTAAAAGTGGTTCGTTGTCCGAATGGATTATTATCTTGTCACTATCAACCCATTTCAGCTTAAAGAGCATTTAGATGTTATTATCGCGACAGAAATTTACGTATAGCAACCGAAATATGAAAGCCTAGAAAATGATAACTACCAGACTAAACTTCAATACCTGCTTATAAATCATTTTCAGTAATTAATGTACATTTATGTCTCAACTATTGCGAACAATTCGCTGCTATACTTTCAGTTCCACCTAGGCGGTTTTGAAAGGAACGCTGGTTCCGATCGCGGCTTACTAAACGTCAGGGACGGCCGGTGTATAGGTACTGCAGAGCTACAGAACTACCAAAAATATACATGTTTCGATCTACATACTAAATTAATATAATAATCTTGTGTAAAATCACGTGTTACCGGCCACCCTATGCTGAGCAATACACCAAACGACCGTCAAATGACACTGAATTAGACCACCGAACATTCACTCTAGAGAAAATTTCATCTATTAACACCGAAAGAAGCGTTCCAAATGTGGTGTTACAGGCGACTGTTGAGGATACCGTGGATAGAGAATGTTAGAAATGAAGAGGTATTAGAAAGAATAGGAGAACAGAGGACTCTATGGAAGTCAATAAGAAATAGGCGAGATAGGTTGATAGGACACTTTCTTAGGCAGGAAGGGCTAGTCAGAGACATATTAGAAGCAGAAATAGGAGTACATGTTAACCTAGATTAGATTACTGTTTACAAATACATAGCATATCCTTAGCTATTTATCTTCTTCAAAGCTAGAACCTTGTACAATAAAAAAATGCAAATATAGATACAAATAATAATGGAAATATAATTAAAAAACACATTGGGAAGGAGTTAGAGATAATCTTAAATAAAATGGAAGCGGTTTAGATAAACCAGTATGGTATGAAAATAAGTAAAAGTAAAACAAAAATATAAGGATGCAAGGAAAAAAAAATTAGGAAGAGGGTGAATATAATGATAGGATACGAAAAATTAGAACAAGTCGCTGATTTTCGGTATCTAGAAAATCAGCTAATTCAAGATGGAAGGAGTCAAAAAGAAGTCACTTCTATGTTCGCGAATGGTTAATTTAAAAATTCGAAAAAGATTGTGAAAGGTGTATGTCTGATGCAATACGACCCTGCACTGGTGCGAAACATGGACGGTAGGAGCGGTGAAGAAGAAAAAGTTGGAAGCGTTCGAAATGTAGTGTTAGATCGTGGATAGAAAAGGTTAGAAACGAGGAGGTACTGAAAAGGGTAGAAGAACATGAGGCGCTATGGAAGTCAATAGAAGTAGGCGAGATAGGCTGGTAGAACACATTCTCAGGCATGAAAGGCTAGTTAGAAATCTATTAGAATCAGAAACAGGAGTTAAGAGGAGAAGAGGTGGACTGAGATTAAATTACTGTTGACAAATAGTTAAGAATGTAGGATGTTCAAGTTTTAAGGGAAATTCGAAGATTAGCTCAGGATAGGAAAGAGTAGAGGTGCGTATCCAATCAGTCTTAGGACTGACGACCTTACGATGATGATGATGACTGACACCGATCATGAAACCTTACATACATTTTAAGAATGTTATTTTTCTAATCGTATGAGCTCTGTATAAGTAGAATCTTTGTATTCTGTATTAATTTTCATTAAACCTTTACCACCCCCTTGCCACTACTAAAATAAACAATGTCCCGTTCTAAAAGGTACATGATAAGGATCTCCATCCCCAGTCGTCGCTTTATTTTCCAAACTTGTCGATCTCTAGAAATGCTTGCCCATCGAAAGTGTTAATAAAATACGCACATCCTTTCCCCTCTTGCCGGTCGCAAATCGATCTTACGCACCGAAATAATCATCCGCTCTTTTATATTATTTGTTAATATTTACCCTCTTTGTATCAGAATGTTTGATCTACAGTTTTTCTTTTATATGTATATGTTCCCTTCTGTTTTTTGTAAAGTACTTATGTATATAGATACGTCAAGGAAAACGCACAGTTATAACTGTCATCACTTTTCTTTATTGATTAATAAGCAAATGCTTTGTCATTCTACACATACTTTATTGATTTACCTATCGATAAAAATTTGAAAACTATATACCTACTTCTACAAAATGTGAAACATTTGCGTTACTACATACAGCAGTGTGGCAATGTTCGCAGTTATGTTGCTTGCAATAAAAACTCTTATTTATGACAGTTCTACATAATATGAAAACACGACGAATTTTGAAAGCTAATGTTGTAAAAACTATTCTTTATTAAATATTGCTATAATATACAGCAATTGTTCAATTAATAACACGTTTTTAGAACAGTTATCGAAAATGTTGTCGTCACGTTTTATGAGACAAGTATTCACTAAAGGACAGTCGTCTAACACCTGCCGCTCTTTCACTGAAGTCTTTCATGAACCGATTTCACGATATTTTGTGATGATTAAGGATTGCAGTCCTAAGACTGGTTGGACACGCACCTCCACTCTTTCCTATCCTGCGCTAATCTTCGCATTTCCCTAAAGCAAGAGCAACCCATATCCTTAACTATTTGCGAATAGTAATCTAATCTAGGTCTACCTCTACCCCACCTAACTTCCGTTTCTGTCTCTAATATGTCTCTGACTAGACTTCATGCCTGAGAAGGTGTCCTAATAACCTAACTCGCCCTAGCTCTATAACTGCCTGTTGCTCTTTCTACAAACTAAGTATCACTCATGTATCTTTGTAACTCATCCCTACATTTTTAAGTATATTTAACATCTTGTCCCATTTAACATTGTCAAAAGCTTTTTCTAAATCTACAAATCCTATGTACGTACTCTCTCTTTTTTCTATTGTTACTTGTAAAGCTAGAATGGCCTCCCGCGTTCCTCTATTTCTTCTAAACCCAAACTGATATTCCTGTAATAGTTCTTCCGCCCTTTTTTCCATCCTCCTCTGTACAATTCTAGTTAAGATTTTTGAGGTATGGAATGTTCAGCTAATTGTTCTAAATATTTCGCACCTATCCGAGCCTCTCTTTTTAGGTATGGTTACTACTATGTTCCGTTTATAATTCTCTAGTCTTCTTCACCGTCTCGTAAATGTGACTAAACTAGCTTAAACATACGATCTCTAACCTCTTGTCCTGCATATTTTAGAATTTCCCCCTGTATCCCATTTAAACCTAGCGCCTTATTATTCTTTATGTTTTTTAATGCTATTCTCTCATTATGGGGTAACCTGGCTCATCTATCTCCACACTATCTTCCTTCTCTAATATATCTCCTACCTCAGGGCCTGCATATAGGTTCTCTAAACATTCGTTCCACCTATCTGCCTTTACCTCATTTTCTATCAAAATGACCCCTGCCTTGTTTCTTATATTATTACTACTGTACCCTACATCTTTAAAATTCCTTTTAATTATATTATAAACCTCATCGGTTTTACCTACTTCAAACTTTTCATCTAGGATACAATAAGGAAGAAACTTCCCAATTGTTGCGTATTGTGTTTGTTATTTATGTTTTCTTTTTATGTACATCTACTACTGTATGCAATGCTTTGAGCATGGGAAAAAAGAAGAAAAATTGTGAAACGCAATTTCTTTAGTCATTTTAGAACAACTAACTGGCCTTGCAGCTTTATTTAATGCGTTTGGTAAACGCGCTTTGATACAATGAGAACATTCTCGCTTGCAGTAGCACCAACTTCCATTTACAAATTATTATCGAAACGGGTAATTCGCATTTGATATATTAAAAGACAGTTTTACAGAATAAAATTGTCCTTAAGCCTTTTAAGGTGCAAACGTAGGCTAGCGTAAACCGCAGTGACCTCAGAATCTGTTTCCGTATTGTTTGACGTGTGACTAAATTATTCACTGCATATGGAGCGAGCTTGTAACCTTCTGGTTTGAATCATAATGTCAGCAATACTGCAGCATCGACTTCGGTCACTTGTTAGCGGGAAACTGGCTAATAACACGATTCACATACAATTACACACATATGTATCTATCATACATATATTTATACATATATACATACATATGTGCATAGATGTGCGTGTAGAGTGTGTACTAGCGGTGGCATACACACTCATGCTTAGCAAGTCAAAGTGCTGTCAACTGGTGTACTTTAACAGCACCGCGAACGCAAATTATGCCTGTGTGTGTGTATAATATTATCCTGGTACCTGTCCACTGCGCAGAGGGTAACTACAATACATACATACTTGCGCCGAGAACTGCTTCAAATGTGAAATTGCTGAGAACTACACCAAGGTGCAGCACGGAACTAACTGATAATAACAGTGGTTGCCGTTTGCCGATACTTACGGGCTTGTCTTAAAAATTACTCTATGAAACTAAACAACGCAGCTAATCAAATTAGTAAATGTGCAGCTAGTACGTAAAACGGATCAAATCGTTCATTTTATGCGAAACTACTATCTAATCCTAAGTGAAATTAATTAGAAGGTTTACATGCAGTAGAAAATTCACTTGATAAACCCATCTCTATCACAGTAATTTTACAACAGCTGTTTATGATTAATCCTTCTTCGTATCAGTACTGAGTAGCGTGGTGCAGTAGTGTTCCTCGTGGATTAGTATTCAGGACGATTACTGATTCGATTGCGACAATAAGTCCAGAGTTCGCTTGTCCAAGTCCCAGCTTTTCTGTAACTTCTTTGGGTAACTTCGTCTGTCTCATCTGTTTATACTCAGCTTCCATCCGCTCAGTGCCACGATTCCTAAAAGAAGGTTGAAGAGATTGATAGCCTTTCAAATATATGTACCTACCTAACAAGATTAAATCTTAACAGGTATTTAAACAATCGATAACACTCAAATCAGAAATTTATTAGTAATTCTGATGTCAAAATTGTGGGAACTCTTCAAGTACTAGTTATGATTAAAATTGGTATTGGTCTTGCAGTATTGTTGTTAGCCTTGCGAAAATGCATGACCAAGAACAAGACCAAAACTAAGACCAAGACTGCCCGATGATGCAAAACCAAGGCCAAATACATAAGACCAACGGAAGAATTATTACTTCCGGTGGATTTATGAGTTGAACTATTTGAAGTAACTTTAATATATTCTTTTCTTGGAACAAAATATTCTTAGTATTTGAAATTTTTGCTTTACTAAATTTTAACACTAAACATAAAAAAAAGAAACTTTACCATAGTTTGAAAAAAGAATTTACAAGAATGTCCATGGAGTAAGTGTTCATTGTTCCTCTGTCTGTATAACACATGGTTGAATTATAAATACAAAGTATTCTTTTTCGATATTTTTTACTTCTTTTAAGAACAGTTCTTGTGGCCTACACCGTAATTGAAAGCCAGTGGGTAGGGCGGAATGACCCTCTTCAATCTCCTCTTGAGATTGAAGGAATTGGGTGAGAGAGGGTAGTTGTGGAGAAAAGGATGATCAATAATCTCACCAAGTAAAATGTAAATCTTTGAGACCACCCTGCGTAAAGGCTTAGGTTATCTAATAGTGAACGTAACAAACAAAAGACAAATACTTTATCTTACTGCATTCTAAGAACAAATCTTTTTGTAAGTATCTAACAACGGATTGACTTAAGTTTCTTAGACAGGGGAGAGAGAAAGAGAGAAATAAGGAGAGGAAGATAAGAGGCTGTTTTTCGACAGTTCTCATTCGCTGGCTTTTCTTATACAACGTCGGCAAATACGCGGCGATGTTTGTGCACCGACATCGCACTAACTTACATACAACTTCGAGGAGTTTAATAGTGCACTTAGTAAAGCAACATAATTTAGGCATAAGTGCTGCTAATACTGCGGTTTAGGTAACAAACAACCTCCTTGAATATGTTGAGGCAATAAACGCGCGTCTACACGATCCAATGTAGTCAACGGCTGAATTATTTCGCTTTAGATTGTTACAGTTACCTGCTTCATATAGAACTCAAGAAGTTTGATTAATTGAAAATAAAATCGATTTTCCTGTGACGTACCTGTTAGTTTGCGAGATATAAACGCGTTGAATTATCAGAGAATGCCAATATTCTGTCTGTTCAAAAAGTACCGCGAATTTATGATTTTTCAAAAATTATTTATTCATTTGTGCCAAGGTTTTTCCAATCCTCGAAGCACTTCAAAAAATAATCTTTTGTGATCTTGTTCAGCTACTCCTTCGATATCGTTTTTGTCAATTCAATCGCAACGTAGCGTCGTCCTTTCATATTTCGGGAACAACAAAAAGTCACAGCTGGCCAGACCTGGGGAATACGGTGGCTGCGGCATTATTAGTGTGTTGGTTTTGGTCAAAAATTCGTGCACAAGCAACGATGTGTGAGCAGGGGCGTTATCATGGTGCAAAAGCCAATTTTTGTTCTTCCACAAATCCAGGAGTTTCTGGCGGATTACTTCACGCAAATTGCGCATAACTTACAGGTAATATTCCTCATCGACCGTTCGACCCTGTGGTAAGAACTCATGCTGCACCACGGCCCTGAAATCGAAGAAAGCTGTAAGCAAAACCTTCACATTCGACCTAAGTTGGCGGGCTTTTTTCTGTCTTGTCTCGTGCGGCAGCTTCCATTGGGATGATTGATCTATGGTTTCCACGTCATAACCATAAACCCATGATTTGTCACCGTGGCCTCTGGAACAAATTTGGGTCGTCGCGGACAGAGTCCAACAGCTCCTTAGCAATGTTAATGCAATGCTGTTTTTGGTCGAAATTGAGCAATTTTGTTACGAATTTCGCGGCGACCCGTCTCAAGCCCAAATTATTAATAAAAATCAAATGGCAGGAGCCAATCGATATGTTTAGGTCCTCAGCAACTTCTCTACAATATTAACCTTAAAATTATTAAAACAGCATTATGCTAATTGAACGTTTTGCTATTTGTGTATATACATATATCATATAAATAAAATTCAAATACCTACGAATCTGTAATATCAAGATGATGACCTTTTTTAATATTATACGGTTATTATATCCAATTAAGACTCGAACAACCCTTAATTTGTTTTTCAATCTAAACAAATTCCCATCGGACTCTGCAAAAATGAAGGGGAAGTTGACAGGCACTATGTAAGACACCTTTTTTAAACTGTTTATTGACTATAACAATTGTATTTATTATGAGCAATTTGAAATAGTAACAATTGAAGGAGATAATCCCTCGATATTATTAGTATTACGAAAAAAATACTCACGCAGACGAAAGCAGGAATATAGAATTGTTAAATATGTTGAAATATGTAACTGAAGCATTGGTTTACGTAGATTCCAAACTGACTTAAATTATTTTATTTGTATCTAAGTACGCTTGTTTGGCTCATGTGCTTCTCTTCTCGTTCTCGTTGTATCCTTATTGGAAGAAAAGTCAATTTTGTCTCAGTTTGCACCAGCCCAGCCCAACAAGCAAGCAATTGAAATACTATTCGGTCGCTTTGTAACTTGATAACAAGCCTTTATGACGCGAACTAGTGGCTCTAGGAACAGTATAGTTTTCCGCCAACTGTTTAGAGAAACGATAAAAGATTTTCTGGGAAATTGAAACTATAGAAGTGAAAGATATGTTTTTCACATTTTCTTGTATTATTTTATAAATTACGTAAAAGATTCCCAGAAGTCTACAACGTTTTTATGACAAAAATTTGTGTGTAATAATTTACTTTCTAAATACAGATATTCAGGAAAAAATTGTTCTGGTATGAGTATGGTTCCGTATCTTTAAACTAAAATGAAAACACTATTATTAAACAAAATAATTCGAAGTGGTCTGTATTCTGTCGAAACTGCCAGACGCGGTTCGCGATTTCGATCTTTTTGGATCTCATCAGCGCGTCGCTGGCAGCTCCTACAGAACACCGACCAACCTTTACCTGCTGTCTTAACAGCGCGTTTTAGAAAATACCACAAATGGCGTGGTGAGCGCCATCTGTAGTACGATGCTACATTTGAGGATTACATATGCTCCAACAAGGTCCATTTAAAAATATGGATATCTACTAGTATTTTCTAAAACGCGCTGTTAAGACAGCAGGTAAAGGTTGGTCTGTGTTCTGTCGGAGCTGCCTGCGACGCGCTGATGAGATCCAAAGAGATCGAAATCGCGAACCGCGTCTGGCTGTTTCGACAGAATACAGACCACTTCGAATTATTTTGTTCGATTATGGTAACGTGCCTATCACGTTGAGGTGAGCTACGCCGGGATTCGTTTCAACAAGTAGATATCCATATTTTTAAATGGACCTTGTTGGAGCATATGTAATCCTCAAATGTAGCATCGTACTACAGATGGCGCACACCACGCCATTTGTAGTATTTACTTTTATTAAACATACATACAATTTGGACATCTTTTAAAAGTGAGTTAGTTTAATATGAAATATTATTCTGAAAATTCATTTCTGAATTTTTTACCCACTACACACTACCTCAAATTAATGAGGGAAAAATTGTTGCTGTTGTCATACCCCCGCCGAGAATCGAACCCGGGACCTTTGGCTTTACGCCCCAATGTTCTGACAACTAAACTACGAGAGGTAACGACAGCAACCACGACCAACCGACCTACAAGGTTAACGATCCGTCGAACTAATGTAACTATATACTGAATATACTATGATTAAACATACATACAACAGCAACAATTTTCCCTCATTAATTTGAGGTAGTGTGTAGTGGGTAAAAAATTCAGAAATGAATTTTCAGAATAATATTTCATATTAAACTAACTCACTTCTAAAAGATGTCCAAATTGTATGTATGTTTAATAATAGTGTTTTCATTTTAGTTTAAATGAAAACTTTATAAGATCGCCAACGGGTGCGTCTGATTATCTGTCGCAATCGTTTCTCTTTTTCCTCCGAATAGACGTAAGAATATAAAGTAATTCAGGAAAATAGAAAGGTTCGTAAATATTACTATTAAAGAAATAAATTGTCCTTGACCCGTGGGTAGTATCGGAGGAAAAAATAAGATAAGTAGGGTCGGAACATGGAATTTTTTCAATGATTATTTGAAATGTGTCCATTAAATCCACATGGTAGAATTTTTCAATAATTGTGAATTTGTTTCAGGTGATTGACCGGAATGGGCCAGACATGATGACTCAACAATAACGGTGAGTAGGTTATTATTTTCGGCAGAAATACCTGGATCTTTATTCATTTTAAATGTCACTACTCTGAGAAAATGACTAATTTATAATAAATTGCTGTTCTCCACGTTCAAAATAATCATCATAGATCATTGACCTTATTTTACAAATTAAATTTCTAATAATAATATATTAGTAAGCAATTGTAAAGCAGAAGTCAGATTTTGATTTAAAAAAAATAGCAAGCAATAAACAGATATACTGACACGAGCGGAAGTTTAAGCAGATGTATCTATACGTGGATGTAGAAATAATATTTTTAACAATGACTATGATTTCTCATTGTTAAATAATAAATAATTCATCGTGAAATTAAGATAAACAGATTTTAGTTCGTTATCATTTGTATTAAGAATGTGTATAACTATTTATAGCTATTTTCTTGCATAAAATCACATCTAAATACATCCGCTAAACCGTTTTGTTAATGCAGATGTCAAAAATGATGTAAACGTTTGTTTCACGATTGTACACATATAGGTGCAGATGCAGGCATCTGATTAAATGCGTAACAAGATTTTTTACAAAAAAATTAATTTTTAATATAATTACTGAATTGGTTAATGACTTTTTAACAAAAAATATTTACGAAGAAAATTGTTTTCCTTGTAGGTATGTACATATAAATTAAATTTATTATAATA
>NW_020439271.1:1200011-1204945 GCF_000699045.2 Agrilus planipennis
TCTCTTCTGTCTTCATTTCGTCCGTCTCATCTTTCTCACCCGAACCACCACCCACCCATTCCCACGATTCCTGAAAGCAGGCTGAAGAGGGCCTTCCGCCCTACCTTTCGGCATAGTCCGGAGGGACTGCCCACCCACCAGCATTACTGGCTGGTGGGAATGAAACACCCAAAGGTTTTTTTTTTTAAACACGGGTACTTATTGAACCGCCCTCGTATGTATAAGGTTAACCAAGAAATCGCCAAACACGCATCGTCCTTTAACAAAAACGGTAGGTACTACTAAAATTCTGTGAGGATAGAGTCAAAATTAATAAAATCACCTAACTGTTTAGAAAAAGCTTTTGACAATATTAAATTGTACAAGATGTTAAGTATACTTAAAAATGTACGGATGAGTTACAAAGATAGAAGAGTGATAGTTTGTATAAAGAGCAACAGGCAGTTGTAGAGATGGGGCTGCAACGTAGAGAAGTAAATATTAGGAAGGGAGTCAGACAGGGATGAACACTGTCACTTCTACTTTTTAATCTATACAATGAAGACGCAATCAACATCATTAAAGACAGTACAACTGTAGGGATAGATATACAGGGGCAAATTAGTATGCTTAGATTAGCAGATGATATACCAGTAGTATTAGCATCTAGTAAAGAGGAGTTAGAGATAGCTTTAAATAAAATGGAATCGGTATTGACAAAACAGTACCGTATGAAAATAAATTAAAGTAAAACAAAAATACTGACGTATGCAAGTAGGGAAAGAGCGAATATAAAGATGGGAGACGAAAAATTAGAAGTGGCCGATTTTAGGGATCTAGGAAGTGAGATCAGTCACGACGGAAGGAGTAGTAGGGATATAAAGCAGAGGATAGATTTCTTTTTATTTTGACTACACGGACTTATCTACTATAATTGCTCATTTGATTCTACACGACTACAGCGACATTTGAAAGTCAAAGAACACATACAAAAATTGTTTTTCCTTCTTCTTTCTGACTTGAATATTTTGAACGCTAATAGCTTCGTAATGTCTTTCCGTTTGTCTGTACGGCCCCATACACACAGGCGAAAGTAACCTAATACATAAACGTGCATTCATCAAAGCGCATTCAACTACGTACGTTCAGGTTACACACCGACGAACGAACTTAAATCTTCAGTCGGCCGGGAGCTTGTATGTAGTTTGTAATAAAATAAAATAAAAACAAAGGAAAATTGGGATCATCATCTCTCGGGAACTGTATTTTTTTTCTGTATAAAAGGTGCCTTATGTTCTTTTCTGTACCCCGGACAATGTGTGTACAAAATTTCATGATGATCGGCTGAATGGTTAAGACGAGAAATCGTAATAAACAAACAAACTTACATTCTCTTTTATAATATTAGTTAGGATTCTTGACTGGTATAACGAATAGTACAACATGCCAAAGCTTCAAGAAATTGGAGAGGTGTACGATAATCCCAACCATTACAAAATATTCTTCACGAACCTCTCGAAAGGTAATGATTACATTTCCTGAACAAATTTTGCATATTATATCCCATTTGTTAGGGCAGACTCTATATGAGTGATGAATAGATATTTTTTGATAAATCTGAAAAGAGTCTCCACAAGATCGAAGTTAGTTGTTCTGAAAATTATCTCTAAAATCAAAAACTACTACTAAGTTGTCATATGAAAGCCAATTAATTTAATATTAGTTCATTTGGAGTTTATGCTACTGCAATGTTTGCAGATTCCTACGGAAAATTATCAGTATTTAAAACAAGAGACACATTGTTAGAAGATATTTCTTTTAATTTGATGTTTTTTTGAAAAGAGGTTATCAAATTATGCCATTACCAGCTGCAGTTCGATCTTCTCGTAAATAAGTCTAACGTGGCCGAAGAGCAATAAAAAGCTACACTTTATTAATCTTATCGGCCGATAAGGTCCCTAGCTGTATAGGAAGTATAATTTTATGACTCATGGTGAGTTTTATATCGTCTGATATGTGTCTTTTTGTTGTTATAGACGTTCTGGAAGCTGATAAAAATTGCTATCAAAACAACTTTCTTATATTTTGCGTGATTTGAATTCATATCTGAAATTTATTTAGTAATTGCGCATTACAGAAGTAAACAAATGATGCGATAATGTTAAAATGTGTATTTTACGAATCAACTTAATCACTTGTCGCATTTTACATAACATTGTTCCAATTTGTAGTAAACAAATAAAATTTGCAGTATCAGAATCATTTATATGTAATTATCATCGCAAAATACGCACCTCAAGTCCTTTCTATCTTGAACCAACCTTGGCATTTTCCCGAAAACTAAAGCATCTCACATGCCTAATTATTTACTAATTATAGGCAATATAACTTAGGCTAGGCCTTCTTTTGTCCCTCTTGCCTCTTGATTATGTTTCTAATATGTCTCTAATCTCTGATAGTAAAGAGGGTACTAGTGTTCTATTTTTATTCATTCATTAACTCATTTGTAATTTAACTTAATTTAAATGAAATTCTTTTTTACTTCTTCGGTGTTCATGCTCAAACTCCTTTAATTAATTTTTAAACAGAATACGTGAAAAAGATCTTTAATTAGTCAGAACAAAATCACAATAAAATTAGTGAAACTTACACATATACTTCCTGCACTAGTGACAAGCAAAGCAAGACCAAAACCAAGGCTGTCTCAGTCTTAGTATTGTTGGTCTTGATTATTCGGTATTAGTTTGCGTGTTAAGTCTTGGTCTTGCGTCTTAAGACTTGGCCTTACGAGTTAAGTCTTGGTCTTACGTGTTAAGTCTTGGTCTTGCGTGTTAAGACTTGGTCTTGCGTGTTAAGTCTTAGTCTTGCTCATTTAATCTGATACTTCTTTTTTAATAATTTTTCATAGCAGAAAATTTTCTGTTTATCGGCACAATAATTGTCTTGAATGCTGAAATTTTCTGTCATACATGCGAGCTTGTCATTACTTTTAAAGAAAGTATAATGTCTATAGTTGTGAGATTTATGAAAACTTAAGAACTTACCCTTTTTCCAATGACTTTTTAGCGAACAATATAGTACAAGGTACTTGAAAGAAGTAAAAGATTAATTTGTATCTATCTTTCAACCATCCCGACATAGGCATTGCATGTCCCTTTCGTCAAACAGCGGTAAAAGTTCCTTTTTTACTTTTAGTGTTAAAATCTAGAAAATTGTAAATACTAAAGATGTTTTGTTCCAAGAAAAGAATACATTAAAATTACTTCAAACAATTTAACTCATAAATCAACCGGAAGTAATAATTCTTCGTTTAGTTTTTCTTGGTCTTGCATATTCGGACTTGGTCTTGCATATTCGGACTTGGTCTTGCATATTCGGACTTGGTTTTAGTCTTGGACTTTCAGGTTTTGTTTTTTGTCTCGGTCTCCTTCGTTCAGTCTTGGTCCTGCATTTTCGGAAGACCAAAACCAAGACCAGTTTTGCTCATCACTATTTTGGTACATAAAACATAAAAGTTTAAATGTAGTTTGCTTCTATAGGTAATTTTCACTATGCTCAATCCATTAAGTCGACCGAATTTACAATCGCGTTTGCATATTTTAAACATTTTTGCGTTTATGATTATACGCAGAATTGTTGTTTTGTTACTACAAAATAGAGATAGTTGTAGAAGAAGCGCAGTAAAACTTTGAAAACAAACGTTGCGTTTTATTAAATTAAATTAAAAAATTGAGCGCAAAATTTGCCTTGTTGTGTAAATATTTTGTACACCGCCTCCGGTAAGACGAAGTAGAGTCATCCAAATACGAAGTCATGTGCGCGTAATCGTTTTATCACTTCTACGGTGCAAAGCTGTTTTCCTCTCGATTGTAACAGCGGACGTAATATTTTTTTTATTTTCGGTCTGTTTTCAAATAAAAACGTTTCGTTTTTATTTATCAGGAGTCCTTGACGTTGACGTATTGTGTACATTAAAGCAATGATGATAATAATAATAATAATGTAGGAACAAATATTATTAATGCGTTCTACACACATAAATGTGTAAAATAACAAGAAACAAAACGACGCAGAATTGATTAATCTGACGAGGACGTTATTGATAAGAGCAACAGTGGACGGGTGTATTATATGTAAATATGCATGTGTGCTCGTAATAGCGTGTTAAGATAAGCTATCAACCAATCCTGTAAGTAGTTGTTGACCCAGGTCAGGACACTACCATGCATTTTATACACAATATACGTAAGTACGCCCACCTTCTCTCTCACGTCTGGAAACTCGCCAACTCGATGCCAAATATTGCCGCAATTAAAATGCCCAGTCTTTGAATATTTATGGCGCATGTATGCATTCGCATACAGGGAGGTACCTACAAGTTTTTTTTTTTTTATTCTGACAAACTGTAGCATTGTGACTGACAGAATGAATGCGAAACAATATTACAAATTTGGGGCTACGTTTCTCTTATTTATTGCAATACAAACATTTGTTGGCTGATCATCACTACTAGGATTTATACAAAAACCGACATTTTAGAAAACCGGTTTTAACCGGTTTCGAATTTTTATAAAAAGATTTTTGCTCGAATATTCTGTAATTCGAACAGAAAATTTAGAGTGATTAAAAGCAGTTTTTGACTGAAATTATTTACTGTTCAATTTTATTGATAGTAAAATTTTTTTATGCAATTTAGTAGAACAAAGAAATAATAGTTGACCAGGATTAAATAACTTTAAAAACAATAATTCGTTGTTTATGCATAATTTTCACATATAAGGATGTAAATATTTTTATAATAGTGAAACGAGTTATTCAGCAAAGGGTTCGAATAAATAAAAACAATATATTTTCATATTTTTATAATAACCGTAGATATTATTTTTTTCAAAAACAACCATATTAGATACAGATGGATACTTATTAAAAACAATTAGAAAATATATAACTGTGTA
>NW_020439271.1:1206839-1236455 GCF_000699045.2 Agrilus planipennis
ATAAATTAAATATATATATATACTTTTTAATTTTCAATCTGTGAATAATGAACAGAGACAATAAAGGTTCATATTTCTGTTAGGACGTATTTGAAGAAAACAAGTTTTTTAGACATTCAATAAAAGGTTTTCGAAAGACAATTTTTGAAAACATTTACCACAGCGATCGTTAGTTTTTCCACTGCTCATATTTATTACCTACATTTTTAGCTACACTTAGCTTACGATAAAAATTGAATGCTTTTAAAAATATCTCTCAAGTTGACCTTAGACATAAAATCTGATCAGTGCTACTTGCAATGCGTTAATGTGTACGTAGCCGAGGTGATTTTGAGTGCATAAAAATTAAAATATACTTACTGAAAAAACATGTTTACTTTATGGATATTTTTCAAAGTTCGACAACCGATTCAGAGCGAAATGATTCATCCACATGCTTTCTATTAAATACTTAGTTATGGTAAATAAGGTTCAGGGTATTGAATCTAAAAAATTGAATTGAATTTATTTTAATTAGGTACATATTCGAAAACTAACTTTAGCAGTTCGAAAATAGTGTTGCAGGTTGACTTAAGTTCGTTTTAGTCAATAAGTGATGTTTCACTAGCTAACTATCTACTGTTTTCATAGAAATAAAACTAAAAAAAATAGTCCGGCCCTGTTATTGGCAGTGGCGGATTTGCAGTCCTAGCCGCTCTAGGCCCCGGGCCATGTGCCGCCCTTTTCTCAGCACCCATCATTATAGACTAGATACATAATTCATGAATTTGTTATCATCAGTGATTTTTTTGACACGATTTGCTGCCCTTAATATCTGGCCGCCCTAGGCCTGGGGCCTACTGGGCCTTATGGCAAATCCGCCAATGGTTATTGGTAGATACTAAACTTCTGTTATAGATTCTCATCCCATCATATAGTAAGGTTATATTTCCCACGGAAATGATGTAAATCAAAAGGCAGACAGTTTTGGTTTATTGTAATAGTTTCGGTATCGATTTGAAGTTTTCGAATTTAAGTTCAACGATTTCGTTAAGTCAAATTCAGATCGATACTATTTGTGGTAAACTGGTAAATGGTATGTCATTCCGAGATGCATAGTTTTTCGATTTATGCGAATCAATCAGCAGAAGGTTAGTATCGCCGGAAACTGTCTGCCGATAACTGAGCCCCGGGTTTATTTTCTTTCTAATAAGAAGGTATAGTTAAATATTACTTATTCTTAAGGTGATAATTTTGATTATTCGGGATAGAACAGTGGAGTAAGGTCCCAAAAGGCAGACAGTGCAAAACCATGTTCCAATTTGTCGTTTTCGCCGTTCTAGGAGTGGCACCAAATGAAAGATACATGTTTCTTTATGTGCAGAAACCAAAAAAACATCAAAATATTTATCGTGGTACCATCCACACTATTTGAGCAAAACGATCGACTGGGACTTGCTGATGTACTTGCATATGTGATGCAATACTCATAACGCCTTTACATTAGTAATCTCACTAAATTATATCCATCAATTACAATTTCCAATTATTTTTTTTATCATGAACTCTGCAAAATAATTGTTTTAGAGTAAATGCATAAATTTTAAATTAAATTAGTTATCCATATTATAAAATAATGAAGTTTTTCTTCTTTAACGTATTATGTATTGTATTGACTATAATGTTTTTACTAGAAATTGAATAATCCGTTTATCATAAAAACGTATTTCAAAACGTTACACTTCATATCTTTATAAACAGGAAATGAGTTATTACTCTCTACGATATCAACAATCCATTAAAAGCTTTTTTCACTGTGCTTAAAAGTAAGTACATACACTGGTATTTACGAAAAAAGTATCAATATAATTTTATATACGTACATAAATATACATATACCTATTATTAAATAGTTCTAATAAAACTTAATTTCAAATTGCGATTAATTCTTAAAAGTGATGCATAATTACTGAGTAATTAACACTAATGCTTTTTGTAAGCGCATACATAAGTTACATACAGCTATTCTCTTTCTGTTTGCTTGTTTTAAAAAATTTCACAAAAAATCAAGCCCATGGCAAAAATTCTGTTTGTAAGTTCTACCAATAAATTGGGGTGAAATTAGAGTTAAGCAATAATAAAAATAATTTTTCATCTCTACAAATATAGTGTTGTTTTACTAAATGTTCCATTACTACAATTTCAAAACCCGTTAATAATAATCGTCTTTTTATTCGTTCAATTTAATTAAAGAAATTACGGTGTCAAACGAGTTAAATAATTTTTCAAGAACAAGAGCTCCAAATGAATTGTTAGGAGCCGTTCAAGTATTACGTAAGCAGATTTTCGACTAAATTTTGTAGAAATCCGAAAAAGTAAAAAAATAAACATTGCTGACGTAATCACCATCCATACACCCCCATCCCCCATGTCTTTAAAAATAAGCAAATCAAAGACCATCCCTTCACCCCCTGTAGTGCATACGTAATACTAGAATGGACCCTTGTCCTTTTACCTTAATTTTCGCGTAATAGTAAATTAGTGATTAAAGGATAATTAAAAGAATAAACTTATTTCGGCTTACGTCACCCGTATTTTGTGATACCCAATATACCTACCAAAAATTGAATCAACTCGTTGTTTTCTCTGTTTAAGTTAAAAACGTTTAAGATGAAATTTTAATTAGAATTAAATTACATAAACAATTCACATGTAAGCAAATCAAACAGGTTATTTTTAAAAATGATATTTACTAGACTATCTCCTTAATATGTAGTAGCAATTATAATGTTGCCTTTTCCAGGGTCATTTAAATCTAGATTCCGATGTTTTGAGACCTACTACAAATGGTGCAAATCAGAGTGTTGTCAGTTTTGCAAACCAATATGTCGTTGCCATCTGTTTTGCACTTGTTTTAAATAAAAGTTGACAGCTTTTCGAAATGTAAATAGATATTTTTAATGGCTATTTCACTAGGTATAACCTTCTAATGCGTTTATCTGAAATAAAAATGCCTCAATAACATGATCAATATAAATCGCTTTTAAATATATTTTCCGATCGTTGTTCTTTGTTGATTTGACGTCTTTAAGTACAAAAACGGTTTGGTTTTGGAATGGTAATCGTTAAATTTAACTCGACGCGACGTTCAAACAGGAAGATAGTCTTCTAATAACAAAACTGCTTTAGTAATACATATATCAGAAAAATAAAGGTTTAACATGCACTATTACAAATATATGAATTTATTTATAATATGAATGGATTAAAGGAATTTACTGGAATTTAACGACGGATTTCGTTTTAGTATTGTGTTCCTCATATGTTTTACAGAGCAAATAAAAAATAACGTTGTAGTTATTAGTGATGTAATCATACAACTGATCAAAAAATTAATTTTTCATCAAATATTCAATTAACACTATGACGAGCTAAATTAAAAAAATAAATGGAATACGTATCGAAGTTATTAAGATATTAAGGGTAACATCGTAACACATTACGTAATTTGGTTTTGATAGGAGAGAAGTACACAGAATTTTTACTGACAGTTACTATGAAAAAAATTAGTAATTTGGGAAATTATAAGAGGCGAATCGCAGGAAGGTTAACAAATTTCATCAAATTGAAAAACTAATTTATCGCCCTTGTCAATATTTCTCCTATATTGTACCACTAGCTTTATAGTCAAATTTACGTTTACTGTTAGTTAACCTTTTTAATCTATACATCGAAGACGCCGTCAACATCATTAAAGACAGTACAACTGTAGGGATAGATGTGCAAGGGCAAAACATTAGTATGCTTAGATTTGCAATGATATAGCAGTAAGAGCGAATATAAAGATAGGAGACGAAAAATTAGAAGAAGTGGCTGATTTTAGATACCTAGGAAGTCAGATAAGTCAGGATGGAAGGAGTAGTAGGGATATAAAGCAGAGGATAGCGCAGGGTCGTGTCGCCTTTAATAAAAAGAAGTCACTTCTATGCTCGCGAACGGTTAATTTAGAAATTCGAAAAAGGTTGTTAAAGGTGTATGTTTGGAGCACGGCGTTGTACGGGTGCGAAACATGGACAGTGGGAGCGGCGGAAAAGAAAAGGTTAGAAGCGTTCGAAATGTGGTGTTATAGGCGGATGATGAGGATATCGTGGGTAGAAAAGGTTAGAAATGAAGAGGTATTGGAAAGAATAGGAGAACAGAGGACTCTATGGAAGTCAATAAAAAATAGGCGAGATAGGTTGGTAGGACACCTTCTCAGGCATGAAGGTCTAGTCAGAGACATATTAGAGGCAGAAACAGGAGTTAGGAGGGGTAGAGGTAGACCTAGATTAGATTACTCTTCGCAAATAGTTAAGGATGTGGGCTGTTCTAGTTTTAGGGAAATGCGAAGTTTAGCTCAGGATAGGAAAGAGTGGAGGTACGTGTCCAACCAGTCTTAGGACTGACGACCTTATGAATGATGATGTTAGTTAACCTTACTACAAAATAGGGTAGTATTTTCTTACAAAACGGTCTTTACAACGTTGTAGAAATTTTTCATATTATTGTAGATATTCTTATGATTGTATTATTATTAGTGTCTCGAAAACTGTGCACAATGAAAAATGCGTATAGTTTCATTAGAAAACGGTAAATTGCGTCGTAATAGAGGATACTGTTATTGTGTACTTGCAAAATATGCGTATACAGTAGATTTCATTTATTACTATCTTGATTGTAGCGACCATTTTGCTATAACGACGTTAAATCTAAGTCCCTTGAATTTAAAGCATACTTTAGTAAAAAATTCCTGTGGCTATAGCGACTTCGGATGTAACGCTATGTTCGTGTCTACCGACTGTTTTTAATGAATCATTTGTAACAAATCCCTAGTAATCCCATGCAGATATAGCAACCGGAGTTCGCCGCCAAAAACGGAAAGAGCTTTCTTATCTTTTGTTTACATCCACATAGACGGTCAGAGAGAGTGACCTTTACCGCTTGTTTATAGATATTAGTTAAAATGGTTCAGTTACAAAGCGATATTTTGAGTAGCAACTGTTGCTAGTAAACTTTTGAATAAGCATAACTCCTAGATGCACTTTTACTGTTAAAAAAAGGTGGAAATCGTTTCAAAGTTGGAAAATTGTGAAAACTTTACATACGTATCTGTATCTCTTTGTCTGTAACGACTTCCGGATATAACAACGAAATTACAGTGGTCCCTTCGTCGTCGTTATAGCCGAAATCCACTGTAAGTCATTTTTGATTTTCATCACACTTTCCAGTTTTTGGACTGGCGAACTAATAAATTTCAGCGTATTTAAAATCGATTTTGTCTCGTACATTTGTTATTATTTAAATATTTTGTAATGTTTTTTAAATATTTACACCTTTTTGACGGATTTCTTTGTCTTGCCATTCCACAAAGAGTTATTCCAAATTCTTAATTACACCAATGGCTTGTAGAAAAGCCATAATGTCGTTGGTTTCGGCATACTTTTTGCTTGATTTCGTTGAATTCTATCGCTTGTCTTAATGTAGGTGCATCTTTTTCCTTCTTTTGCCTTCCAAATTTAATTCTCAGAAACATATTATTGGAGTTGATGTAGAAGGCTCCTGGGCATAAATTTGGAGCTAACCATCCGACATATATCCTAAGGTTTCAACAAAGCCAATACAGCCACATCCCGATATTTAAACGTATTTAGCCGTTTTTTCGACAGTCCGTTGTCAAACCAATAAGTTCTTGTAATTTCTTCTATAGGTCCTTTTCCATATGAAAAACACAACCGTGAATATTAATATTCGGAAAATTTCGCGCAAAGCAAAACTAACCCCAGCTTTCAGAGAGATATCATTATGTATCTTATTGTTGTACACCAGTAGGGTTACTCTTATTCGGGAACTGCGAAGTTTGATGCTGTTATACGAGATCTATTCAAAAAGTGTCGCGAATTTTGTGTTTTTTCAAAAACTATTTATTTATTCATGAATATCTATTTTGTCCCCTTGAAATTAATCCTCACCAGATATTATACACTTGTGCCAACGTTTTTTCCAATCCTCGAAGCACTTCAAAAAATCATTTTTTGTGATCTTGTTCAGCTCCTTTCTTTATCTCTTTAATACTAACGTAGCGCCGTCCTTTCATGGGCCTCTTCAGCTTCGGGAACGAGAAAAAATCACAGGGAGGCAGATCGAGAGAATACGGTGACTGCGGCATTATTAGTGTGTTAGTTTTCGTCAAAAATTCACGCACAAGCAACGTGTGTGAGCAGGGGCGTTATCATGGTGCAAAAGCCAATTTTTGTTCTTCCACAAATCCAGGCGTTTCTGGCGGATTGCTTCGCGCAAATTGTTATAACTGGCAGGTAATATTCCTTATTGATCGTTCTACCACGTGGCAAGAACTCATCATGATGCACCCCTGCAATCGAAGAAAACTATAAGCAAAACCTTTATATTTGACCTAACTTGAATTTTGGGCCCCACGTCATAAACATAAACCCATGATTCGTCACCAGTTATGACCCTCTGGTCTAAATTTGGGTCGTCGAGGACAGAGTCCAACAGCTCCTTACTAATGTTAATGCAATGCTGTTTTTGGTCGAAATTGTGCAATTTTGGTACAAATTTCGCAGCAACCCGTCTCATGCCCAAATAAGTGGTATAAATTGGATGGCAGGAGCCAATCAATATGTTTAGGGTCCTCAGCAACAACGGTAGTTCGATGTTTCGCCAATACTATTTTCTTTACTTTATCAATGTTTTCGTCTGTTGTTGATGTGCCCGAGCGTCTGGTACGCTCTTCGTCGTTCACATCTTCTCGGCCCTTCATTTTTTTTTGTGGGTTATCCCTAAGAGATAGACATATACCATCGCGGACTTTTTTGTAGACCTTTTTAAAGTGTACAATACTGTAGTATATTATTTTGATCTATCTCGTAGGGTTCAGCCAGCGTTTGCAATGTAAGCGCAAAAAAATGTGTTTATTTACGACATCACATTACAAACCTCTAAAATTATCAGTGTTTTCCTACTATATTATGCATGTATTATACATATAAACCTTCCTCTTGAATTACTCTATCTATTAAAAAAACCGCATTAAAATAAGTTGCGTAGTTTTAAAGATCTAAGCATACATAGGAACAGACAGCGGGGGAAATGTGTTGCATGATTTCGTTACATAGCAACTCACATGAAACGAACTTACCCTACCGTGCGTAAAGAAGTTTCACTTCAAAAAAGCGATTCAAACACTAGTTGTAGGGGTAATTCGGTAACTATTAATTATTCTTACGATAACCTTTAAATAAACGAATTACTCAAAAATAACAATGTAAACGGCAAGTCCATAATTTGACGAGCATGTCTTTACCTTAGCAATTAGTAATAAACCTATAAGACCGCCTTGAGGACAACAAGTCTGTGCCAGTCGTAGCCGCGCCTCTGTACATTAAAAATTCAAATGTGTTAAACGTGCCGATGTATAGAAGTCAATAAAAATGATAATCACGTATTAGGAAGTGATTGCTAGTCTAAAACACATATACAATAAACAATGCGCCTCGTCGATCCAAACCCATAGATAATATTGTTTGTCTTTAGTTGAAAGTGTAAAGGCCTATCGTAGTCACGTTATATTAATAAAAAAAAGCTATGATTTTCATGTAACATTCAATAGTTACACTATTCCTATGTTTTCCGCGCCTATTCTAACAATGCACAATGGCGCGTCTCGTTTAATGGTAAAATTAACTGTATTTTATGAGCATATACTATTGTAATTTTCGACATGTCTATAATTTTCATTATTTCTACTTTGCACTGCCACTTTAGAGTTAGGCTAGTTTTTGTATATGTTAGGCCCGAAGACCGAAAACGGCCACATCGCGTTCTGGCTTCCTTTGAACGCACAGAATGCGTTTTGGCTGTTTTTAAACGCTCGCAACGCGTTCTGGTAACTGTTAAACAGCCGGAACGCGTTTTGTCAATTGTTGAATTGTATTATTTGCCGCTTTCTAGCTGCGTACAATGAGATTTATATTATAGGTACTTATAAAACAAATGAATTTCAATACATTTTTCAGTTTTTAGGAAACAATCCAATTATTGACAACTATAACTAGATACCAAAGATGGGTTCGGTTTTTCTCGCCGAATTTTTTCAACAATATTAAATTTCGTATAATTGTTTTTCAGTCAGAACGCGATGTGACCGTTTTCTCCGGCTACTGAGCGTTTTTGGTCTTCGGGTTTAACATATATACTGTTACCTTTTTGGTAATGCGAAAGTTCTTAAAAAAAGTATGCACAGGAACATTACCAAATTTACTGAAGGTTGTTCAATATTCCATATTTGAACTCATTTGTGGATCTTGTTGGATCTTTATCTGATATATTTTGAAGATTAAAATACTTAAAGTTTATAACATACTTAATTTAAATTTTGATTCGTTTTTATCTCTCATTTTCTTAACACTTTAAGTTAGATTTCTGACCGTTCATTATAAATTGTATTATTTTTTCCAGGGTGGCGGTCAAATAATTAAACAACTTAATTTTTTTGTTACATTTCGGTTTATTCAACCATTTATAGCCTGAAAAAAATTTATTTAGAAGCAGGTTTAGTTTATAGAGGTTTTAAGGGTCTATAATGTCTGAGTTATTATTAATATTAATTGTAGATAAAGTCGCACGTCTTATCTATTCGGAATAAACTGTTATTTAATAAGGTAGGTAAGACCTTGTTGTCTTAAGATACATAACTCACCTATAATATACAAACTGTTATTAGTAATTATTAATACGCATGTTGTGTTTACTCCTACTGTTAATATAAAAAACGATAAAAAAATGACAATTATTTGTAAATTAAACAACTGCAAAAAAACATCTGAAAATTCAGCTGCGTGAGTGTTTAAATTCGTCAGACAATTTGATTCAAATTAAAGAAAAAAAAAGATTGCATAATCAATCCGCAGGCTACTACGTCCAGTGGTACGTAGTAAGTAGATTTTATATTATGTACTTTGACACTCATGTTTGTGCCGAAAATGAATGGTCTGCTTCGAGTAGCGAAAACGAGCCGCTGTTGTTGCCGGTTTGTGTGCGAGCTACCTTACATAATGAAAATTCATGATATCAAATAATACACAATTGGAATTTTTCGCACATTTATTAATACGCGACAACTGTTTCGCCAAACATTGATTTCTGCAGATGCAGTATTTACTACGAACGTTGTTGTGGTACATTTGCGAGAGTTACTTAATCAAAAGAGAAAATACATAGTTTTAATCACAATTTTAAGGTACTGCTACATGTACAGAACAAAGTTTATAAATTAAAATTGTTAAAAAGGGCACCTTACTTAATAATCAAACAATTGAGTAATTCCCCCAATTAAATTTTGTTTAACTGTACCACCACTTTTAATTCGACTTAAGGTAAGTGACACAAATAAGGCCTACCTAATTTGAAACACTCATATCTTGATAAATTATTGGAAAAAGTGATAAATAGTTGCAAGGCATTATTCTTTGGTTCATATATTTTAAGTAATTAAGAAAACATATTGTAATCTTTTATCAAAAATTACACAAAAGTAGGTAATTCTGGAACCTTAGCCTTGAGCTTTTTTAAAACATAGTGATTGAACAAAGCCTATATTCTTAAATTGCAGGAATATTGTCATTAGAGGATTAATTATATAAAAATATGTATTTCTGAGCTTTTTATCAAATGTTTCCATGGATATCCTTGAACAACTTTCTAAGTTATTTTACTAAATATTATGCTTAAATTGCTAGTCAGACTTGAAGTCGCATACTAACAACAAAAAAAGGGTAATATAAAAAAAAACGTATCCCAACAAACAAAAATTAGAAAATTAACATATCTTCTCAAAAATATTATTAAATATTGAAAAATAAAATTATTTTGACAGGCCTTAATTAAACAAGCTAACTAAATAAGGCCTTGGAACTTAATAAGTTCCATAATTTGTTTAGGAACATTAATCAGTCTTGCTGATAATAAGTAACTACTAGTAGAGGTAACTATAAAATTAATTTTCCTGACAATCAGGACATACAAATGCGGCTAGATCACTTTTTTGGTTTTCGTTTTGGAGGAGACATACTGAGATAATCAATCTGTAAATAAACATAATAAAGTTAAAATTCAACAGAATTCCTATTAAGGGTCAGCAAATAAAGCCTATCTTAAAAGTAGGCTTTATTTAGTACATTGTACTTCATAAATGTTATAAGCAATATTTAATTCGCATATTCTAAAAATTACAATTTAAAATCATAGTTACCTTTTTGATTAGTTATATTGTGACCCGTATACATTACTTGAAGAATAACGTATTAGAATTCGATAGAAATTACGACTGCGGGCCTCTCGCGCACTGTTTGCTATCGTCTATGCGTGTGTGAAGTATTTTTAATGTAAATATATTTTAAATGACTTTTTCGCACTACAGGCCTTATTTGAGCATAGGCCTTATTTGTATCAGGTACCTTACATGCCAAAAAAATCGATACAAATAGGTATATCAATACTCGCCTGTCAATACCCAGTAGGTAGATATCGATACTTTCTATCGATACAGCTTGCAATCAAAAAAATTAATTCACATCAAGGTCTAACCAAAGCGAGTTGATGAGTTGAAAAATCCTTTTGAAAGTTGTTGTATATTTTACAATTCAGCTAACCGTTAACGAAAATGCCGTCTTACTTTCTTGGCCGTATTCTAAAACGCCGAATTTTACAGATCAGCTCCGACATATATATATATGTGTGTATACGCGAGATATGATTCATGAAAGAAGTGCGCGTTTTGCGGAAAGATGTAATATATAGCTGTCCAACTATTTCGCGATATATCATCAAAAATTTATGGAACCAAGAACCGAGAACTGGTTTACTTTCAAGGCTGATTGTGAGTATATGTGAACGTAGTGGTAAATGCTATTGTTACATGATTCATGATAGAAAATTATTGGTCGGAAAGTAAAATACGTGCTTTGTTGCTCTTTATTTTTAACTAATTTATCGTTAGTTGCCTTTCCACTATTTATCTATATCATAACGGCGACCGTGACTGCGCGCTTTATTTACGGAAAGCATCGTGTATCTTTTTAGCTCGACCATTCAACTTTAATTTATCACCAACTAACTCTTTTAAAACCGAATACGTACCTACTACATAGATGCATTCTTCTTGCCCTAATTGTCATTTCCACGAATAGAAAATACGTATTAGAATTTTAATTGTGGCATTCATCGCCATCCCACGTGGAAACGTTTTTATGTGCTTATGACATGATCATACAGAAAATTTATTTGGGTGTTGATATCTATAATATATATTACAGAGTAATAATAAAGGTCTAGGTATTTAATTCAACGTTAGTAGGCAATTGAATCAACACATATAATTTTTTAATTTAAATGATGGCACTTTCCAGGAATATCATTATTGTCATTAAAGAACTAGATAAAGAACCTACAGGAATTTGACAAAAGTGTAAACGAGTACAACGATTTATCTGCAGCTTCCCTTGCGTTGATTTCGTAAATACACCTGTCAAAGATCATCGAAAACACAATAATTTGATTCATTTGTTCTTCAGTCCTGACCAGGATCATCAGGATAAAACTTGGAGTTTCTAATTTTTTACGTTAAGCATACACATTGGGTGGAATGACTAAATTGTCCTTTATGGAGATAAAGAGAAATTTTCTATCTCTTCAGAACGGCATTTTTTTATACACAAATTTAGATTATTTTACACAAATTAAATACATTAAACATGTTAACATCACCATAATCATCATAGGATTGTTTATTTCGTTTCTTTGTACTTCTTCCAATCCTGAGCTAGTATTAAAATTTCCAGAAAATTAAAACCCACACCTTTGCGTTGAGCAGATTCTAATCTAGTCTTCGTCTGGCCTTTCTTACTCCTGTTTTTGCTTCTAATAAGTTTCCAAACTTACCATTTATGTCTCAGAAGGTGCCCTGCCTTTCCTACATTCTCTCCTACCGGGCCCACTGTTATCCTACTTTTCCTATTGAATATAATATTATATTATTGTACAAAATTAAAAATGATCATCCGTCTCCCAAGATAAAGTTCTGCAATTAAATTGATTTTGAAATTGCGTATTACATAATTTGAAAAAAATTGACCCAACCGTCTACGACGTGTCTGGCTGTAGAACAAGGACAGAGTTCCAGTAAATTATAAACCTCTTAGAGATGTAGAAATAAAAAACAGGCACAATGCAGGGTCATGACCCATGAAATTCTTAATTGCCTCTACTGGTTATGAGAACCAGTAAGTTTGAAATTACAATCCGCATCTTTCGATAAATTGCTGACTGTTGATGGTCTTTAATATGTAAAGAAGTTTCAGCAATTTATAATACATAGGTCCATGTTCTTTATTATTAAGCCATTCTATGAACGTATTTCTTATATTGTTTGAAACTTTTACCTTTTGAACAAACTGCGGAATATTTGCAATAGTATGTACTATGCGTATAGATATATACCTAAGTACACCACTGTTATACTTTTATTAAACTAATCGGAAGAAATGCTTCGCAAACTCATCGTTGTAAATCTCGAAGGAATAAAGCGAAAACAAAAGTTAAAAAAAGCGGAAATCCTTGATGGGTGTACGAAGCCTGTGTGTGTAAATGTATATCGCTGTCAAGGCTGATCTACAAAAACGACAGGCGTGCCCCAGACCATTGCAAAAAGTTAAACATGTTGTTATTATTATTTAATTCTATTTTGTGTTGTCGGTAGCTCGGTTTGTCTCTGTCGAAAAATAAAACAGCAGATCGGCCGTAATTTTCTAGTCATTATACCTTGACCTATTATTCGAACGGTTCGAATCTTTTATTTATAACGTCTGGAGATGCAACGGTCGTATCACCTGTGCACTTATTTCCATTCGTTTTTTCTATAAAATACGTCGTCGTTTTATTGTACCCTCGCGGGCACTCTCTTTCGACTACAAATCGACGTTAAGTCAGCGCCAATATTTTCCATTGATTTCAACTTGTGTTTCGTATTAATAATTCTCCTTGGTAATGATTTCGTGGAACTATCAAGTACCCATATTATCATTTCATGGATCGTTTTGATTTCAAGGTTAAATTACCAAATAAAATAATTTGTCTACAGTACAATACAATGCCGTACTATTTTCTACATGTATAACTCCTATTCTAAATACAAATCAAAATGTTAAATAGGTAAAGTAGGCATCCTGATGAAGGTTGTAAACGGTTATGTAACTAAACATTACTATGCATGCTTATGATTATTTACTATATGCGATTTTATTACTTTTTTATGAGGATTAGTTCTGCTAATGTTCTTCGCAAAAGTGACTATATGAGGCTAATGAAAATGTAAATAGGTGCATATAGGTAATTATGTCATGCAGATAAAGTATAGTAGTCTTTAAAGCCTGGGTGTTGATTTGCATATAATATTTATGGAATATTGTTAAAAATTAATAATCAACACTGCCAGACATTTCCCATCGGCGGTAATTTCTGCCAGACGTTTCAATGTTCGCAAAAATCATCAGTAACAGTAGATACAGGTACAGTTATTACTTATAATTTAATACGAGATGGCACTGCGTGTGTGTATAATAAATAAATTTAATAAGAGCCTTAGCGGTAATTTATTGTTATAGTAATTCCTAGGTGTTTTAACATGATAATTTCTTGCATTATCTGCTTTTGAACAAAATAAGGTTGAATCGATGTACAGGTCTGACGAAGGAAGCTGGCGAGCGGTTGCGCAGTACTTTCCCATTTATGACCTATTTGGGTAAGTCACATGGAACCGATACACAAATAAACTTTCAGTAGGCGTAAATTATAGTATTAATACAGATAGAACAGTAGCGTACTAGAAAATAATGTAAAAACATGACTTATCAAAAAGAAAAAATTAACCTATTGCTTTTGTTTTATAGATAGTTTTCACATTCACTCTCATCATGGGAATCTCTATCACAGTTACCAACATCAACAATTAGTTCTTCTGTTTGTCTGTCTATTACTTGCTCACTGATCCCTATTTTTAAATATTTAATCTACGCCCCTGATAGGAATACTGAAGAATGAGGGCTGCAATCTTTATACCTAAAACTGCCTNTGTCTGTCTATTACTTGCTCACTGATCCCTATTTTTAAATATTTAATCTACGCCCCAGATAAGAATATTGAAGAATGAGGGCTGCAATCTTTATACCTATAAAACTGCCTACTTTTGCCACCGCGCATCCACGCCATTTTAAAATTTCCGCCAGCTTCCAGCGTCAGGCCTGTACAAAAAAAATACCTATTATATAACTATTCTTCCCTTTTAAGTTGCCCTTGATTTCTTATGATATTAAAACAACATCAAGAAGTTAATATAGATAATGATTGTCCACTTTTGATATTACAAAGGATGAATTAAAGACAAGTCATCTAGTGCTTAATGTGCTTTCAACGTTTTATTTAATGGCGTTAGATTGCTTATTTCATGTAAATATTTATATATGTAGGTATACATATACAGTTGTAAGGATAATTTTTACCAGCCTCATTATCAACTTGTACATATATTTACTCATAAAGTCGTCGATAGAGTATTTTTTATGGAATATTTTTGAAACAACATGCACTTTATGATGAATAATTATTTTCTTCAATTTATGCCAGCGCAGAGGAGAGACAAGCAGGTAGAAATTACTGTTACACCAAAACAAGAATCCCTAGAAAAACTTGACCCAAACAATTTTTTGATGGAAACAACCAATGGTGCTTGTATTTTTACTGCTGGTTTGATGTTTGCTTTTCGTAGTTTAATTTACTTTTCGCCAGATAAATTCTGCAGTTTAATAAATAAAGAGCAGCAAAATGTTTCGATGTTGCAACCAGACCAGTATCGAGTCAAGCGAAGAGATCGCGACCGCGGTCGGGTCGATCGGTTGTTGGTCGTTCACGGCAGCATCGCGTAGCAGCATCGTAATCTCGTGCGGGCCGTGCACGTTTATAAAACAGTCAGCTTAGGAGCAATATATTCTCCCTAATTACACTCAACAGCAGCAAAATTGCAACGGTCGATTTCAAGGAGTTGAGAATAAATAACGTCGCTTGACCTTGAGCTCTTGCCAACGCATACTCCACGGTCATTTTGTTTGTTTTAGTGATGCTGTCAGATTAAAGAACTTTTCAAATGCACATTTTCACCTCTCACGACATCGTCGTCGTTACCACGGAACGGACGCGAATTATTGTACCGTGCGCGCAGAACGAACTAATGACCGCCGTCTATGGTAAATTATTTATTTTAATGTCGTCGTTGCTTTTGCAACGAGGTGCACTTACACAAACACGTACATACACACATATTTACGCGTTCATGCATCTTTGACTCGCATGCATATTGCATACACGCACATTAAACATACAGTTGCATTTGCATTTGTCGAATACCTAATACTCATCTTATGATATATTTTTTTTAATGCAATTTTACACTTTTACAATTTCTGGTATCAAAATATTTACATGTCTTGAATTTTTTATACCTTTTATAAAATTTTAATGAGGTACCTAACGAAGAGAATAATTTCTGTTTGTGAAACTCGTCAAATATTTTAAAATATTAGAAGAAAGAAGTAAATTTCACCTGCTAAAGGATGCAATTGTAATTTCTCGGCAACAACACAAAATTCTGGGAAGACACAGCCGCTTTTGTATAAAGAATCTTCTTCCAATGCCTAGAACTAGAACACCTTCTCTTGTGAGGCCTTTTCCTACATAAAGCAATCGATTTAAATCAGAGACTAAAACTGAATCATCATCATCATAAGGTTGTCAATCCTAAGACTGGTTGGACACGCACCTCCACTTTTTCTATCCTCAGCTAATCTTCGCATTTCCCTAAAACTAGTACATCCCACATCCTTAACTATTTGCGAACAGTAATCTAATCTAGAGGTTAGAAATGAAGAGGTATTAGAAAGAAAACGAGAACAGAGGACTCTATGGAAGTCAATAAGAAATAGGCGAGATAGGTTAGTAGGACATCTCAGGCATGAAGGTCTAGTCAGAGACATATTAGAAGCAGAAACGGGAGTTAGGAGGGATAGAGGTAGACCTAGATTAGATTACTGTTCGCAAATAGTTAAGGATGTGGGTTGTTCTAGATTTAGGGAAATGCGAAGGTTAGCTTAAGATAGGAAAGGGTGGAGGTGCGTGTCCAACCAGTCGTAGGACTGACGACCTTATGATGATGATGATGATACTCCTCCTAATTCCCGTTTTTGCCCCTGTCTCCAACTAGACTTTTATGCCTGAGAAGGTGTCCTACCAACCTATCTCGCCTGTTTTTTATTGACTTCCAGTCTCTGTTCTTCTATTCTTTCTAAAACCTCTTCATTTCTAACCTTCTCTATCCACGGTATAAAACTGAATATATTAGTCATATTTTCTGACTTCAAGTCAATGCTGGAAGCTATAGGAAGTCATGCCAACCAAGACGTCTGGATACAACAAGTTCATGTGAAGCCTCAGAAGGTCTTCCAACTATTTAAGTAAATTATTCGCACCAAGGTTTAGTCAGTATTGAAAAAAAGGAACGGATCAACAACAAAAAAGAGCAGCGCAAGATGGAATAAGTCACGATTCAGTTCTCATTACAATAGAGAACTTCAATAAATCCGTAGATGAATCTGTTTAGTGTAAATAGTATATCAGATGGAGCAATGAAATATCCAAACTCCAGCTAGTCAGACAGCATATTTGGAGCAAGACACTTGAAACAGCAGTATATCCTTACTAGACTGATAATAGATCATTCGTCTTTAACTCCTGGAGGTTTACTTCCATAATTTACGAGTCCATTTCTAGTCATTTTCTATTACCCATATTTTAATGGAATGTATAGGAACAGAAACTCATAGAAAAGTGACCTCCCACAATGGACAACAAGGCATACTAAAAAATACCGACTTATTCACTAAAATTTTTAAACTGTTAAAAGACGCCATCTAATTGTTAAATAGTATTTAGATTTATTTATACTGTAAGCTAAAAAGATTTTTGTGCTGTCGCTAATAACCACATTAAATAATTGAATAAGAAATAAAACACATTTAAATTTAAAGAATTTAGTGTTAATTAAATATCTATATGAGGCTTTTAAGTTGTGTTTTTTTCAGTACGGATCTTCATCATGTTACGGTTATTTTATTGTTTGTTTGATGTTAGTGTTGTTTTGTTAAATTGTTATTTTAAAGAAAGTTGCAGTGTAAAAAAATTGATTGAAAAACATTGTGTGTTTCCTAAAATATATGTTAAAGTTGCTTCAAATAGTTTAACTCATAAATCCACCGGAAGTAGTAATTTTCCGTTTGGTCTTGCGTATTTGATTTTGGTCTTGCATATTCGGTCTTATTTTAGTCTTGATCTTGTTCGTTCGGTCTTGATTTTAGTCTTGGTCTTGGTAATGGTCTTACTAATATAAAAATAGTCTTGGTCTTCGTTTTCGTCTTGCATTTTCGCAAGACCAAGACTGCAAGACTAAGACCAATTTTGCTAATCATTATCTAACCAGAGCTCAAATCACAGGGACTCCGCTATTCTATTTAACACATTTCTGAGCAGCAATTATTTTTTTTACTGTTTTGTTGAAAGACTAAGTTTGATACAATTCTCGCAGCAATTTAAAACAATGAATTCACGTGAGGGACAATTGTCGTGTGGATAGATAAAAACACTGTATTATTTTATTTGCAATAACGTTTCATGTGTAAATGTTACAATTAAACAATTAATAACGGTGTTTCCGGAACAACGTAAGAGGTTGTGAACTCTAACGCTTTATTCGTGATNTAAAGAATGTTTCAAACTTAGGTTTCTATTGAAGCTTTTCTAAACTCTTGGAGGTTGAATTTCGAAAAACTATCCTAACATCATGTTTTCCTCAAGTTTAATACAGGATAGCATAGTTTAATACAGTTAGTTAATGTCCTATTCTATCAAAAATGTTTTAAATGATACATAAAAGTATGCATGTTATTTAATAAACTTCATTCATCCAGTGTATTTCTTCTCCAATTCCATCAGGCATCAATATTCCTATACTCTTACTTGCTCTTGTACAACTTCACAGTCAGCATTCATTACATGACTCTTTCATTCATTAAGTATATGTTTATTTCCAATACCTATCCAGTTTTGATCTTCATTTTCTTACCTTTATTGTCGATTTCGGGGTTATCTCTTCATTGATTCCTTTGTTGTATTTCTAGAAGTAGTTTGTTCTCGTTATCTTTTTTAGTCTTCGTTTTCTTATGATTAGTGTTTTCACATTCACTCTCATCATGGGAATCTCTATCACAGTTACCAACATCAACAATTAGTTCTTCTGTTTGTCTGTCTATTACTTGCTCACTGATCCCTATTTTTAAATATTTAATCTACGCCCCAGATAAGAATATTGAAGAATGAGGGCTGCAATCTTTATACCTATAAAACTGCCTACTTTTGCCACCGCGCATCCACGCCATTTTAAAATTTCCGCCAGCTTCCAGCGTCAGGCCTGTACAAAAAAAATACCTATTATATAACTATTCTTCCCTTTTAAGTTGCCCTTGATTTCTTATGATATTAAAACAACATCAAGAAGTTAATATAGATAATGATTGTCCACTTTTGATATTACAAAGGATGAATTAAAGACAAGTCATCTAGTGCTTAATGTGCTTTCAACGTTTTATTTAATGGCGTTAGATTGCTTATTTCATGTAAATATTTATATATGTAGGTATACATATACAGTTGTAAGGATAATTTTTACCAGCCTCATTATCAACTTGTACATATATTTACTCATAAAGTCGTCGATAGAGTATTTTTTATGGAATATTTTTGAAACAACATGCACTTTATGATGAATAATTATTTTCTTCAATTTATGCCAGCGCAGAGGAGAGACAAGCAGGTAGAAATTACTGTTACACCAAAACAAGAATCCCTAGAAAAACTTGACCCAAACAATTTTTTGATGGAAACAACCAATGGTGCTTGTATTTTTACTGCTGGTTTGATGTTTGCTTTTCGTAGTTTAATTTACTTTTCGCCAGATAAATTCTGCAGTTTAATAAATAAAGAGCAGCAAAATGTTTCGATGTTGCAACCAGACCAGTATCGAGTCAAGCGAAGAGATCGCGACCGCGGTCGGGTCGATCGGTTGTTGGTCGTTCACGGCAGCATCGCGTAGCAGCATCGTAATCTCGTGCGGGCCGTGCACGTTTATAAAACAGTCAGCTTAGGAGCAATATATTCTCCCTAATTACACTCAACAGCAGCAAAATTGCAACGGTCGATTTCAAGGAGTTGAGAATAAATAACGTCGCTTGACCTTGAGCTCTTGCCAACGCATACTCCACGGTCATTTTGTTTGTTTTAGTGATGCTGTCAGATTAAAGAACTTTTCAAATGCACATTTTCACCTCTCACGACATCGTCGTCGTTACCACGGAACGGACGCGAATTATTGTACCGTGCGCGCAGAACGAACTAATGACCGCCGTCTATGGTAAATTATTTATTTTAATGTCGTCGTTGCTTTTGCAACGAGGTGCACTTACACAAACACGTACATACACACATATTTACGCGTTCATGCATCTTTGACTCGCATGCATATTGCATACACGCACATTAAACATACAGTTGCATTTGCATTTGTCGAATACCTAATACTCATCTTATGATATATTTTTTTTAATGCAATTTTACACTTTTACAATTTCTGGTATCAAAATATTTACATGTCTTGAATTTTTTATACCTTTTATAAAATTTTAATGAGGTACCTAACGAAGAGAATAATTTCTGTTTGTGAAACTCGTCAAATATTTTAAAATATTAGAAGAAAGAAGTAAATTTCACCTGCTAAAGGATGCAATTGTAATTTCTCGGCAACAACACAAAATTCTGGGAAGACACAGCCGCTTTTGTATAAAGAATCTTCTTCCAATGCCTAGAACTAGAACACCTTCTCTTGTGAGGCCTTTTCCTACATAAAGCAATCGATTTAAATCAGAGACTAAAACTGAATCATCATCATCATCCCTGGACTCGTCACTATTGCCACCCTTATAGTCTGTTTAAAGTCGGAGACTGTATGAACTCACTACGCGGCCTATCAACTAAATATTCCCGCAAGTCTAAGAAAAATTGATAGAGAGGCAGTCGAAGCTCGAAACTCCTAAACTCGGACACCACTGCACATTCTAGCACCTATGAGTACTGTGAAGTATCACTTGTCAGCCTTGTATGGCTCAGTTTCTCCTGGACCCTAGACAATTCATACATCTGTTAGGGTTCCTGTGCGGTTCTTACTACGGATAGTGGTGATTGGATTTCCTCCCTTTCGACAGCATGACGATGTCAGTGAAAGACGGGGTTTATCTCCACGTTATCCGTTACCTTCTATGCTGGGCTTAAGTAGGGTTGCCATCTCTAAAATTTGGAAACCAGGGCAAGACGCGTGAAAACCCCGGATTTTAGAGTCCAGAACCCGGACATGTCAACAGGTTTTTTTAAACATAGTCAGTGTAACAAAAAACAGTTGAAAATGTCATAAATCACCCTTTTATTTATTTTCAGACCTTAAAATTAAATTTAGTCATTCTTTATCATCATTTTCAATGTACCTAACAAAACAGAATCTTATAAAATAATTCGAAGTGGTCTGTATTCTTATTACTCTTATTACAGTTTGTTACAAATTGTTTTAATAATCAGTTAGATTTCTTTTACGTGTGTGGCGGGCGGCCCAAGACTTTAAATTTTTAAACCAGGACTACAAATGAAGCCCCCCCGGACGCTCCCCGGATGCCCTCTAAACTAGGACAAATCCGGGGAAACCCGGACGGATGGCAACCCTANGGATCAACAACAAAAAAGAGCAGCGCAAGATGGAATAAGTCACGATTCAGTTCTCATTACAATAGAGAACTTCAATAAATCCGTAGATGAATCTGTTTAGTGTAAATAGTATATCAGATGGAGCAATGAAATATCCAAACTCCAGCTAGTCAGACAGCATATTTGGAGCAAGACACTTGAAACAGCAGTATATCCTTACTAGACTGATAATAGATCATTCGTCTTTAACTCCTGGAGGTTTACTTCCATAATTTACGAGTCCATTTCTAGTCATTTTCTATTACCCATATTTTAATGGAATGTATAGGAACAGAAACTCATAGAAAAGTGACCTCCCACAATGGACAACAAGGCATACTAAAAAATACCGACTTATTCACTAAAATTTTTAAACTGTTAAAAGACGCCATCTAATTGTTAAATAGTATTTAGATTTATTTATACTGTAAGCTAAAAAGATTTTTGTGCTGTCGCTAATAACCACATTAAATAATTGAATAAGAAATAAAACACATTTAAATTTAAAGAATTTAGTGTTAATTAAATATCTATATGAGGCTTTTAAGTTGTGTTTTTTTCAGTACGGATCTTCATCATGTTACGGTTATTTTATTGTTTGTTTGATGTTAGTGTTGTTTTGTTAAATTGTTATTTTAAAGAAAGTTGCAGTGTAAAAAAATTGATTGAAAAACATTGTGTGTTTCCTAAAATATGCAGAAGTTCGCTTTCTTTTTTTATCAATTTTTTTTCTTGTTTTACTAAGCGTAAAACTTGGTATCTACTCTAGTCTTTAAAAATTAATCGCGAAAGTTTCAGGGAACTTTAGAAATTGATCAGTTTCGCAGTACAGCAATATTTCATTTTCTTGCCTGCCTTGTCAGCTAAAACTGATTGATTTTGAAAGCGTCCAGGGCAAGAATACTTCGTAGACAGCTCTTAAAAGTTCACTTTTATGTCATATCGGCTTAAAATGAAAGTTCTCTTCAATAATAGTTACTTCAACCGTTACACAGAGTACCTACATTTTATTGGCAGCACTGCATCCTTTTCTCATCGCATGATCAAATCATATTATATTTCAAATACCTATTCTCGAATTGCTGACTCGACATTTTTTTTTAATTTTGTAGAATACGTTAATCTATATTATTTATATTAATTTACCTAATGCCTCTCCAAAATAGACAAACAGATTTAAATAGTAGGATAAAGATTCGGGCTATAGGGCCGTGGTCTAAGTGAACTATTCTGTCCAGACGTTTCGTCAGCTACTGCGGCTGACATCCTCAGTGGTAGTGCTGCGTTGACAACGTGAACGTAGATTATATCTCGAAGTCTCGACAGCGACTTACTGGACGGAATAGTTCACTTAGATCACGGCCCTATAGCCCGAATCTTCATTCTACTATGGATTCCGGCTGTGAAAGCCTTTGCTCTTATATAAACAGATTTAATTTTAGAATATCAAGGACCAATATGCATACTGTTTAATTTTCATTTATCCCACTTGTTTTCGGAATTTAGAGAGTCAGTTATGGTTGAAAATGCGGTTGACAGAAAAGGTTAGAAGCAAGGAGATGGCAGAAAAAAATGATGTAAGAAAAGGCGCTATGAAAGTTAACAAACTAGCTGAGATAGATAAATAGGACACCTTCTCAAACATGAAGAGCTATTTAGAAATATATTAGAAGCAAAAGCAGGATTTGAGTAGTATAAAGTTTGGCATAGATTACTGTTCACAAATATTTAGAAATAAAGCTTGCTCGAGTTTTCGAGAAATGCGAAGATTGGGTCAAGTAGAGGTGCGTGTACAACCAGTCTTTAGACTAATGATTTTTTACGATGATGATGAGTATACCTACAAAATGGGAAAGAAATGGACACATTAAAAGACGGTAGGTAATGTTCAGAGAATTTGATCCTTGCGTGAAAATATCAAAAATTACAAAAAAGTTGAAGAAAATGCAGGCATTAAAAACAACAATTCAATTTAAGCAGTACATTTCAAACGAGTACAGGTGTGCTTTATTTTATAAATAAAGTTTTTCTTATTACTTGTTGTTCTCGCGTCAGATTTCGTCGCCAAGTATTTTCAACTTTGCATGCTTTATTTAGGTACGTATGAGAACATGCATGCACATCCTGTAGGTACTTGTATGTTTCTGTTTGAATGAACAACAAGTGGCAGTGAACTTGTATTTTTTTCCTTTTATTAGATGAGTTCGACGTGCCCAAATGAGAGGCGAGGTATTGTACGTACTCAGCGGAGGTTAAAATTATTAAAAGATCATATTTTGTGGTTGACTTGGCATGTACCGTCAAACAATTAGACAATTGTTGGAAGGATAAACGTAAACGGCCTTCGTCAGCAGGCTGACTATCGGTTGTCGGTTGCAGAAAGAGACGTTTCGGAAATACCACGTCGAACGTTGCCGGTCGGGTCCATTGACGTTCCGTTGCCGTTTTTATAGCCCGTTCGTATCTGGAACTTATTACGCAAGCATTTCATTATCTGCACGCGTCTCTGAACGCCCACGCATCGCATGTTCCTTGGACGCGAATATTACAAATTTTGAAATTTAAGCAAATCAAGCGAAAATTCGAGAAACAATACGTAATTTTGAAGTTCTGGCTCGTTGAGAGTAAAATTTTAGCATGTGATGACAGTTGAGCGTGCGGCATGTGACGGAAGTTGCGTCTCAGCATGCGTATAACGCCCAACTGTCAACGGCAATTGTCAACTGTATCGAAAATATTGGTTAGATATCTAGATATCTAGACTAGACTAGAAATCGCATGTACTGAAATTTGACTAATTTTTACTTGCAAATAAAATACTTAATATTCATTCATAGGAGACTAAAAGTTAGAACTGGCTGATTTTCGTTATTTAGGAAGTTAGACAAATCAGGAACGAGTAGTACGGATATAAAGCAGAGGATAATGCAGGGTTGAGTTGCCTTCGACTAAAAGAAGGTTAATTTAGAAATTCGAAAAAGATTGTTAAAGGTGTAGATATGTCTGGAGCGCGACGCTGTACGGGTGCGAAACATGGACAGTTTGAAATGTAGTGTTACAGGCGAATGATGAGTAGTGTGGATAGAGAAAGTTAGAAATGAAGGATGTAGGATGTTCTAGTTTTAAGGAAATGAGAAGATTAGCTCAGGATAGGAAGGAGTGGAGGTGCGTGTCCAAGACTGACGATCTTATGATGATTTATTTCACGCTTGTGCGAATGAATTAATCTTAACTTTTGAGACCTTCTAGTTAATGTATACAAAATGATTATTAGGACTGAATTAATAAAAAGGCTAGCTATTTTATAAATCTTATTATTTAGTAACACTGCCCATACGAAAAACAATAGCCTTTTTCTGAGTAACGTCCAACATTCGAACGACCAATAAATCAATTATTAGAACAACGCATTTAAAGCAGCAATAAGTAGGTAGGTACGTCTTATTAGGGGTTGATTTTAGCGTCAGAAATTTGTAGACATTATGTAGCTCTTCAAATTGTGCCAAGTACACAAACGTTTACCGCATTTACAAGAAGAGTTTAAGTTCTTGGTGCATGTAAATCGTAGATTCAGTATGCCAAGTACATACCTTGGTAAGGTTAAACATTTGAAATATTTACGACTGATGTGAGAAGTAAATATCACAATAACCTATAAGAAATTCAGATTTTCTTTTTTTATTACAAACTCTAAATTTACAATTTTTGTTAATTACAGTGCATTCCTATTTTGACAGATTATGTATTTATGCGTACCATATTCAGATAAAGTATATTATGCATGATTAAATGAAAATTTTGTAGAAAAAAAAGAATTGTAGGATGACATCTCATCCATCCATTTTCTTTCCATCAAATATATTAACTTTCTTTCGTTTTATCTGACGAAGACTCGTTAGAGACCATGTAGAAAGTTCTGTCGTTAGCTACTGTATTTAACAAGAGAAACCAAGGATCATTAGTATGAGGAAACGCCGCACTTTGCGTCGAGGAAAATGGAAAATTTACTTTGTTGCAACTTATTCCATTTCCAACTTTTTTACACTTTGTTATATTTAGTAATTGCTTTCAATAAACATCATCTTATATCTTAAATTCAACTAACTGTAAGTAGATAAAATATATACAAATAGGCCATGCTCTATCTTTTAAATTCATGTTTGTGCAAATTTGTATTTTCTTCTACAAGCTTAGAATAGAAAAAATGATGACGCTTCCCGGATTCGCTTTCTTTTTTGTTGAATACTACGTGTATTAGTGCCTGTTTCCTGAAACAAAAATTACTATAAAAACATCTCCATTAAGTCCTAATTCAAATCACATCCAGGAAGGCAAGTTTACGTACTTTTGTTTTGATAAAAATAGATTTAGGTAGTAAAAATAAAGAATGTTTCAAACTTAGGTTTCTATTGAAGCTTTTCTAAACTCTTGGAGGTTGAATTTCGAAAAACTATCCTAACATCATGTTTTCCTCAAGTTTAATACAGGATAGCATAGTTTAATACAGTTAGTTAATGTCCTATTCTATCAAAAATGTTTTAAATGATACATAAAAGTATGCATGTTATTTAATAAACTTCATTCATCCAGTGTATTTCTTCTCCAATTCCATCAGGCATCAATATTCCTATACTCTTACTTGCTCTTGTACAACTTCACAGTCAGCATTCATTACATGACTCTTTCATTCATTAAGTATATGTTTATTTCCAATACCTATCCAGTTTTGATCTTCATTTTCTTACCTTTATTGTCGATTTCGGGGTTATCTCTTCATTGATTCCTTTGTTGTATTTCTAGAAGTAGTTTGTTCTCGTTATCTTTTTTAGTCTTCGTTTTCTTATGATTAGTTTCTCTTCGTGTTGATCTCGTTTTTCTACGAATGTTTTTCTTTTTTTAGTCATTAATTACGAGAATTATTCCATACCGTAGGCCCATTTTTAAATTTTTGAGGGTGTCCGGGAGGGTGTGATTTATTATTTTAATGGGATTGTTGCAAGTATTTACACAACATCACATTTAGGAAGTATAAATAAAGTGCACTCAAACACATAATATACAATTTTGATGGTCATTTTGTGCTGACTTGATAAGGACGACTAGGACTAGTTAAATTGACTGGGGTTCCGTTTGAACGTTGTCTATCTGATAGTAGTAAAATGAATGTCTAGCAGTCATTTGGTGGCAGTTAAGTACGTGCTTCCAGTTTTACCGGTAATATTGTTTATCTATTCGCTCTTAATATAGCATACGTTTACAAATAAGTGTATGGAGTGGATGCGAAGTAGACTACTATAAAACTTTATTTTCCTGTAGATTCTATAAACCTCGAGTTAAAGAACTACATCGTTCTATCGTAAATCAGCGCAAGAATGACTTTTAAAATTTTATTAGCTCTCCAGCCGCATACGTTATGGCGTTCCCTCTTAACTGCACCATCCGATTCGCTGCTGGAAATAGAGCACATTTTGATGCCCCGGGGGTGCAAACAGGGCGGACGAGGAGCGCCACATCCTGATCCGGAAATGAGTTTCAAAAGAGCAGAAATTTAACCCTCACTTTCGTTATAAACCTGAATACCATCCACTTCTCGCCCGTACCCGTTTCAAGGAAACTTGGTAATACGATTTTCGTGTAACCCAACGCAGTTTTCAAATGGAAAAAGGACGGTAGGTAGGTACTCAATCAAAGCGAAATTTAACAGGGAATTTTTAAGGTACTTAGCATCAGCAGAAGTTCGGTAGCAAATGTTTAATGTATGTGTATAGGTGCTTATTATACTTATCATTGATTTGATATAAATCCTAATCTATTAGGCGTAAGTATTAAGGTTCCTATGACCATACTTAAACTGGGGAACAAATCTCAGAAGGGGGAGTATGACTATTGGAAAAATAATCTAAATATACTTTTACATGCTTTTATATTAATATTTTAAGTACACTAAATGTTCCTTATTCACGGTTTCGTTATTCGCGTTTTCATTATTCGCGGGTAAAAAAATTGCAACCCAGTTTCTGTATTCGCGGCTAAAATTTCATTATTCGCGGATGCGACAGAAAAGGGTTTGGTGTCAGTTATTAAGGGGATTGACCGCAATAGACCGCTCTTGCCTAGTGCGGTTTTTTCCGAAAACATGGATTTCTATTCTAAACATTGTGATTTAACGCTGCTAGATATATATCTAATTTTTTGTATAGTAACAGACAAAGGTTCACACTAACTCGGTGCGTTTTTGGTTTTCAATAATATGGTGATTAAAAGCTTTTACAAGTGCTTAAAGTTGATGCTTCTTGTAGGACATGTATTTTCAATAGAAATTAAAATATTAAAAAATGGTCTTCGACAAGCTTTAGAACAATGCTTTATCTATCTTACTACAAAATTTCAAACCTCTGATGATATCTAGAACCGATAAGCCTGTTTTTACTATACGGCGCGTGTTCTACTGAATCCCCTTAATGTGTCCGCATCTTTTGAGTATGTACTGTTGGTACGTGCCTAGAAGACTTTTATAAAAGATGTAACCGAGTGGACTAATTTCAAAATTCAAAACAAGAAAAAATCACTATATTTTTTAAACTTTTGTCTAAAGCTGATTATAACGATTAATTTTTATTGCGAATTTATTAATACATTGATTTTATTTTGATTCATATTGGTTTTATTTTGGAACCTTAGAACGTTTCCCCTATGATTCCATACTAATTACCATTCCGTATCTACGGTTTCTGTATTCACGGCATATTTATGGAACGTATACCCCGCGAATAATGAGCTTTTAATTTACATCACATAAAAACTACATCATTAGATTTGTAAGTAAAATACATCTCACAAAATCATATCTACTGATATTCCGTATTTAAAAGAAAGTATCTTTAATAACAGGCAAATCACTTACTTAAACAGCTTGACAAATTATCAATCAAACCACGTGTTGAATGTTGTGATTTCGATTTCGAAAAGAGATGCTACTTAAAATACATATAAATATTATAAAGTATGATAAACAGAAACATTCGTATCATAAGATATAGTGTAGGTACGTAGAACAGAGCGACAAACCAGACCAGAAGAACCGCTATTGAAGGCTAGGACCGGTTTTCTCTGATAAACACAACAGTAGCCACGAATAAAGCAATCATTTATAGGTACGGTAGCAGCTCAAAAAACGTAAAATTTATTACTGAGTTAATAACGTTGAATACGTAGCTATTGTAAATACAATTTTTTTTAATGAAACGGAGGAAACTCTTGCACAATTCATGCGTACACATGCACATGTACGAAACAAAATGGACGTAGTACATATCCAATTTTATTTTTAATAGGAACAGCAGGTGGCGATAAGCGCAGCATTTGCCTAAGACATCACGGAAAATACGTAAAAATAATCTAATTTACATCAAAATAGTTATTCTAGTCAGCTACTGTATTCAGATGATTTATTGAAATAATAAATAACTAATCCTGTTCAACTACCTATACGCACCGATATGTTTGCAAATGTAACCTATAAATTTTTCAACTCTTTCTGTATGTAAACTTATTTATCTAGATGACTGTCTTAGATATCATAGTTAATTATATAAGATAAAAGCGCAACTACTTTTATGTTTCGTTTTGACAAATCATAATAATTAGTCAATTTCTTTTTTTCATAGTCTGCGATTATTGTAGAGAAGAAGAGATAATAGAGGCGAAGGACGAATGGGTATAGTAAAGCGGCGAGTATAGAGAAAAAGAGCGAATTTATACATTAACGTCGTTGATTCCAGAATGTCCCATACGAAAATGAAAGCTGCTTGAGAATTGTACGATCAGATTTTATTTAGGGAATATGTCAGGCAGTGTTTCCTAATAACATGGATCGGAAAAAAATTACGAATTTATTTGTTTGTGTCGCAGGCTAAAGGAGTATACTATATTTCCGAATGTCACTGTTAAATTTTGATCATATTTTACATACAGAAAGCCTTCAAGCACTATAGTCACCACCATTTGAAGCAAGCGTTTTTGTTGTTCTCTGCACCGCTGTTATACACTGCCTTCCTCACCGCTATTCTCTCAGCTCCTCTACAGACTCTTCTACAGAGTAAACCGCGTCGCTATCCTCTAATTGTACCGCTTCAGTATAATCTCACCTTTAGCTGCAAGAAGCGTATGTAATAGGACAATACGTTGTCTGTAGTATGTAGTCAAATAGATTTTAGAAAGGAAACCGTAAATTTTAGCATTTTCCATTTATAGAATTGCTTTACGACATGACAAACTCTTGAATAGCGTCTGTCTAAAATAGAGACAGAAATTATTTAAACTAACAAATGAAGCAAAATTCCTTAGTTTCTTGTTTAAAACTAATTGTAGGAACAAGATTGTGTCTGATATTCTTGGAAATTATTTATATTGTAAGGAAATATAGGTTGAGTATAAGCAACTGCTATATATACAGGGTGTCCCATTTATAATAATTAAAAAAAGAACCATTGCTTCCTGACACAAAATAAAACAAAAAAGTGTTATACAATTTTTCAATCCAGTGACAATTGAGCTCGCAAATCGTCTTTGTAAATTTGAACGTACAATTTGTTTCATTACGGGCCTGGATCTAGGCGACCAAATTTGATTCGTCTT
>NW_020439271.1:1237489-1268846 GCF_000699045.2 Agrilus planipennis
AATTATATAAATATAAAATTTAATGTCGTTTCGCCCAAAACTGTAAGTTTTAGTCGGGGTTTTCTCCAACCAATAAGGGTATGAAATTAAAAAGTTTCTTGATTTTAGATCAGTATTACGAAAGAAAGAAACGGAGTTAATAACAGTTACTGTTGACTGACCATTTTTTGTAATAAATCGTAGCATGTAGACTTTTAAATCTCAGAATAAACCAAAAAGGTCTTTATCGGCCCAGTTAGGTACCTTGATTATGCTCTAATTATAGATTTGTAAAGATGCAATATTAGAAAACTGTGTTGTATATTAGAACGCCGTTTATTTCACTTTTGAACAACTTCAATTTAACTACACAGTAGAATCCGCTTATAATGACGTCGAAAGGAAATAACAAACACTTCACACTAAGCGGACGGCATACAAAGCATAGTCTTAGAAAATAAACAACTTTCTATTTTGGTTAGTTATTTAGTTTAATAGAGAGAAAAACAACAAATTATATATATTTATTACCAGAAATAGAAAAATAACAATGAATTGTAATATTAGTATACATAAGAGGGGTCAGAAAAATGAGCGAAAATGTTATTATTAATCATTTAGGTCACTATAGCCGGATATGATTTCTTGAGAATCAGTCTTAATAAACGATATGTCATTTTAAACAGAGTCATTATATCCAGACTTTCCTATAGAGAATTTAATACGAAAACCAAACTATTAACAGTGCAATTACTTCATATTAAGCGGTTGGTCAATATAGGCGAAGTCATAATAAACGAATTCCACTGTATTTTGCTTAAAATTTTGTTACCGTTTAGGATACTAATTATTCTCGTCATTAGTAAACTTGTTGAGCTTATACTATCACAGGAAGCTGCGAGATTATTAATGTANACACTACTAATTGTCCTTATTGTAATAGTCTTTTATGAAATGACCACTAAATAAATAAACTAACACTAACAAACAAGTAAATTCCACAACAATCCAAAGCAAACTGAACAACCTGTTAGAAACTACGACATTATGTGTATTTATTCCAGTCACTTCCAGCAGTGTAATTATACGAGGTTATATCAATATTTACCTTTTTAAATTTAATGAAAACAAAATAACCAAAATTGGTCCTTCTGGACACACCTTTATATTACTCTACGTGAGGTTAATAAGCCCTGCCAGGCAAAACTAACGTCAAATGAGCAGTTTAACACATGTGTTTGGTCAATGTAGGTCTGCATCTTGCCTCAACTTTTACAACCATACCTAACACATACATTTGTTTTCGTACACTGGTACGTTATGTTTCAATACCTTTACCAAACGCTGGGTGGTGAGGGTTGTTTGTGCACCGCTTCTAACTATTCCGTAGTCGTTATAATTTCTTTTCTATTTAAAATAGCATAATACTGGACGTCATGGGCCACATTAGGTCACTTCAGTTTACTATCATGGGATTTTCGATTGTGATAAATACGTAGTTTTTCTAACATGTTCAGTCATCTAATGGACCTTAACGCGAGTGCATTTTCTTCGGCTGATCCGTAACTTAATACCAAACATAAACAATAACATCACCCCAAAAAGCAGCTGATTCCGACCTACTGAAGGTGAATTTTTCTACGATCAGCTGGCAATCGTAATTAATTTGCGATTGTGCAGGGCCGNGGCTACCGTCATCGGAATTACTTCCTAACGTTTCGTTAGCACGAGTGGCAAATTTCTTCAAAGGTCCTTCATCTTCGCAGCTCAGATGAGTAAGTCCACATCCAGCCTCAGAGGTAGGAGTACCTTTGAAGAAGCTTGTCACTTGTATTAGCGAAACGTTAGGAAGCAATTCCAGTCGTCGACAGCTTTTAGACCTGAGTCAGGACAAAATCAATTCAATTGACAAAATTTTTTTATTATTATTGTCTATTCCGATGTCTTGACGAGAAGTACCTCGCGGGATGTTATCAAAAAGTGCAACAGCGAATTTTGCAATTTTTCACACACTAGAACAATGAGGCAAGCACGGAAATTAAAGAATCTAGCAAGGAGGAATTAGAGACTAGAAATAGTAGTATGCAAGGGAAGAAAAAGTAAAAACAGAGTGAATATAAAAATAGGAGACGAAAGATTAGAAAGTGGTTGATTTTCGGTATCTAGAAAGTCAGATATCTCAGGACGGAAGAAATAATAGAGACATAAAACAGAGGATAACGCAGGGTCGAGTCGCCTTTAACGAAGTCACTTCTACGCTTGCAAGGTACTAATTTAAAAATTCTAGAAACTTTATAGAAATAAACAACTTTCTATTTTGGTTAGTTATTTAGTTTAATAGAGAGAAAAACAACAAATTATATATATTTATTACCAGAAATAGAAAAATAACAATGAATTGTAATATTAGTATACATAAGAGGGGTCAGAAAAATGAGCGAAAATGTTATTATTAATCATTTAGGTCACTATAGCCGGATATGATTTCTTGAGAATCAGTCTTAATAAACGATATGTCATTTTAAACAGAGTCATTATATCCAGACTTTCCTATAGAGAATTTAATACGAAAACCAAACTATTAACAGTGCAATTACTTCATATTAAGCGGTTGGTCAATATAGGCGAAGTCATAATAAACGAATTCCACTGTATTTTGCTTAAAATTTTGTTACCGTTTAGGATACTAATTATTCTCGTCATTAGTAAACTTGTTGAGCTTATACTATCACAGGAAGCTGCGAGATTATTAATGTATCGTTTACCGTAGCCCGAGTATAGGTACAGTATGTACGCTTTAGGTGTCTGTTAGGTGGCAGCTATCGCGTGCATTAAAGGGGTGCATCTCTGTTATAAGCGGGTCTTAAGGCGTACATCGGTCCTCCCTATTAAATTTAATAAGGGCATTTTCCAGTCGACATGCACTCACCGTGAGAACGAATCTAGTACCCGAAAGCTTTTAACTTGTAGCAAAATGGCAACTTGGCAGTCAAAACTGGGTAGTAAACTTAGAGTGCACATGTACCATATCCGCTCTTTGTTGATCCCAGGAAATTGAGATACGTTATAATTGCTTTTTAGAACGGCTTAGAACAAATGAACGAGCCCTATCTTCAACTCTCCACTGTGTAACTAGAATGCAATGCAAATTGGATCGGAAATTGAGTGCCGTCACTACCAGCGCTCATTGGCATGTTAACGGGAACTCAAATGCATCCATTCCACCGGCATGACCGGATAATATCACCCGTTCTCCATTCACTAAAATCTTTTTCTCTAAAACTTAATTTACCTTAAATTTCATGTGGCGGTTGCATCTATAAAGTTACATTTAATCTTCCATTAGTTAACTTATTAAGGAAAACTTTTAATGACAAACAAATTAATAGATAAAACAGAGATGATAGGCAATAATTAAAAGATACAAAATAGCTACCTAACAGCAACAGATGTCAGTAGATGGTTATAACTACTTTAAGATATAATATCAACTTGCTTTTAAAGAGCTTGTTCAATTTGATCGAGACGTGCTGATGAGATCAAATAAGCTACAAAATGACAAATGTACTCGAAAGACTTATCCACCAAGAAGGAGCGTCGATAAACGGGCATTTCAGTGTAATTAAACCATCTTGATAATTCACTTAAAATGTGAGACTTCCGTTGTCAGGTATTCATTAATTTTATAGTAGGTACTTTGAATATATGTTGGTTGGTGGTTATTAGGAAATAGGCGACTGCATACATTTAATCTCATTAGGGACAATTTTGCTGTCATTTCTTCGAAGAGGAAGATTTGTTAATGGTACAGATCGATCTCCGGATGTGTGACTGCCATATACATGCGTACATGTGCATTTAAATACGTAGGTATATCGACTTTAAAATACAGCGTGTTCTGGTATATCTAGCTCTTTCATCAATTTTCGCATGGCGTATGAAGAGGATACGGGGACGTTAGTAGTCCCCGGCATACATTATACGCAGCCATTATCTTGATACAGAACGGGTTTTTTGTTGTCGTGATTGTCAATATGTAGAGAAATGGCAAGTAAATCTGTGTTCCTGCTTGTCGAACAAGTTTTCAAATCGATCTGCATCTACGGCCCTAATAAACTACCTCGGCGCGGCACGACGCGTCTGTCTGCCGAACCGGCGACCAATAGTTCGCTTTCTAACCAAACTGGTCACTAATGCATTATAACTCCTTTTGTTTCTTTGAGTATTATATGGTTGACCACAGAGACAGATAGATCTGAGACGATGAGACTTATTTGAGGTTATACCTATTTTTTTAGCACGTTGAAAATAAAATTTTAGCATAGGATAGAAGTTGCGTGCACATCACAACTAACGAAAATTTGACGGTATGAAGTTAGAGGTGAAAGCAATGACAATTCTTTTCTTGCTTTACTGTGCTTATGTTGGAGTACTGGATAAACATGAGGCCAGCGCTTTACGAGGCGTGAAGGTGTAGAAGTACAGGTACCTCCTCAAAAATATTGATAAAGGTGTCTTCATGTGGTACATTTAATAAATACGAACAGAAGAGAATTCTTTATTGTTGTAATTAGACTATTCAATTGATATTCGCGGTCAGTAGGTGAACTGATGATATCTTGATTCGTTTCTAAAGGCTACCGTCATCGGAATTACTTCCTAACGTTTCGTTAGCACGAGTGGCAAATTTCTTCAAAGGTCCTTCATCTTCGCAGCTCAGATGAGTAAGTCCACATCCAGCCTCAGAGGTAGGAGTACCTTTGAAGAAGCTTGTCACTTGTATTAGCGAAACGTTAGGAAGCAATTCCAGTCGTCGACAGCTTTTAGACCTGAGTCAGGACAAAATCAATTCAATTGACAAAATTTTTTTATTATTATTGTCTATTCCGATGTCTTGACGAGAAGTACCTCGCGGGATGTTATCAAAAAGTGCAACAGCGAATTTTGCAATTTTTCACACACTAGAACAATGAGGCAAGCACGGAAATTAAAGAATCTAGCAAGGAGGAATTAGAGACTAGAAATAGTAGTATGCAAGGGAAGAAAAAGTAAAAACAGAGTGAATATAAAAATAGGAGACGAAAGATTAGAAAGTGGTTGATTTTCGGTATCTAGAAAGTCAGATATCTCAGGACGGAAGAAATAATAGAGACATAAAACAGAGGATAACGCAGGGTCGAGTCGCCTTTAACGAAGTCACTTCTACGCTTGCAAGGTACTAATTTAAAAATTCTAGAAACTTTATAGAGGTGCATGTCTGGAGCACGGCGCTGTACGGGTGTGAAATGTGGACGGTGGACGCGGCGGAAAAGAAAAAGTTAGAAATGTGGTGTTAGAGACGAATGACGAGGATGCTGTGGATAGTGAAGGATAGAAATGGGGACCTATTAGAAAAAGTAGAACAGAGGATGCAAAGGAAGTCAATCAGACATAGGCGAGATAGTAGGTTGGCAGAATACCTTTTCAGACAGCATGAAGAACTAGGTAGAGACATATTATTTGGACAGTATGAAGGACTAGTTAAGGACATATTAGAAGCAAAAACACGAGCTAAGAGGAGTAGAAGTAGACCTAGATTAGATTACTGTCCACAAATAGTTAAGGATATGGGATGTTCTAGTTTCTAGTTTCCATACACTTTTAGGACTGATGACTTTGAGGTGATGATCAATTTAATTGAATTTGTAATGTTAAGTCCTTTTTTTAACAGCATTTTCATCAAACAGAAAATATATAGAAAAACTTCTCTGTCACTATGTTATTTCTGTGTCGTTTTTTTCGTGCTTCATTTTGTCCGTTGGTTGTTCTACCTTACACCGATAGTTTCGTGAAACTGTTCTCACATTGGCACACATAACACACATAACGAACGTTGTTATACATATAGTTTTTATTCTTCAGCATTTAATTACTCGATCGTTAGTATTTTAATAATTCATTATGGCCACATAAATGCGACATTCTTGCAGGACAAAAACCATCCGTTTCATCTTTAGTGACAAGACTGATGTTAGGCAACAAAACCATTATTCAGCGGGAATGTAGTGCGGCTTCTTTGATGACACGGGGGTCGTTTGCTTTTCACGGTATATCTCTGATGATGGTCTCATTCCCATCTGTAGATACCTAGTATGGGTGTGTGCGATGTGTATTTGTTTGTATGTGTGTGCACATTAGATAGAGCCAAATGGTAACATATGGCTCGCTTCTGTTGCGTAACAGCAAAATGTTTAATTAGTTCGGCATTTCGTTATTTTTCTTTTTGTCGTTTTGCAAGTGATAGAGAAAAGATAATGATACACTTTGTATTGCCGCATGCCGCTTTGAAATTATCACCTAACAATAATAATCACCGTTTATAAAAGATAATGTAAAGTACAAAACTTTCAAATGACCATGTGAAATTAGTCGACTCTAACGTAAGCGGAAATGTTTCTAGCAATCGACTAATTCTAAATTATTCCCGCTTATCTTAACTAGAATCGTACAGAGAAGGATGGAAAAAAGAACTATTAGAGGAAGATCAATTTGGGTTTAGAAGAAATAGAGAAACACGGGAGATAGTTCTAGCTTTATGGGTAACAATAGAGAAAACGATAGAAAAAGGAAAGGATTCGTAGATTTAGAAAAATTTTTTGACAATGTAGAATGGGACAAGATGTTAAATATAATTAAAAATGTAGGGATGAGATCCAGAAATAGAAAAGTGATATTTAGTTCGTATAAAGAGCAATAGGCAGTAATATACAGAGCTTCAGCAGGAACGTGTTAAAGAAGTAAATATTAGGAAAGAAGTTAGACAACGATGCACACTACAACTGTAGGAATAGATGTAAAAGGGCAAAAGATTAGTACTCTGCACAGTCTGAAAACTGCTATTCCAAAGGTTGCGAGTGCGTGAAGTCCGGGTTTTATGGCATTATCTTCTATCGGTTTTAGATGTGTCATTACCACAGCTCATGGAGTCATCCACTCGGGAAACCTTCACAAAAAAGAACACTTTGTATAAGTTGGTTGTTCACAGCAAATATTTGAAATAAATAAACAAGATACATCGAATATGGTTACTTATAATCGCATAAACCAATCATAAATGACATTTATCTTTTACATTGTTTTATAGAATCAGTAGAGCATGAATGTTGGATGATTAGCGAAACATTTTCTCAGGATTTAACGGGTTAGTAATAAGACCTATCACACGCTAAGTGACGTACAACGCATTTGGATAGCCTGCGGATTCTTACAGTTTCTCATTCGTTAGAATGATTCACCTAAGGGAGATTTTAAAGATAGCGGGGGCTACTGAAGCAAGAAATCCCTGGACTCGTCACTATTGCCACCCTTATAGTCTGTTTAAAGTCGGAGACTGTATGAACTCACTACGCGGCCTATCAACTAAATATTCCCGCAAGTCTAAGAAAAATTGATAGAGAGGCAGTCGAAGCTCGAAACTCCTAAACTCGGACACCACTGCACATTCTAGCACCTATGAGTACTGTGAAGTATCACTTGTCAGCCTTGTATGGCTCAGTTTCTCCTGGACCCTAGACAATTCATACATCTGTTAGGGTTCCTGTGCGGTTCTTACTACGGATAGTGGTGATTGGATTTCCTCCCTTTCGACAGCATGACGATGTCAGTGAAAGACGGGGTTTATCTCCACGTTATCCGTTACCTTCTATGCTGGGCTTAAGTAGGGTTGCCATCTCTAAAATTTGGAAACCAGGGCAAGACGAGTGAAAACCCCGGATTTTTTCCAGAACCCGGACATGTCAACAGGTTTTTTTAAACATAGTGTAACAAAAAACAGTTGAAAATGTCATAAATCACCCTTTTATTTATTTTCAGACCTTAAAATTAAATTTAGTCATTCTTTACATCATTTTCAATGTAGCTAACAAAACAGAATCTTATAAAATAATTCGAAGTGGTCTGTATTCTTATTACTCTTATTACAGTTTGTTACAAATTGTTTTAATAAGTTAGATTTCTTTTACGTGTGTGGCGGGCGGCCCAAGACTTTAAATTTTTAAACCAGGACTACAAATGAAGCCCCCCCGCCCGCCCCCCGGATGCCCATTAGACTAGGACAAATCCGGGGAAACCCGGACGGATGGCAACCCTAGGCTTAAGACACGTTACCATCGGACCTTCGCTCACGTCTGGGAGCTCCTCGCATTTTGCACTTACGCCCACTTACATGTGGTTAATGAGTCCTCCATCACGTTAAAAATGAGAGGGTACTGGACAGTCATTACATTACTTTGGGGTTGGGGAGGAAGGGTTGCTTTCGATTTTTTTTACCTCTCTTCTCTTCCATATTGAAGGGTATAACATCTTCCACTACGAATCTAATCGTAATATGATTATTTGTACTCCGGTACGCACTGATAAGCTACCACAACTTCCTGTGGTGAGTGTAACAGGGAAGGTCACTTTTGCGAAATCCTGCCACACATCTTTACTAAGGGTCCAGCTTTTTCCCGACATTTTGTGAGATCGGTTGCGAGTGACTTTAGTTTTTAAGGTATGAATGCCATCTTATCTGCCCGCAGGGTTCACTTCGGATTTTAGGGCTCAAAACTAATTTTAAGTACCTGGTCCGACATCTCCAGCGTTTGCTTACACCACGCACCTGCCGATTTTGTTATTGAGTGTCGCTAACCTCGGATGCTAATGCCAAAGATCGTACCTGCCCTGTTATTAATTAATATGTTGATACTTTACCATCTTAACAATAAAGACTTTTGTTTGTTAAAAGAAGAAAATATGTTAATATCGTTTAAGAGTCTGAGCAGATTTAATGGCAATAATTTAAACAATACAGAATATAGTGGATGTATGGACGCGACCTTAAAACAAGGATCTTTTGAATATTGATAGCATTCAAGTTACCACAGACCTTCATCTTGCGCCATTCGAATGCAGTACGGATTTACAATTGCCCATCGACTTGACTGGACGACGACGTATAAGGAAGAAGTCTTTTTAACGCTGCAAGCAATCGCGGATAATTAACATACAGTAAACAAATAAAACCAACAAGTATCACTGTAGAATAGTTAATTTTATTTTCCGTTTTGGGTTTACGGTTAACCGAGGAAATTTATTCTGAAGGCCAATATGTTATCGTATTGAAATTCGAAAACCTTTAAACGGGGACATTGCACCTATTTAAATTTTTAAATAAACAGAGCAATTACTAATTGGTTTAAAATTTTAATTTTAAAATGAATACGTATAATTGTAGAGAAGTAAATATTAGGGAGGGAGTTTTAATCTATACATCGAAGACGCGATCAACATCATTAAAGACAGTACAACTAAAGGGATAGATATACAGGGCCAAAAGATTAGTATGTTTAGATTTGCAGATGATATAGCAGTATTAACATCTAGCAAAGAGGAGTTAGAGATGGCTTTAAATAAAATGGAAGCGGTATTGACAAAACAGTACTGCATGAAAGTAAATAAGAGTAAAACAAAAATATTGATAGGCAAGGTAAAGATAGGAGACGAAAAATTAGAAGAAGTGGCTGATTTTAGGTATCTAGGAAGTCAGATAAGTCAGGACGCAAGGAGAAGGAGGAATATAAAGCAGAGGATAGCGAACGGACGATTCGCCTTCAATAAAAAGTAGTCACCTCTATGCTCGTGAACGATTAATTTAGAAATTTGAAAAAGGTTGTTAAAGTTGTATGTTTGGAGCACGGCGCTGTACGGGTACGAAACATGGACGGTGGGCGCGGTGGAAAAGAAAAGGTTAGAAATGAAGAGGTATTAAAAAGAATAGGAGAACAGAGAACACTGTGGAAGTCAATAAGGCGAGATAGGTTGGTACGACATGTTCTCAGGCATGAGGGTCTAGTCAGAGACATATTAGAGGCAGAAACGGAAGTTAGGAGGGGTAGAGGTAGACTTAGAAAACACAAAATTCTAAACTTGGGAAAACACAGACGCTTTTGGTAAAGAAACTTCTTTCAATGCCTAGAACTTAGAACACCTTCTCTTGTAAGGCCTTTTCCTACATAAAGCAATCGATTTAAATCAGAGACTAAAACTGAATCATCATCATCATAAGGTTGTCAATCCTAAGACTGGTTGGACATGCACCTCCACCCTTTCCTATCCTGAGCTAATCTTCGCATTTCCTTAAGACATCCCACATCCTTAACTATATGCGAACAGTAATCTAATCTAGAGGTTAGAAATGAAGAGGTATTAGAAAGAATACAAGAACAGAGGACTCTATGGAAGTCAATAAGAAATAGGCGAGATAAGTTAGTAGGACACCTCAGACATGAAGGTCTAGTCACAGACATATTAGAAGCAGAAACAGGAGTTAGCAGGGGTAGAGGTAGACCTAGGTTAGATTACTGTTCGGAAATAGTTAAGGATTAGGTTGTTCCAGTTTTAGGGAAATGTGAAGATTAGCTCAGGATAGGAAAGAATGGAGATACGTGTCCAACTAATCTTAGGACTGACGACCTTATGATGATTATGATGATGATGTACAATTTTATAATTTCCTGTATAAGTTCATTAGCAAAATGTAGAAGAGAGATGGGGGTATAAGCGTGACTAGGAGGAGGGGGTCTAAAAAGTGACAAAAACAACGTGATGTAGGTATTATATGAACGAACCCTTACTCTCGCTCTTTGACATTTTTATAAACTCTCAATTCCCGGTGACTTTGATGTTGGCGTGTTTAATAAATTATCGGACGTGTCAGAACGCGTTCGAACGTTTGTTCGTCCATCCGTCGCGACGGAGCGAACGAGTGAGTGAGAATTTTTAAATATTCTTTTACCGTGCTAATTATACGGGCAGAATTGTAGGGGGTTAACGAATGTCTGCTCGCACAATTCGAACCATAAAAATAACCATAATTCACTTAATAATGTGCGCGACCACAAATAAGCAGTCATTTACAACCGCAACAAAAATTTCGTCGTATCTTTAAATGGCTTCTCGGAAAACATACGACCAGCGAACCTGTATTAAAAATATGCGGTTTCGCTTTGAAGATGGCCGTTTTTAATATCCATTCGTGGTACATGCATACATACATACATAAGTATACTATATGCAAAATGCACTCGGCACCGGCAATGTACCCAAAAACTTCTCCCCATTCAGCGTTCGACATGTTAAAAAAATTCGGTTCTTAAAATAGAACCGTGTAACTCAAATATTCCTGCACTCATTTTATTACTTGTTCACAGCTTGCAATATCGGAAAATGGTTTTGGTACAATCCATTGCGACTGCACCTACTCTTACATGAAGGTGCAAAACATACATTATTATTTTGCTATATACTAGATAGGTAACATACAAGCACATCTATACAGCCGATCTTCTATTTTGTCAAATTCTTTACCTTGAGATTCTAGTACGGGTTTTACATTATAAATTATTTCTTTACCTAATTCAAGTTTCTGTACTGACAGATCAGTACTGTATGAAAATAAATAAAAATACAACTAATATACTGGTATGCAAGGGAAGAAAAAGTACGGAAAGAGCGAATATAAAGATAGTAGACGAAAAATTAGAAGAAGTGGCTGATTTTAGATACCTAGGAAGTCAGATAAGTCAGGATGGAAGGAGTAGTAGGGATATAAAGCAGAGGATAGCGCAGGGTCGTGTCGCCTTTAATAAAAAGAAGTCACTTCTATGCTCGCGAACGGTTAATTTAGAAATTCGAAAAAGGTTGTTAAAGGTGTATGTTTGGAGCACGGCGTTGTACGGGTGCGAAACATGGACAGTGGGAGCGGCGGAAAAGAAAAGGTTAGAAGCGTTCGAAATGTGGTGTTATAGGCGGATGATGAGGATATCGTGGGTAGAAAAGGTTAGAAATGAAGAGGTATTGGAAAGAATAGGAGAACAGAGGACTCTATGGAAGTCAATAAAAAATAGGCGAGATAGGTTGGTAGGACACCTTCTCAGGCATGAAGGTCTAGTCAGAGACATATTAGAGGCAGAAACAGGAGTTAGGAGGGGTAGAGGTAGACCTAGATTAGATTACTGTTCGCAAATAGTTAAGGATGTGGGCTGTTCTAGTTTTAGGGAAATGCGAAGTTTAGCTCAGGATAGGAAAGAGTGGAGGTACGTGTCCAACCAGGCTTAGGACTGATGACCTTATGATGATGATGAATTCAAGTTTCTATTAATTTTCTTCCGAAAATCGGGCGCAGGAAGTAATAAGAAAATAATAAAACAAGCCGTCAAGTAAAATTAGCCGGTATGTTACCTATAAGTTAATTTAATTTGATTTTTTTTGGTTTGTTGGATATTTGTTGAACCAACATCGCTATTAGAACTAGAAGAATAGCTACTCTAGAATATTCTAGAATCTAGTTCATTCGAGTTTTCCTCAACCCATCGAATAATAGTTTTCAAAGCACAGAAAGATTTCAATGCGTCACCGGTAGAAATCAACTTCTCACCAACAACTAGATTTTCAGCAGCGTTACCGTCTTCATTCTCAATTTCCATTTCTTTATTTGGTTCATTTTCTCGTTGGTGGTCCTTATTTCAAACTTCAATTATTGCATCGTGTTGTAATAATTCCAAGATGTCTGCCTTTTCTTACAATTTTAGATGGACACTTTATAGAAACGCTAGGTAATCTTCAGTAGCCATAAGAACTAACGATAAAATAATTTTATTTTTACAATTAAACTGTTAAAACTGAAGTACTGGGCTAAGTAACGAAAGAAGTAGCGTTAGTAGACGTGCTTCGAGAAAATCCCTAAATACACCTAAACGTCGTCGGCGTCGTTGAATATAGAATTGTTTCCGTTCGTTTTGTAAAATTTTGACTTCAACAAGGCTCAATTTGTTCACCATCTACTTAGAGGTTAATGGTTAATATTAATATTTTTGTGTATCCGTTTTGGGTTTTAGCTGTAAAGTTGATTGTATTCGGTCAGTTACGTATATTCCTAGTTTTATTTTACTATAATTTGGTTTCCAGGTCTAAATTTTGTAGTTAGTATTCCAGAAAACACATCTACACTATGGTAAGCTTTAATCCGTCAAATGAAATCGCAACTAAGGTTTAATTATTAACTACTCTTCCTTCAGGACATGCGACCCCATTTTAAGCTTTTGCATTTAAATATTTAGCATTATCTGCATAATATAAATGCGTGTAATCTGTAACGCACGTGTAAGTGTGTGTTGTGGTCGACGGAGACAGCGTACTTTATGTTATGTGATGTCCGTGCCCGTACAGCACAACAGGTACAGTTCCTTGCAGTCCAGACGACGTTAATTATTCTTATATTCGTAGCACACACGTGTTGCTCCACTGTTATCAAACCTATAAATATTAATGTTCACTTAGCGCAACGTTGTCATGCAGCGCCAAGGCCGTCTTGATGATGAGTAACACAGGATAATAACATCGCGTCGCGGGGGTCATAACACTTGCGCCGGTTGCGCTTAAAATAAATTATTTTTGTTGTCACACGCTTTTCAACCGCAACGTTATGGAAAAAGGAAGACGTGCACAAATTGAAAAAGTGATCTTGCTAAAAATACGAACGGAACATTAAATGACAGGGTGTCTTGAAGAGTTGTAACACAACACGTTCCAGTACAGTAACATGGAAATAATATTCTTGTCTTTAACTTCATTTTACGTTCTTATATTTCTAATTATTATAATGCAGGAGGTACTTTCATTTAGAGTTGCAATAGAGGATGCATTTCAAAATGAATAATTAATAAAATTATCAATAAACTATAATGAACTGCTATATAGAACACATTGATCTGCATCTATCATCATCATAAGGACGTCAGTCCTAAGACTGGTTGGATACGCATCTCCACTCTTATCTACCCTGAGTTATCTGTTTATATCTGCTAGCGGATAGCAGCTATCCTGGCGTTGGTTATTCTTTTCAGATACGCTTCTTATAATCCCATAATTGCGCCTTGTGATGGAATGAAGTCGGTGATCTGCAAGTGTTTACTCACTTTTTTATTGAAAGTTATTTCGATTCTTTACAGAAACAAACTTGTCTTTAACTAAACAAGGAAAACACAGCAATGCATTTTCTTTTTGGTTGGTCATTTAGTTAATACGAAGGCGTAGAAGGGCCAAACATAATTTTTTTTTTGAAATTTCGACTTCGAGATGCAAGTCGTTACGATTCGGGCTGAAGAACCGTGATCTAAATAAACTGTTGGGTTCAGACGTTTCGTTGGCAACTGCGAATGAAATCTTCAGTGCCCACGTTGTCAATGCAGTACCACTGAAGATGTCAGCCGTAATTGCCGACGAAACATCTGGACCTAACAATTCATTTAGACCACGAGTTTTCAGCCCGAATAACGATTGTTGTCTGTGATTGAATTGCTTATTAGGTTCGAATTGAGTTAGATTGAGATTGATTAAATCCAGTTAACAAAAAAAGTACACGATTCATTTCGTTCGTGTTGTCTTTACATACCCCTTAAAATTGTCATTCTAACCCAATTGAACTTTGGTTGTAATCATAACTAGTGTCCGACCGAAAGTCGGTTTCAGTTTCGGTCGAGTTTCGGCAAAAAAACGAGTTTCGGTTTAGTTTCGGTTTCGGCGGCAAACCTGCCGAAACTACGACCGAAACCGAAACAGCGTTCGGGAGTTCTCGCGCTCTGCTCGGTCATCCATCCAAGCGAAGTATACTATACTTACTCAAATAAACATCTCACCTATTTTAAGTATTTTTAAGGCGCAATTAAAGTATTTCCTTAAATGAGGGGTTGTTATGTTGATTTTGATTTGATTATCATTAAGTGAAAATGTCAAAGACTGCACAGCTATATGATTTAAAGATAAAAAATAAAACTGACTGATTATAATAACGTTTTCTTTATTTTTCTCGCAAAACATGATCCTTATAAGGAAGTTTCGGTTTCTGTTTCGGTCGTAAAAACCAGTTTCGGTCGGACACTAATCATAACGCTACAGTTAGGTAAACACAACACGAACGAAATGTGTTCTAGTACTCTTGCCTTTTTTTAAAATTGCTATGACTTACGCTGAGAGTTACGTCATGTTAGGTTGTGATTCAATAAGCATTTAGTATTACAAGTTGAAATTTCGAGTTACAAGTCGTAATTTCGAGTTACAACTCAGAATTTCTAGTTGCAAGTCGAACATTCGAGTTTCAAGACAAAATTTCGAGTTGCAAGTCGAAATTTCGAGTTGCAAGTTGAAATTTTAAGTTCGTGTGCAGGCGTTTGAAGAAAATTAAAACATGAAAACTAGGAGTAATAAAAAAAGGTTTAAGGAGGAGACAGGCAGTGTTTCGGAGAGAATTTTAGAAAAGTAGTGCATTTCTCTTATTCATGACGAGTAGGCGCTTTCGTATCGGTTTCAATATTCAAAGTAAATAATTTGGGAAATCTGCACATAAACGGGTTATGTGTAGGTTAAGGTTATATATATTAAGTCTATATATTAAGTCTTGTATATAGTGTTGTGTTTTTGTAAATAAAAAGCTTTAACGTGGCAAGACTACTTAATTTGACCATGCAAGTCCATTGGTTTCTCCTGAACTTACGAGATGATATCTAGCGAATTACGCACAACCCCTTTGACTTATTTTTATTTTTTACTTCATCGAAAAAATATATTTCGATAAGTAAAAAGAAACTAAAAAAATTAATTTCATTGTTAATTGTATGAATAAAGTTTGAGTCTTCTTTGCCCATTTTATAGAACAGTATCCCTCTCTGGTTCAGACTCTGAAAAAAAGTCGAATTGTTGGTATTATTAAAATTAAAAAAATATCTTAAATATTTCGAGAAATAAATAACAAAATGTCAACAACTTCTAAAGTTCAGCGAACGACCGAATGTTGTTGATGAATCTATGTTTTTCATGGTCGCATTTTACGTTCAACACGAGTACGAGTTGCTGTTCAGTTAAAATGAGAATCTGATCATCATCGGTAAATTTAATGTTTGCCATTCAACGTTAACAACTATAACAAAATTGTCAAGTTTCTGAAGTTATTTCATTGAAAGCTTTCTGTGGATGCATAGAAACTTGGAGAAAAAACATACAAATAATTTACTAGATAAATAAGTAAGCATATGTAAGTAACGTAAAAAATAATAATTATTGTACTATTGTACAGCTCAGCTGGCTTATGTCCAGTTAGCGCCGCCTAACAAGAAAACAATTGAAAAATTTTCCGATTACTTTCACTTGAGTGACAAAAATATTGACAAATTTCCAAAACACGTGTCTACATGTTTATATAAGCGTATGTGTTTAGGAGATAGTTTGCTGTCACGAATATTTTTTGTCGGTTAGTTGAACTTTTGTTTCAACGCCCTGCTTGTAGTCCCTTCCAAGAAGTACAAAATTAAAGTAAACATGCTGTATTAAACGTATAACATGCTTTAATGTTTAAAAAGTGTTTCATGAGTTATTGTGTGTTTTTGGTTGTAATATGTTTCGAAGAAGTGGAACTTACAAGTTTCATATAGTAATTCTGTCGCCATTGTTTGCTTAAATACGTAACAAAAAGGTTAATTCTGGTAAATTTTCCATTTACTTTCAGAAATTGCACACTTCTCGTGCATGTCCTTTTAAGTTTTTATAGTACGTACTTTCACGGTCAGCGAAGTCGTGATACTTTTTTCATGATGATTTTGCGTAGGTACTGTCGTGATTTATGAGGGTTTTATTATCCAAAAACTTTGTCAAGTAAAAATTACCGATTACTGAAGATAGCAGAAAATATTCATGAAGAGTCTAATTGTGAAAATATAGATTGTGGACCACCATAAATTGTATATGGAATAGTTTTTCTAAGTTATCATCAGGTGTTTCAGTTATTGCTTCATTATTTGCGGTTTCGTATAATAATTATTATCATCGCTTTAATTTTTTTAGTTTAGCCTAAATATCTAAATGTACAAATTCTGATACAAATTGCTTTCTGATTTATCATCATCATAAGGCCGTAAATCCTAAGGCTAGTTGGACACGCACCTCCTCTCTTTCCTATCCTGAGCTAATCTTCGTATTTCCCTAAAACTAGAACATCCCTCATCCTTAACTATTTGTGAACAGTAATCTAATCTAGGTCTACCTCTACCTAATCCTCCTAACTCCTGTTTCTGCCTCTAATATGTCTCTGACGAGACCTTCATGCCTGAGAAGGTGTGCTACCAACCTATCTCGCCTATTTTTTATTGACTTCCATAGAGTCCTCTGTTCTTCTATTCTTTCTAATACCTCTTCATTTGTAACCTTATCTATCCACGGTATCCTCATCATTCGCCTGTAACACCACATTTCGAACGCGTCTAACATTTTCTTCTCCCCAGCGCCCGCGCTCCAAACCTACACCCTTATCACTTTTTTACGAATTTCTAAATTAACCATTCGCGAGCAAGAAGTAACTTCTTTTTATTGGAGGCGACTATACCCTGCGCTATCCTCGGCTTTATATCCCTAGTGCTCCTTTCGTCTTGACTTATCTGACTTCCTAGGTATCTAAAATCAGTCAATTCTTCTAATTTTTGGTCTCCTATCTTTATATCTTCGCTCTTTCCCTCCTTTCTTTTATTTATTTTATTTTTTACCAAAAATTTCTTTCTTCATCGGTTATTATTAATGATAATATTCCTTGATTATTATTGAATACAACTTACGTTTTAACTTGATTAAAACTTAAGCTCTTATAGTTGTCATAGTAGATAATTTCATAAAAAAATCAGTAATCCAGCATGGTTGTACAAACAAAATAAAAACAAATTAGGCAGGATATTTTTTATCTGACTTTTTTTTAGGTTTATGTATGTCTACAGTGAGGTTACTAAAATTGAACTGGTAGTTATAAGAATGGTTCACAACTGAAGTTGCTGTTAAAATAGTCTCGTATAACATAATGTGAGACAGTTTCAGATGCAACAATATTATTCCTACACTCGTTCAAAAACCGTTTCTAAGTTTACGTATATGAGGTTTTAACGTCAACGGGAAATTTTATTTATCAAAAACTTGCTCATAATATCAACCACATTAATGGGAGCTACTTGATATTTTGCAGCATTATTACTAAACTGGTTGTTCAACGAGTGTCAACGATACACATTTAAACGTGAAATTAGTTTAGATGTAGGAATTAAAATCGTAATCTGACAAATGAAACAACTTTTATATTTTAAACAGGCCATGAATGTGTTTTATTTTTATGTCGATGCCCAAGTAAAGCGGATGTGAGCGTTCGAGGCTCGAAGTGTGAGTACCTCACGCGCCCGTCGAGGTTATTACACACCACGCCAGTATCCTCCATGGTCCTTGTTATTCTCGAATATCTACCAGGGATATTTAAAATTTTTGATTCAGTAAGTTTCACATCACTAAAAATGTCTTAACCCAAGGTCATGAGTCATGACTCGCGCGAATCTAAACCACTTCTACAAACATATGGCTGTGTTAAAACTCCAAATTTTAGTGACATATGCGAGTAAAACATAAAACTTTAAAGTTTGGAATATAAGCTGAAGTGGGGGAATGCAACAATGTTTGTATTAGACGTACACGTTCAGATCATTCAAAGAAAGGATTAATGAACATTTCCAGTTCTATCAGATAAGGAAAACTAATTGGACATAATTATATTACTGAACGTCTTTTAAAAGTTTTAATCATAATTTAGAAACTTTACGTGCAATGATCGGTTGCCATTTCAATAAACTACGTTAAAAACATAAATTAATACAAGTTCTTTCATGAGCTCAAGAAAAATGAATAATCGTAAAAACCGATTGTTAAAGACCCAAATTACTGGGACGGAATTTTGCATAAAGAACATCCTGTCTGTCGATGTTGTGAAACACTTATTTTATTATCGATTTTTTATCAGGACTTGCAAATTTTTTTTTCAGTTATCACCCTTCTGCGCATTTATAATTATTGACGATAAATAAAAGTTACTGAATAACCAATTTTTTACTGTGAAAAATAGTTTGCTACGAAAACAATTTGAAATGTCCCTGGTAGGTCATTGATACGTTATTGTGCCGGTATACACTCAGTACCTACTGCTGATGGCCGTTGTCGTGCCGTTGCTGCTGCCAGCATCATTTTGTCGGTCACTTGCACTCTGCTCTTTCACATTTTTTGCTCCCATGTGATTGTATTGCTTACAGACTTGCTCATCCCCACAACAGGGCCGGACTAAAACAAAAATATCCCATTTAACAGTTCATGACTTCCAGAATAGAAATTATTTCAAAAAATACTGAATTTTAGGTATAGCTAACTGACTGTTAGATTCACCAAATTATTGCGTAATAAATTATTGAAAATTTAGCGTTTTGTTAATTTTTAAATATCAACATCGCAGGGTCGTCAGTTACAGTCGGCTGCACACCCACTTCCACTCTTTTCTAGCCTGAGCTGCCCTAATACTACATCCCACATCTCTAACTATTTGTGACCAGCAATCTAATCCAGGTCTACCTCTGCTCCTCTTTACTCCTGCTCCTGCTTCTAATATGTTTCTAAGTTTTCGTGTCTGAGAAGGTACCCAATCATTCTTGTCTCTCATTTTCCTTATTGACATCTACAACACTCTCTGTTCTCCTACTCTTTTTAACACCTCCTCATTGCTATCCTTTCTTATCCACGATAGTTCAATATCCGCCTGTAACACCTTAATCTCAAATGCTTCTAATCTTTTCTTTACCACCATGCTCTAAGCATACACTTTTAAAAATCTTTTTGAATTTTCAAAATTAACGTTCCTTGTTTTATGTCTATACTGTTTTTTCACTGTAATTGACGATCATCGGTTTTAAAATGCACTTTACGTTTATCTTAACTTAATTCCATATACTTCAATAGCGGGAAATTCCCACTAGTTGTCGATATACTGCCTCGATTTTAAAAAATTCATCCCCTTTTTTTTTGCATCACTGTAAAGTTCATATTTACTAACAGTTATTGTTTATGTCGACGACTATTTTGAAAAGCTGGCAACTTGTCCATTCGGAAAAACAGAAATTTTAATTCTTGCGCCAGCCCGGCTCTGTTCGTAAGGTCGTTCAACATTTTTATCCGTCCATTTGCTTTAGATAGGTCAATACCTCGACAGAATTACGTACTAGTACTTGTAAAAATAAGCTGGTTATTTTTACGAAATTGGCACCTACGTTTCTGCCTCTTAACCTCAATGCTGTGACTATACGTGTGTATAGGTAATACTTACATATATGCGTATTTTTTATAAACACCTACATATTTGTATGTACTTAAAAAAATATAGTTCTATAAGATAATCATCAGTTACAAACTGATTATCATCTTAACAACAATTATAACTTCAAATTAATTGCCTGAACAAAAATCAAAATTAATTATGTACTTTCAAAGTCATATGATTATTTTCCAATAATAGTGTTATATAAATCAGAGATAGGTAGAGACTTCATAATAGAAAAAAAATGCAATGCAATTAATCTGATGGATGTATTTAATCAACGTTAACCTAAATAATTTCGAAGACCAAAATTCGGTTACTTGTTTTTTGAATAGCGTTTTTTAGTTTGATTGCGATTGGTTTCTACCTATATAGGAATTATTTAAATTTACAACAGTCCGAAATCTAAACTAGAAGGTGAAACTGAGTATTGGTTTGTCAATATTGGACCAATGTTTGACCAGTCTTTAAGTGTCAAGGTTTGGTACATTAACATTTTGCCAAGTTTGGTCCATACTGTACCAATTTACTGTATCGAACTTGAATAATAATATACCTAACATGTCTAAAGATTGTATTGGGATAGGTCGTTTGTCCTAATTTGTATTATTTATCGGCTACTATACTAAATTATATTATTCCTTATTTCGTTATTGTTCTTGAATTTACTTTTTCTCATGAACAAGAATACATCGGTATGATCGATCTATTGCAATTTCTGTGGTTCTGTCGCCTGTTGGTATATCAGGTTTTGATTAACGATAACTTATTGCTAACTTTTAGTGTTTATAAACATTGTAGGCTATAGATTTCAACTCAACTCTTTCATTGAAAATCTGCCCAAGAATTAAAATGTCATTAGTTTAATGTTTAAACGACTTTTTGAACGGGACTTAATAAGAGTAAGGGTGGTATTTAATAGAAAGCTCGCTAGAAAGAAAACACCGAGCGGCATGGCCTAGAGGTTCAGACCATTGCTTAGAATTCGGGAGGACGCCGGTTTGATTCCGTGCCCGTCTGCCTTGGTCTAAGCTTTCTGTGGTTTTCTTGGATCACTTAGGCAAATGCTAGGGCAGTAATATTCCACAGATAACCTTTCATTCTCTTCTGTCTTCATTTAGTCCGTCTCATCTTTCTCACCCGAACCACTACCCACCCATTCCCACGATTCCTGAATTTCCTGAATGGAGGCTGAAGAGGGCCTTCTGTCCTACCTCCTGGCGTAGTCCGGACGGACTGCTCGCCCACTAGCATTAGTGACTGGTGGGAATGAAATACCCAAAAGTTTAAAGAAGGTTTTTTAGAACGAAGACGTGAACCTTTAATTGTAGTGGCACAACGAATGTCAGATATCCAGTTATCTGGTTATCTGGTACCCGGCGAAATCATCTCCATACATAAAAGTAACATCGCACAGCGTTTCGAAAAAGGTCAAGTGTAATAAATGTTATTTATTGGTATTGACTTTATTACCCAGTCGTAGACCAAGCTTGCCAACCAGGCATAGGCCAAAACGATGAACCAGGCATTTACCATAATTGGTCCACTATTTTAAAAATCTCGGGCTAATCATGAGTCAAACTTGGTCCTGTCGTGATTTCCTATATAAGTAAACCAAATATTAGGTATTATCTAATAACAGTATGGATTTTCTGAAACTGAGTTGTTATTATAAATGTGTTTCTTATTGTTAGTAAGAAACCTGGAAAAATTGATATTTAGATTAGACAGACTGTGAACGTGAATTGGTAGAAACAGTTTTCACTATGATTCGACATTAGAACAAGAAAATTCTTCTTCCATTTGCTTTTGTCCATTAATAATGTAATTTAACTTGCTCCCGTTGGCATTGATATATATGAAGCTTCTATTTTCATTATATCGTATTTTGACCTCTAAGTTTATTGAAATACTAGCTGTACTTTTTTCGAACTTATTATTTATACGCAGACCATTTTTAAAATTCAGAGAAGTTTAGATTTATAACTTGTGTGTCAAAATGTCGATCAACGTTATTTGTGTTTTTTTTGTAGGTTCCTAATCATATGTCTAGCGTGCTTTTAACTAGTTGACGGATGCGAAACTGGTTTTGGTGAGTAGCCAAAGTGAAGTAATAGATAACTTTAGGCTCTGTGTTTTACTTAAACCCTAGGACCCAAGTAATTACGAGTTGAATATAGGAATGATATAAGCGTAATTAAAGAACGCGAAAACCGTATAAGTGTACTTTCTCATTCCAAGGGCGCAGAGACATGCGTGGATGAAACAATTCATGCCACATAAAGGTTTGTTTCTGTTTGGCGAATTGTTATGGTTGCTTCAATTGGTTTTGAAACAAAACAAAAATTTCCATTCAATTTCCATTAAAAAAATGCCATTAAATTACCACTGATAATAATTAATGGTAATAAATAGAGAATTGCCAATGGGATTCCCATTCCCGAACTCAACGGGATTTCCATTGCTGAACGCAATGGCATTATCATTTCTAAACGCAATGGAAATTCCATTGCTGAACTCAATGGAAATCTCATTGCGTTCCATTGGAACTTCATCGGCATGCTTTTTTCCATAATCCAGACTATTTTGTTGAGAATTTGGTTCTTCAGGTACCTGAACCAATGCACGTGCCTGGATGTCTGGTTCTTCATCATTGTGTTTAGATTTTTTTTTCACTTGCTTCTGATAAAACTACATCACTCTCACAGATGACTTCGGTCTCCTCTATATTCTGACATGGTTCAAAATCATCAAAAAATGCTTCTAATGTTGGCTTTTTCACTTGTCTAGGGGTTGTTTAATAAAAGGCTCTGGATAGTTGAATACATATATAATAAACATAATAATGAATATAAACAGCAAACAGCAAAACGACTAACAAACAGGAATTAAATATATACAACTTATATACCAAATTAAGTAAATGTTTGCTGTCCGATAGTTCACCGTTATCGAGAAAAACGTACTTTCAGGTAAAGGCTAGTCCGGTCCTGGTAAATCACACGGAGAAATACAGCAACTCAACGTGACATTCAATACGCTAATAATTAGCAGCATCAGTGCTATATTTCTTTTGTTTGTTTTTACTCATGTATTGTTTATTTTTTAGAATAAATTAAGTGTGATTCAAGATGTTTCTTTTACATCTAATCAGTTTGTTTTAACCTCGATTAAATATCCTTTTTTACATTCATAATACTTGGATGTTGATCTGTAACTTAAGTAGTGATGCATACTATTAGCGATAAATAAATGCGTATTTANATGGAAACAATTTTTCCATTTATGCCAAATGGTTTTAAATGGAATTTACAAATTTTCCATTTATTCCCATTGAACTTCAACGGAAATTTTTCCTACGGGTACATATATAAAAGAAAGTCGTGTTAATTACACCATTTATAACTCACGAACGGCTGAACCGATTTGGCTGAAAATTGATGGGGAGGTAGCTTATAATCGGTAGAAGGACTTAAGATACTTTTTATCGCGTTCCACGAGAAAAACGTGGTATATGTAAACGCAACTGACATGGAATGACAAAACGCAAATGACAGCAAAACGAAAAATTTATCAGTCAAATCATCAGTCTAGCCGTTCATTTGTTAAAAATGGTATAACAAAACGCAACTGACAGCTAAACGTAATGTTGCCTATGATTAAGTATGGTGTTTTATTTATAGTCAGATTTACCTGAAACTTGGCCTTAATGCTTTTTCATATAAAATTAGTGACATATATACCTATTTCAACATTTTACAAAATTCTACCTCTTTAGGAAGCTGAAAGGGGTTTGCAAACATTGCATGTTTGCTTTTGGCCCGATTTACTTGATACTGGTTAAAAAAAATGAGTGGTGAAGAAGTTGCAATGCTTAAATAGAACATATATTTATTATTTGTGGTCAGATTTACTTGAAACTTCGTTTTAATGGTCTCTCATTTAATTTCTGAAAGATCTATCTCGACAATTTAAAAAATGGAAAAGTGTTCAATTTTTGTTTGGGACATACTTTATTTGTGGTTGAATTTACTTGAAATTTAGTATATCTGCTGTTTGATATTATTAATCAAATGAAAAGAGGTTGCAACGTTGCCATGGGATTTACTCGAAGGTTGCTCATTGTTGAAATTAAGCAAATACGTGTCTTGGCAATTTTTAAAAATCAACCCTTAAGGATGAAATGTTGTTACTACGTTAGTATTTGAAATCTAAGATGGCGACATTACATAAAATTAGAACGTTGTAAGGGTGAATTAGGATTTAAAAGGTTTTATGGAGAAACAATATTAATTTCTGCGAGCGAAGCCGCGAGGAAAAGCTAGTAGTTTTAATACATTTAAATTGAAATCAGTCCTGATTGAAGAGCTCTCCTAATCAAACTTCAAAACATTGTATTGTGACTTTGCTGCTGCTTTTATAGTTATTTCTGAGAGGATCAATTAGATGAATGATTAACTGTTACTGGAGTTTTTCCTTTCTATAATAAAACAACTTATTTCGGATGATTTATATTATTTACATGCATTAATGTAATGTGAAATTAGCATAAATAATTAAAAATCTTTAGAATTTAAAAATTTAAAACTATTCGTTAATCCTAGGATTACTTCTTGCTAGTCTGCATGTGTAAAAGCTTTAATGCGGTAGTGTTTTCTTGGTGTTTCTCCAAGGTGCTACACAACGAACTGTAGAAGTGATTCGTTGCTTCTAATTCTGACAATTTTTGCTTGTCGACTACTTAAAAAAGGAAAAGCGGACACTAAATTGTATTCTTTAATCCGTGTTATCAAGTTAGTTGTTACAGAAAGTAAAATATAATTTATTAGACGTACCTATCCCGGTAGTTGTCCGATTTCCGCGTAGATCGCTTCGAAGATTTGTACAAGTCCGCCTTTAATTAAAAGTTCTTATTAAAATTTTTGTTAGCTTCTAGCAGAGCCATTTCAACAGCTTCTAACTTCACTCACGATTCGCTTTATGGACGATGTTTTGTGTTTATCATAGTTATACGGACTAATTTCTTGGCAATTTCCTTTTGTTGCAAGAAACCGAATCAAATAAACATCTTGCAGCTTCTGCCAGTAAATTTCCAGGTTTTGCTTCTCTCGTCATAATATACGAAGCCAGCTGAGAGATGTTATCGGAGTAGAAACTATCCGAAGTTGAACCCAACTTCTTGTGGTACTTGTTCTGTGTAATTTGCTGATGATAAATTTATTAAAGCGAAAGATTTAAGTTAGGTGAACCGTGACGCGAGCAAACTATAAAGAAAAATACGTTTGAGTATTCGAGTTGCAACTCTTTCTTCTCCCACTTCTTCTGTCTTTTGAATTATCTCCTCTATGAGGTGCCGGTCTGAAAACTGTTACGAACTACATGGGTTGCTTTGCTCGGTCGCGAAATGATGATTGATTCTCAAAAGATGATAAAATGGCGTTGATGATGTTTTAACACTTTTAAAAGATATGAAAGTTTCAACCGAGTTCCGGATATAAATGTGTTTTCTTCATCGGAAGCTGAAAATATCGTTGCTGTTCAGTGGCTTTTTATAAGGTATCTTCTCATGCAACAAATGACTTTTCGACGAAGAAGTTCTTATCATAAAAAGTGTAAAAGGAACACACCGCGGCTGCGAATCCCAAAAAATTGATAAATTATCCTTTCGGCCAGGACGTGCTTTAGGATGTTCATCGGGTAATCCGGTAAAAAGTGGAGGTAGAACGGTATGGCGGCGCCTGACAAAAAAATCCTATTTCGCGTAATCAAAATTTATTGTAAAACGTAGTTGCACTTTGCGTGTTTTTAAACTGTTTTTCCAACACATTTTTAAGAACGATAATGTACTTTCACAATCCATTACACACCTGTTTTGTCATAAATTATTCATGGTAATGTGGTTCAGTTAACCTTAAGTACAAAGAAAAAAAATTATTTTATAAGTACTCCTTGAGCATCAGAAAATTTAAGGAAAAACGAATACCTTTGTTGGGGACCTTGGCTCGCTTGACGAAATTTTTTTGGTGTTTCCGTCGGTGTACTGCTATACCACATGGATCAATAATTGATCACACAAAATATAAAACTCGAAGGACCAGTGTATGTCGATTAAAAAGATTCGTACTGTATAATACGTTTAATAATCCTGTATATATACCGAGATGAAAATGTTCAGTCTCTCACAGTCTCTGAACGAGAGACTCGAGTCGCTCATAGAGAGATCCTCATTTCGTATCCAGTCTCTGAACGAGAGACTCGAACCTCTGAACGAGAGAGTCGAATTTCTGAATTAACAATTTTACCGTTCGAGTCTCATACAGAGACTGTGAGAGATCCATAAAAACACCTAGGCAATAACTGAGAGACTGTGAATGACGCTCTTAGAGATGCTGAAAGATTCTGAGAGACTGGAGAGAGACTGAAAATTTTTGTATAGCGCGGGCGGATCTTAAAAAAGTGCCGGTATCGGATCCAAACCAGAAACTCGTCGCATTTCTATTAGTTTATAGTTTAAACCATACTTACGGGCTGTCAGCCGGGAAGAGACTCCAATCTCTGAGCGAGAGACTCGCATCTTTGAACGAGAGACTTGAATCTCTCAATAAGTGGTGTCTCGATAGACATGGTTCAACATATTTCAGAGATCCCAGTCTTTCTACGGGAGACTCGAGTCTCTCAATTTTTCACTTTTATTCATTCAGTCTCTCTGTGAGAGACTCGAATCTCTGAATTAACAATTTTATCGTTCGAGTCTCTCATACAGAGACTGTGAGAGATCCATAAAAACACCTAGGCAATAACTGCGATACTGTGAAAAACTGTGAGAGACGCTCTCAGAGACGCTGAAAAACTTTGAGAGACTGGAAATTTTTATCTAGGGTACACACTAATTAACTAAAACTAATATTAATTGCTATTCAAAAAGATACTTGTTGCTTCTTTGATGGTTTGCATTGATCTTATGTTATTGATAATCTAAAAGTGTTTTTGTGGTTTAAAACTAAACACACCTCGGCCACTACCCCCAAATTTTCCCCGGTCAACACCTACCCGAACAGTCCGTATGCAGGTCAGGGAAAAACCTAATTGTTTGATGTAATTATGTAGCTGTGCTACTACGAAGGTATTTACGATAGTACCCTTCTTGGTATACAGGGGTTAGTACCTCAGGTAGGAACAATAAAGTCTTAGTAGGTTTAAACATTGTAATATGAATATCTACCAATATTCACCACATCCATGACCTTTGATAGATAAAACAGAAGGTTCCCAATATTACAACATATTAGCTCCAAATAGTAAAAAAGGATTGACCGCCGGTATCTTAGCAAATACTATGAATAGATAAATACGTATAAATAAATAATAGAGAAAAAATAAAATAAGAAAATAGCTTTTTCTAATTAAGTTTCCCTCAGTATACTAAAGACAATGTTCTTCTATAAATGAAATGAAGAAATTTAGTGAAGAGCATGGTCGTTAACAAAAGCCACGACAGTAAACATAACCCATATAGTTTAAAATTTATGAGCTCAATACAATCACCATAAAGATATAGTGGCCAGTCGAAATTTTCGCGGTGAAGCAGTAAAACAGTTCGTCTTTGTTGAAATCTGACAAACTTTAGGATTCGTATAAATGATTAATATCCATAAACTGCTAAGCGAAGAAATCCCGTTATCTAGCGCATTACTTCGAAGAAGTAAAACTGAAACGCCATTTCAAATCTAAAAGCTAGCGCGCGAGTTGAGCACTTTACGTAGATTTCTATTGCGAACATAAAACAAAGGAAACTGTGAATAGCCCATAATGTTATAGGGCAATTCCTCAGAAAAATTTATCAAAGTAAGAAGTATCCTGTAGTTTAAAACAAAGCCTTGTTCTTTAGTAATAAACACGCAAAACCATTTAATATCATAATGAAAAAAAGAAAAGTTCGACAGAGGATTTATCCCATCATGCGCAGTATGTGCTCTTATTCGCTATGTGCACGTTGACGCCAGCGCCTGAAGTGTCGGTTTTAGAAACTTTACAGTGAATAAATCCAATTACTTAAGAAATTATACACGCTCAAAAAAAATAATTATTTAATACAATTTATTAAGTTTTATCCTGCAAACTATGCCACCATGTCAGAAAGCACTTTTTTCGTGTTCTGTAATTCATTGTTCAAATACAACGCGTAATTCAAGTTTCGAATTTTATTGTTTTCCAATCGCAAATTCACTGTTTCCACACAAATTACAGAGGCGACTAAATTCGTTAGGTGCAGTCCGAAGGCAACAGTATGTATAAGAATTTCGTTATTTTATGAATATATANAAAATTTACTCAGTTTGAACGGCTTTTTATCGAGTTGAGGAAAAATGAATGAAGTAAAGCACACATTTACCCGTAGAAATTGAAAACGACGAAAACGAGAACCATCAAATATACCGCACGAATGTTTATTAAGCGCGTGAACAGCGTTTGTGCGAGTAAAAATCCTTATGTCAGGTAGTAGGTAGGTACGCGTCTTTACGTATTTGTATGATAAATACGTATGCGTTACATCATAACCTCATTTACATTTAATCAGAATTAACTTGCCTTCAATTCTACTTTATAAGGTGATAAAGTAACTGAAGTTTGCCTGATGACACTACACCTAATCAAAATAGTCACAACCATCTAATTCTTCAATTCTCATGACATGAAGAACGGCCAAAGCTTTACCTTTCAGAATTGTTTGAGGATTAAATTTAATAGAATAAGTTATCTTCAAAAAACCTAGTTCGAATAATTTTATTCATTATTATTATTATTATTACATAACCACTCCTCCACTATTTTATTTTAAATGTATTTAATTTAGCTTCAACGTATTTTTCTCACTGAGAAGTTTGAAAATTGGCCACAGACAGCGCCACAGTCACTTTTGCACATAGCGAATAGTAATCATAATTGCTTTATAATGGAATTGCGGTAAAATAGACCCTCGAACTCGCAATGTAGCAATCTATTTTTTGTGGATATTCAACAGCGGACTCCCTCTAGGAATCGTAGAAATAACTGAGTGGTGGTTGGGGCGAGAAAGGTGAGACAGATGAAATGAAGACTGAAGCGAATGGAACCACAGAGAAACTTGGACAGGGCAGACGAACTCGGAATCGAGTCAGTGTCCTCCCGAATGTAAAATAATGGTGCAAAGCGTGGATGGTGAGATTGGCGGGGTAGGAAAAGTTAGAAGCACGGGGTAAAGGTGCAGAATTATGATGCAGGTGCAGGTGCAGAGTTATGGTGGATAGAAAAGATTAGAAAACGGGGAAATATGGAAAAAGTAGAAGAATAGAGGGCGCTATGGAAATCAATAAGGAACAGGAGAAACCCATAAGATGAAGTAACACTGTCTGAGACATAAAGGAGTTCATTATTTGGATTTATTAAAGTTGTAGGTAGTTGATTGGACTGGATCACGTTAGTATAAATCAATCAACGTCAATAAACCGTTAGGCAAGTGATGCTAGTTGAAGTATTAATTTACAGAAAATGAAGTACATAAGAAAGTTTAGATTTTTATTACGCAAAAAGGTCAAAATATATTCAACGTATTACGCCACTTTTTGCGTTAACAAAACCGTGTAATTTAGTAAAAAACTAAGATTAAGAACTTGAAAGTGAGAATAAGCGCTACGACGAGTAAATTAAAGACAAATTAACTCGACCAGAGTTAGTACCAATTAAACTCATACGTGTGTAATGCCCCAAGTTGCAAAAAGTTCACGAGTCTCGCTATTAAGAGTTTATTCGAAGCGGTAGAAGCGTAAAACAACGTGCAAAAGTTTGTTTTATATTACGTACCAACCCACTTGCTAAAAAGCTTTGGCCAATGTCTAAAAACATCCTTGTTCCTTTAATAAGGAAACAGTTAATTGCGTTTTAATTACGGTTTTAGGCACCTATAGAGTTTTCGAGGCTACATAAAAGCTTTTTCTAATTAAGTTTCCCTCAGTATACTAAAGACAATGTTCTTCTATAAATGAAATGAAGAAATTTGGTGAAGAGCATGGTCGTTAACAAAAGCCACGACAGTAAACATAACCCATATAGTTTAAAATTTATGAGCTCAATACAATCACCATAAAGATATAGTGGCCAGTCGAAATTTTCGCGGTGAAGCAGTAAAACAGTTCGTCTTTGTTGAAATCTGACAAACTTTAGGATTCGTATAAATGATTAATATCCATAAACTGCTAAGCGAAGAAATCCCGTTATCTAGCGCATTACTTCGAAGAAGTAAAACTGAAACGCCATTTCAAATCTAAAAGCTAGCGCGCGAGTTGAGCACTTTACGTAGATTTCTATTGCGAACATAAAACAAAGGAAACTGTGAATAGCCCATAATGTTATAGGGCAATTCCTCAGAAAAATTTATCAAAGTAAGAAGTATCCTGTAGTTTAAAACAAAGCCTTGTTCTTTAGTAATAAACACGCAAAACCATTTAATATCATAATGAAAAAAAGAAAAGTTCGACAGAGGATTTATCCCATCATGCGCAGTATGTGCTCTTATTCGCTATGTGCACGTTGACGCCAGCGCCTGAAGTGTCGGTTTTAGAAACTTTACAGTGAATAAATCCAATTACTTAAGAAATTATACACGCTCAAAAAAAATATTATTTAATACAATTTATTAAGTTTTATCCTGCAAACTATGCCACCATGTCAGAAAGCACTTTTTTCGTGTTCTGTAATTCATTGTTCAAATACAACGCGTAATTCAAGTTTCGAATTTTATTGTTTTCCAATCGCAAATTCACTGTTTCCACACAAATTACAGAGGCGACTAAATTCGTTAGGTGCAGTCCGAAGGCAACAGTATGTATAAGAATTTCGTTATTTTATGAATATATATTATTAAAGAAATAAACAATATATAACAGTATATACTATAATATCTGGAAATATAATAAAATAAATATACTTTTTAAATATACATAGTTCTCTATTGAGCTACAAATTTTCGTATGAATGTTAGACTAATTAGAAATTAGATTGACGAATAATTTTCTAATCTTATATTATCATAACCTTATTTACATTTAATCAGAATTAACTTGCCTTTAATTCTACTTTATAAGGTGATAAAGTAACTGAAGTTTGCCTGAT
>NW_020439271.1:1271534-1277604 GCF_000699045.2 Agrilus planipennis
TAAACAATTACAAATTAATAATGTTATAACTATTGTCACTATTTTCGTTATTATCATTATTAAAGTAGCTATTTTCATAATAATTTTATAACTCTGCGTGAAATTGAGGGTAGTAATGTTGATAGTGATTTGGATGAGATTGATAATTATAAATTGGATACTGCTGAGGTACAACATGGCGTTTTAGCGTAGGGTGATGGATATGGAGGGAAATCTTGTGGAAAATTTTGATTCAAATTAAAAAAAAATTTCAATAATTTTAATTCTCAAACTGAAACAATGAATCATATAAATTTTCACATATTACTTTTGTATCTGGGTATATTAGCAACTCTGAAGGGGAAAGGAAAATTCTAGACATTGTAACGATTTCGTGATTTCAAATATTTAGGTAATATGCAGCAATGTTTTTTGCTGTCAATGCCCTTAAGGAAGCAACTGTAGTAATAGTAAATAACAAATTTACTTTTCTTTAGTGATTTTTAAACAAACAATCTTTGCCCAGCTGCACCATTCAAATGCATACATGTAGGTACACCTCTACGTCTATGTACTCGCATGTATGTACATTGCAAATTAATGAAATAAAAGTGTGAAATTTCCCGTGGCAAAGGCAGTGTAGTAGGAACCAACAAAACTGGGACAAACAAAAATGCAATCCGAAAATAAAGAGTTTGCACCACAGTGGTATTGGCAAACTTTAATTAAACTTCATTCTGTTACCGACCAGTTAGTTATTTAGAAAACAACAGCTGAACTCAATTACGATTCAAGAGATAATCAGAAAATTTTTGTGGTCAAATTGCCAGCCACTAATGTTTAGATAGTATTGAAAAATAAAGTGGTGCTCTAGTTTTTTTTATAAACTTACAAAGTACATTTGAGGTTCTCGATGCTTGAAAAAAATATTATTTTTTTAAATAAACTAAAATGAGACCGTATAGTTACCACTAAACATTTTCCGTGTGTATACTTGTTTCGTCCACTTTTAATGTAAGCATGAAATAGTTCTTCTTAATTCTACCCCCCCCCCCTCTCATAATTAATTTCATGTATTAAAAAATGCATGTCAACGATTAAATTAGTTGACGTAATAACTAAATAACTAAACTATATAGTTGTTTTAATAATATATAAATGTCTGTGGAAGGAATAGAAATATATAGATACTTAGATAAAAATCGTCTCATTCAATACAGGCCGCTCGGTTCTCTCTTAATGTAACAAATTGTTTGGCTTACCTGAAAACTGTCGATATTTCATTTTATATTTCTCAATTCTTCTTATGATTTATATACGTATAGAAACCATGAAACTGATGTGTAAATTAAAATTTTTACTGAANTATTTTGTTAAGTATATACTGTTTAAAATTATATATATTTCTGTATCACTTCCGTTATATCATATGAACGCTATTTGCTCTCCAGTCGACTCCCGTGGTAAATATCAAAGCATCTTTACTGAAAAATTTACTCAGTTTGAACGGCTTTTTATCGAGTTGAGGAAAAATGAATGAAGTAAAGCACACATTTACCCGTAGAAATTGAAAACGACGAAAACGAGAACCATCAAATATACCGCACGAATGTTTATTAAGCGCGTGAACAGCGTTTGTGCGAGTAAAAATCCTTATGTCAGGTAGTAGGTAGGTACGCGTCTTTACGTATTTGTATGATAAATACGTATGCGTTACGAGAAACCTAAAAACAGAAGTCAGGATATGGGTTTCGTATCATATAGAAAGCGTACATATTATTGGAAAGTGATGTAATGGAAGATCACGGTGAGTAACGCTGTATTAAAACATATTATGAGAGAGACTCTGAGCACATCGAGTTGGTTGGAAGAGTTATTACTTGAGAGTCGCAACTTTTGCGCTCTGTTTTTATCCTGTAGTTATTGAAAACCATAAATTTTGAAAATGTTGTGCTGCAACAGAATTAGTTTTTTTATATTTTCGGCTACCTTTTCTTCATACGTACGTTAAGTCACCGGTTCCAGCCGCAACGACCAGGTACATTTCTCCATAAATTTCATCTTTTTTGATCTTGTTTTTTTACACATGTCTTCTACAAAATTACTCTTTTTCATGCCTACTATTTTTTGAGCTTGAGCTTCCCACTTGACTAAAATTATGTGCTTTTTTATGTTCTTTCGCAATTTTCCCGTAAACGTAAAATTTGCTCTATTTCGAAAATGTAATTTAGAAATAATTGCGCACGACATCGTACCGAATTAACTTTTAATCTTTTAGCGAGCTAGTTTATGATGTTTATTTACGAAAGTGCATCGACCAGTCCCACTCTGCCTGCCATCTTGACTTTAATTTTCGATAAGTGCAGTTTATTATCCTGCTCGATATATCAAACCATTAAAATTTAACTTTTAAATCTAGCGAGGCCATTTGTGCCGCATAAAGTTAACCGTAGTGGTTGTAAAATACTTTTATAACTGAAAGGGTTTCCTACAGATAAACCCCGGCAACGTTACACGTCCACTTTCATGCACATACACGCATACACATACGTGCTCATATACAGAGTGTTAAACACAGTTTGCAATTAGTTTAGGAAACTGACAATCAGCATAGTATATTAAAAATTTTGGTCCAATAATTTATCGTGAACGTCACCTTCCTGATTTGACATCAGAATACAAAAGGTAGATAAAAAATTATCTCGTTTCGAAAAGTCCATTACAAGCAGATTATTTTACTAATACTGGTAACTAGTTTGTTTCATTGTTCCATTATGGTTTAATGCAACAAACTATCTGTACCATTGTCCTTATTGGGCTAATCAGGCAAGGGATATAGTCCGTGACCACATGTGGTTGTAGTATTTGCATAGAGCAGCAGTCAGAGAAACTGCACGCACTGTAAAATTATTATCAACTTACCTGTCCAAACCAATCAAAATAAATGGTAGCAAAGTAAATAAGTTTTCTCATCAGCTACTGATGCTGATGGGCGGGAGTTTCTCTTATCTACACTTTAATACATAACCAGAAGGTAGAGCAGATGGTTCTCTTCAGCTTCCTTCTAGGAATCGTGAAAACGTTTGGGTTTTGGTTTTGGAGAAATAGGTCAGACAGACGAAGTGAAATGTCATCGAATAATTTATCCTTTAGGGAAATATGAGTAATGTTACCATAAAATTCATTTGCAATTTTCGTCTTACGAGTACCAACATCTAGAGTTTCACACCGACGATAGAAAAATTTCAGTTTAAGAATTACTTGTACTTAAATGAAGAAAGGGTTAGCTAATGTATACAAATATATCGAGTTAACTATTGATCTACCTACATTAGCAAGTCAGTTAACGTAAGTGAAACTTCGAGTTGCTTTTTTGTCTAACAAAATGGATATTAAGGAAGAGGCAGTTGTCGCCATTAGTCTTTCTTTTTCCCTTGATTCACGTACAACTATCGATCGTGTGCTTATGAAATTAAACAAGTTCATAGTACTGATTATTAACAACTTAATGTTCTTCAAATTCAATATTTTTACCGTGTGACGTTGGTTTTGATGAACAAATAATTGAACTGCTTCCTAATCTGTAACAACTCCGTGTTGATTTAATTTGCTAACGTCATTGACTGATTGCAGAATTACAAATAAATCAAATAAAGAATTAAACATTTCGCAGTTCGGCAAATCGAACAATTCGAACTTCGCAGTTGTATGTAAAGCATGTTTGTTTTAGGTTTTTATTTTGATAGTTGGCAAAACGTTTGAACAATATTCGCCTGCTTCCATTGTACCTACACAGAAAAGAAGAGTAACTCTAACAGGCATCCGGGCCGGATCAGGCTCTGGTAAGGAATTCATGTTACGACATGCAGAGATGTGATTTATTTGAAATACTTGCATTTAAAATGCAAATACAGTTGACATACGCCAGCTGTGTAAGCCTGAAATCTACATGATATTGTAGTGTGCTTATAAATGCATATAATCCAAAATTCTTAAAAAACGCTTCGAAAATCTTCACTTATTAGATGAACCAAAAGCTAAGGAAACCGTGAATTCCATATATTTTTCTTATCACAATGTGTAATAGATCAGAAACAAAATGGGGTTGTAAATATTTTGTCATAAAATGATTGATGTTGAGTTTACATCAATAAAATTATTTGCAATCCTATTTTGGCTCAGATCTTTCACGTTAAGCAAACTATTTTGGCGTCAATGTCATTTTTCCAATTAAAACGGCGACAAAAGCAAATAAGGAAGCATATAGAAGAATTATTTGTTGCTGAACTGAAGAAACTATAACATCAATATAGAAATACTATATCTCAATCAGAACAGAAAAATATGAATCATTTCTTTCTTTCTTTGTAGCTGGTGATATAATACAAACACCACTATTAGCCTAGAAAAACTCCAATTGTATTTAAAAAATGGGCAAGTGTTGAAAGGTTTTCTTAAAAAATATTTTATACTTAAGTGAATGTAGAAAATTAAATAGTAAAAAAGTATTTATCTGAAAAAATTTTGAAAATACGTATTTTACATTTAAAATTTCAAATATGAAAGGGAATTCTATTTTGTACTTTACATTTGAAATAACAGATTAAAAAAGTATTCGCATTTTATATTTAACTAGTTTTAAAAAACCATTTTGCACATCTCTAACGATATCATTACTTGGTACCTGTCAGGTAGTGAAAGGGTTACTTTATTACGAGTTAGTTGGAATTCTTTACTTATTTCGATCCAGCCCTGACTTTACTGCCCCTGAAAAATTAAATGGAACTCCTACTTTATCTCAGTCCGGTACAGACTTGACTGCTGTATTGTAAACAATACTCTAATTTATGCTTGTCCGAACTCAACGATATTGTTTTGTTGTAATCCTTCAATTTAATTTTTTTTTTTTTTTTGGGAATAGATCTCATTACTTTTTAGTACATTTTGCTATAAATGTGTACATAAGAAACACACACAAGTATTATTCACTGTTTAAGAGACATCCTGTATATAGTGTACACTAACATAAATATACACAAATGGACATGTACCTAGACCGAGAGATTTCTTTATGACTAATTTAATTTCATTATATCGCATTGAGGTAGTTCGATGTTAAGGCAAAGTGTTCACAAATGTGCATATGTATGTCCGTATGTATGTATAATAGAAGCGTATATCTAAGTGAAGTAGATGAGACACGTATGAAGTCATCCATTAATGGAATGTATCAGCCGGATCGTGCGGGTAGTACTGATTAATTCACTCACGATGATCAGACCCTACGTGCTAATTAAATTGAAACTAAAACATCAAAATCCGTCGGCGAGCGTCATCTACGATAGTTGCCCTCTTGCGTGTATCCCCGTTTGATGAGTGCACTGTGGATACGCTACTAATGGACATATTATTTATTACATACAATGTTGGTAGCTCGTGTTTAAAGAAACGAGAAAAGGTTCAATGAAAACTTCCTCCTGAAAGAATGTAAATTATGGTAAAAGAAATTTTAGAAGCATGCGACTTAAATAGTCTCGTAAATTTTCGAATTGGATTTTCCTACGATAGGGAAGAGCATAAAGTGAAAAACTCAATTTGGACTTTCCTAGGACCGGAAAGAACGTAAAGAGAAAAATAAATTTATAAATGATCGACGAACCAGGTGGATAATAATCACATCTGGATTTTCCTATGTCCTTGCTCCACCTGGTCTACTCCAGTATTGGAATTATCTTCCCCTTGCAATTTTCTGAGCACATGATTCAATTCGAAATATTAAAATTATTAAAGTTATTAAAATCATTCAACGGCGGTTTTCTTAAATATTAAAATTAATCTCGGAAATGGTGGTCACTAAAACACTTTTCTAAAGGAATTGTACTTTAACCAAAAACTGAGTTCAACTTTTCGGTAATCTAATACCTTTCTTAATGTAAAACTTAATAACTTTTGGGTGTTTCATTCCCACCAGCCAGTAATGCTGGTGGGCGGGCAGTCCCTCCGGACTATGCCGGAAGGTAGGGCGGAAGGCCCTCTTCAGCCTGCTTTCAGGAATCGTGGGAATGGGTGGGTGGTGGTTCGGGTGAGAAAG
>NW_020439271.1:1279462-1342834 GCF_000699045.2 Agrilus planipennis
TAAACAATTACAAATTAATAATGTTATAACTATTGTCACTATTTTCGTTATTATCATTATTAAAGTAGCTATTTTCATAATAATTTTATAACTCTGCGTGAAATTGAGGGTAGTAATGTTGATAGTGATTTGGATGAGATTGATAATTATAAATTGGATACTGCTGAGGTACAACATGGCGTTTTAGCGTAGGGTGATGGATATGGAGGGAAATCTTGTGGAAAATTTTGATTCAAATTAAAAAAAAATTTCAATAATTTTAATTCTCAAACTGAAACAATGAATCATATAAATTTTCACATATTACTTTTGTATCTGGGTATATTAGCAACTCTGAAGGGGAAAGGAAAATTCTAGACATTGTAACGATTTCGTGATTTCAAATATTTAGGTAATATGCAGCAATGTTTTTTGCTGTCAATGCCCTTAAGGAAGCAACTGTAGTAATAGTAAATAACAAATTTACTTTTCTTTAGTGATTTTTAAACAAACAATCTTTGCCCAGCTGCACCATTCAAATGCATACATGTAGGTACACCTCTACGTCTATGTACTCGCATGTATGTACATTGCAAATTAATGAAATAAAAGTGTGAAATTTCCCGTGGCAAAGGCAGTGTAGTAGGAACCAACAAAACTGGGACAAACAAAAATGCAATCCGAAAATAAAGAGTTTGCACCACAGTGGTATTGGCAAACTTTAATTAAACTTCATTCTGTTACCGACCAGTTAGTTATTTAGAAAACAACAGCTGAACTCAATTACGATTCAAGAGATAATCAGAAAATTTTTGTGGTCAAATTGCCAGCCACTAATGTTTAGATAGTATTGAAAAATAAAGTGGTGCTCTAGTTTTTTTTATAAACTTACAAAGTACATTTGAGGTTCTCGATGCTTGAAAAAAATATTATTTTTTTAAATAAACTAAAATGAGACCGTATAGTTACCACTAAACATTTTCCGTGTGTATACTTGTTTCGTCCACTTTTAATGTAAGCATGAAATAGTTCTTCTTAATTCTACCCCCCCCCCCTCTCATAATTAATTTCATGTATTAAAAAATGCATGTCAACGATTAAATTAGTTGACGTAATAACTAAATAACTAAACTATATAGTTGTTTTAATAATATATAAATGTCTGTGGAAGGAATAGAAATATATAGATACTTAGATAAAAATCGTCTCATTCAATACAGGGTGTAACAGAAATAAGTGCCTAGCTTGTAGGATAAGGCACTATAAATCATGAAAATTAAGTAAATGTTTGTATGTCTAAAAGCCCATCGTTTTCGAGAAAAACGTCGTTGAAAATACAGGTAAATTCAGTTGTGACCCTAGCAGAGAAATACGACTCGCAACGTTGCACGTTTTGTATTTTTTTGCTTAAGTATTTTTTATTTATTAGATTAGATTAAGTGTAATTCAAAATGCTTATGTTAATAGCCAACGTCTAGTATCTTACAGGTTCGATTACCGGCAATATTTACATTTTCCATCCATGTGGCCAATACATTACAGCGCTGGCTTCGGACGGTAAATTATTGATCATCTTAAAGAATTATTTTGCCCTTAACAACGCTGCTGAATTCACCGTGCGATTGTTTATTGCATCTAATTTACACCCCCAAAGCTCGACACTTATTTCAGTTACACCCTGTACATGCACACAGATACGATTAGATTTGTATGTATATGTATGTCTTATGTTAAGAATTTATTTTGTATAATAAAATGCGTTTCCGCTGAAATGATTTCTAAGTAAATCAGCGGGAGGTAGGTTGGTTGTCATTATGTTATAATTGGTGTTTGATGAATAGACCGTGATATGGTTTGTAGTTTCAATTTAGTTAGGTACACATTAATTGAACCCCCGATATGTACTTGTCATTTTTTAATTTGGATTTAAATAAAGAGCTGCACTGTTTGATAAAAATTCATGGAACAGCCTGAGCTTTTTGGTTATGTCCTTTGCTTTTGATTCTCTGCTCACAATAGCAAATAACATTGTCATTGTTTACCGTATGATCTTCAGCGGCTCTTTCATCTAATACCAACCGTGAAATCTAAACGAGAAATATTTACCAACTATGCATTTCACAAACACTCTGATTAAAGTCATCATCAGCTACCCGCTTTTGATATTATACATATGTCACTAACAGAACACTAAAAATAATATTTACCGACAGATATTAATAACAGATTATCATGTTCGTAGGTTGTTATTAATAATTATTAGTCAATTGCACTGGCCATAGATTGCAAATTGTTTGCTAGTTATGATGATGATTAAGGGGGTCCAATTAATGTGCACCGTTTTGATCTATTCGTACAGGTGGTATAGAGAAGACCTTTCTCATCGATATTGCTGTGTGAGACAGACCTGCTGGAAGTCCAACGTTATATTTAGGTCAGGCTTTTAGGGTGTTTACCTAGAAATGTTGTTTGAATTCGAAGAAACCCTATTCGACCTGGCTAGGACAGGTTCCGTTCCTTTCCTTTCTTTTCCTTTCATACATATATTTTTTGTGGCTTATAAGATACGACGAAGCTAAAATTTTAAAGTGAATCGTGGCGTTTGGAATACCTTACGGTCGAATTCCGTTGTTCTGTAGCAAGGCTCCGACAAGCCGATCTTTAGAAAGGAAGAGACAGCTGCTTACACTTGAAAATAACATTTCGGTTGAGTGATACAGGTAGTCGAAAATTGAAAGGGTGGTTCGATGGTAGTTTTACGAATTGGATTTACCGCATGAACTATAGACTATACCACTATACCACCGAATTCTTTATCGTATTTTTCAAATATCTTTTTCTTTAAGGATAATAATAAATAGCATTCACATATATATTATTCTACATTTTTTATGAGGATGTAAGTAGGTTAGCTTTTAAGGAGATGAGATATAGTACACGTATTTTGAGGCAAAATTTGAGACTTGCAAAAGATACTGCAAAAATTTTACGACTATCGAACGCTAAAAGTCAGCCGTTTATAACTAAAATCACTATTCAAAATGTATCATCTAGTAAAGCTAGGATTGTCATCTGTAAAATGAACAAATCAGGACAAAAAGCTAACACCATGAGTTTAAAATCCGAATATTTGATATTGAAAAGTTTTTAGCATAGCGATATAAAAAAAAAACAGTAAAAAGAAGTAGATATCTGAGATTTCTTATTTTAATAACAAATTTTATTACAGTCTTCTTTAAGCAAAAAAAGGTAATATTAAAACTCCGAACTATGTATAAAATCGCGACCGGACTTAACAATTTAATACGAAAATATTTAGTGGACAAAATCTTATTGAATTGTTTTGATGGGTTTGTGAGACCGTTGCGCCGTCTTCCAGAAGTACCATCATTCGAACTGGCGTACATGCTTAGGAAGGTCTCAACTGAATAGATTATGATGGAAATAAAAAGTAAAACTAATTTACGATAAATTTTAGTAGAGCAGTATTACACTTAACCGGATGGATGGGGTTGCATAATTAAGTAGAGCGTAATTAGGTAATATACATAAAAGAAGGAATGTTATGGATCATTAAAAAGCTACTGGCATCGTTAAAAACTGATAGGAAGTTACTGATTGACGAGTGATCAAAGGAATTCATGCCTTTCTATATGAAAAAATTAATACTCTTAAGACTAGTGGTTATTACGGAAATCGCTTCGTATCATCGTGTTGAATCAGTAGCACTGCTTGAAGGCCTTTGGCTTTAGAAGTATCGTTGTCGCAGGAATTCTTGTCGACTTGACTTATAAAACCTTAGACGCCAATTATTATTGGTAGTTATTTTGCAATCAACAATCACATCTCGAAAAAAGCAAGCCACCGTAGACACCAAGTAAGTTTACATGTTACCGGAAATGTATGAAATCCGCTATTGTATACAATTCCTAAGAAATGTGTATAATTCCTAAAATCGCCCGGAAATGTGTGAAATAAATTATATTAGACACATTTGCTAACTAGCAATCGGAAATGTATTACAGGTAATACTAAATAGGCAATAATACAGTTGACTGTTTGGAGATGTACCTATATCCATTAGTGACGTCATTGTTTGGTTAGATCTATAACACACTGGATTTTCTTTAATGCCCCTGCCCACCGAAGGCGGGTTAACATGTTAGATGCTAGAATAATGTGACAGGGTTATCTTTGTTTCAGGAAAAAGATGACTATGAATTTTTAGTATGTTGTAGAGATGATAATGCTGATCATTTTCTTATATATAGGGTTGTTCGGAAAGTCATTTCGTTTTTTTTTGTAGAAATGAAAGACAGTTTTCGTATAATAAACAAATACTTTATTAAATTATATATTGACCGTTCTGGTCCAACACCTTTTGCCATCTTTCTGGTAGTANGCCGCTCGGTTCTCTCTTAATGTAACAAATTGTTTGGCTTACCTGAAAACTGTCGATATTTCATTTTATATTTCTCAATTCTTCTTATGATTTATATACGTATAGAAACCATGAAACTGATGTGTAAATTAAAATTTTTACTGAATTGTGTTATTTAAAATCGGTACACATACATTTAATACTGATATGTAAATAAAGGTAGCGTTCGTAAACTTTGATGTGCGAAGTAATTTCTGAAACTACTCATCCGATTTTAAAAATTCTTGCATCAATATTTAAAATCGACTTTCAGAGTGGACATGGGTTATACATTATTCCGTTAAAAGGGTTTTTGGTGGAAACCAAACTAGCACAAAAAAAATTCTAGACTTTATGCTGTGTGGATACGTTTGGTTTTTTTTTTCGTAGAATGAAAGTTGTAAATTATTTTTTTATAAGCGAAAAACCTTCACATTATAGATAAGGGTACATATATTTTGCATATTAAAGTGTACTCCGTTATAACTAGCATTACGCAAATAATAATTATTCTTTTAATGTTTTCCCAATGGATCGCTTGTTTGTGAGAGATTTAGTCTTTAATTATGACTCAGTGCAATATTTGAATAATATTGGTTACTGAAATATCGCTATGTATATAGAAACGTAAAATTATGATCAATCTTTAGCTATAATCCAATCGACCGACAAGAGCCTCTTCCTATTGAATGCATTTCAACTAAAAATACGAAACGTTATCCGTTTCTTTGGCTCGCAGTTTCCTACCAAACCACTATTATATTCTGACGTAGAGTATCGAATGGTCGTTGGTTTATTCGTCCATGTAAGGTTCACCAGCTGTTAAACATATTCGACGTTCGACTGGAAGATGCAGGTAAAATTCTGGCAGACGGGGCTTTCTCGACCTTGCATTTTTTATATTCCTGACGGGCAGGCAGGCAAGGTAGCCAGAAGGTAAAGTAGTAAAGTTTCTACTTTGACGTCTCTTACTGAGACGCAGAAATGGAAATACTGAAATATTGTGACTTGTACATTAAAATTACTGGAAAACGTGCTGTGGCCCTCTTCACGAATATTTATTTATGAGTATGATGCTGCATTAGGTGAGCGGTTATTAGAAGAATACGTACACGCACGCATCTTACATACATATGCAAGACGTGTAGAGGAAGAAACAAACAACCTACTGACAGACAGATAGTAGCTTTGTATCGCTTTTTGCATGTTTTATGAACCTCAAGTCTTTTCTGCGAGCGGTCAACTATAATAACCTTATTCGCAATAAGAATCCTTCCATATATGTATAAAATCGTAAAAACAAGTAGGTACTTATTTTTAAATAGCTAATACGGACACTTACGCATCTACCCTAGTAAAAATTATTCTTTTCAATTTCACTCTACCGAATTACGACCAAATTTGCTGCATAAATTTCTCTAAAATATTGCTGGAAAAGGTCCGTTTGCAGGACTAAACCGTCGATTGTGTACGCATTTAGACGAAAAGAACAAGGATACAGCACCGATTGCTTTCCAGAAAGCTACTGAAATACCACCGAAAGAGCGACTCATTTATACTAAAAAAGCACCGAAACAGCACTAAAGGGATACTAAAATTTGAATGTATATATACATATATATATTCATACTGTAATTAATAAATTCTAATTAATATTACATTGATTTAAAAGATTTCATTTAAACGATGACATAATTGGGCAAGGTTATTGTTACCATTTTTTATTTTACCGAGAGTATTTTCAAATGGATTTGGCTCATCGAGCCCCCTAAGGTAGATTTAATTGTATGTTTAATCATGTGTTAAGTTTTACCCTTAAGACCCATATGAAAACCTCATAAGGCAATCCTCATTTTAGTAGCACCACTTTTTTTGGTGAGATTTTTATGAGGAATCTACAGGGAAATCCTTATATCGGCATGCCCCTCACTAGCCACATGAGGCCTGCACGCTACATGGGGCACTTTCCTTATAAATTCTAGCCGGGATATACTTCCACCTGTTTAAAAAACAAAAAAATTATTGCTCCATCCATAATTTTCTAACGAATTTATTGTTTCTCACTAACAAGAAGCTTGTTGCTAAAATAGACAAGAAAAGAAGAGAAATCTGCTCCTTTGATTGCGATTCCTAATTATTGTGACTATATTAATGCAGTAATTAGTTTTTAATTAATGCGATTCCGGCAAGTGATCGATTCCACAGCACCCATTAGAAAATTGGAATGAATAATATTTTTTTAAGACACTATACGTGTGGTAGAAATTACACCCCGAGTAAAAAATTATTCTTTTCAATTTCACTCTACGGAATTACGATTAAACTAGCTTTATAAATTTCTCTAAAATATTACCGGAAAACGTCAGTTTTCAGGACTAAACCGCCGATTGTGTACGAATGGAAAACTGAAACAGTACCGCATTTAGTACGAAAAGAACACGGATACAGCACCGATTACTTTCCAGAAAGCTACTGAAATACCAACGAAAGAGCGACGCATTTATACTAAAAAAGCGCCGAAATAGCACTGAAGGGATACTGAAATTCATATCATTTTACCGAGAGTATTTTCAAATGGATTTGCTTCATCGAGCCCCCTAAGGTAGATTTAATTGTAAGTTTAATCATGTGTTAAGTTTGCCCATTAAGACCCATTTGAAGAACCTATAAAGCAATCCTCATTTTAGTATCACCACATTTTCTGGTGGGATTTTCATGAGGAATCTACGGGCAAATCCTTATATCGGCATACCCCTCACTAGCCACATGAGGCCTGCACGTTAAATGGGGCACTCTCCTTATAAATTCTAGCCGGGATGTACCTCTACCTGTTTAGAAAAAAAAAATTATTACTCCCACCATAATTTTCGTAATAATCTCATTAGTACCACGCTAAGTCGAGCGCTTCTCTTGTTGACACCAATTTGACTTTTTTGTTTGTTTGTCCACCCTTCATCCCTTCCCTCTCCCCGTATCCACCATGCGTAGGTATATTGTTGACCAAAAATTTGAAATGTGAATTCGTTTTCTCACGTTGACAGATCGTTAGTCTTTGCCCTTAGGATGTTGACAATTTTCTCGGCTGCTTTTTAACAAACATTAAATCCCGTTCTTAATTATTACAGAAGTTCCATTAAGATTGTCGGCTCCGTTTATGCCCTCATTCGCTTGGTGATCTCAGGTTAAGGTCATTAATATCGGATAAATTAAATTCAGGAATCTTTACCATTAACTACCTTTTATAAACAAATTAGAACTGTCTTAAGCTACTAATATTCGGGGTTTACACCTCTTAAAAGTTATAAGTCTCTATAATAACCTACAACCTTAACTGAAATTGGGAGACTTTTATTTAATATCATCATTTAAAAACCGAGCCGAGGCGACTGTGGTACTTCTCGAGAAATACACCAATATGGTTTACTTGGCAAGTTTTTGTGGTTAAAATAATTAATAGGAAAGGATGGCAAATTATATCTTTGAAAAAAGTCGAAATCGACCATTGATCGAAAAAAAAGACCCAGAATTGGACTAACAGAACGCATCAGAACAACGCGGGCTAGTCGTACGACTCAAACTATTGTAATGTTTATTCAAAGTTACAAGTTTGTAAGCTTGTCTCTAAGCATTCAACTTTTTGATGTGAAATTTCTTTACGCAAGGTAGGGTAAGTTCGTTTCATGCGAGTTGCTATGTAACGAAATCATGCAACGGATGTCCCCCCTCTACTCGGCCACGTAGTCGAGTTCGTAGTGGGGATCGCTTGAGCCGTGAGCGCGCTTCAATGCAACGTTCGTTACAGGCAACTGCGGCACGTATAATGTAAAATTTAAATTCATAGTGTACGAATAATACCATTAAACCAATTCCTTAACCCATAGCCCTGTATGTTTGTGTGTTTGAAGAAGTTTAACTTCAATAGCGTGTTGTATAATTACACGTTGTATTAGAATTAGATGACTTATTAAAACGACTAAGGATGTTAATGTTTGCTTATTGTAGGGTCATAAATAGGATGTGGTGGTGGCTGATTCACATGGGTTTACGTAACATTATGGTGAGGTTGATTAACTCGTGTGAAATGCTGTGCAAAAGGTTTGAGTTTGGTTATGGTAGAAAATGTTCTGTTGACTGACATGTGCAAAGTGGTATGCACTATAGATAGGTATAAATTTATGTTATGGTGAGACAGGAATCCATGATTGGTGTGTGAAGTGTTGTATACCAAAGGTTAGGTTGTACGCTCTAGCTTGTGTGAAGTGTTGTACACCAAAGGTTAGGTGGTACGCACTAGGCTAGGTTATAGTGGGAAAGGTTTTCAATGGGTTTAGAATAGGTTTACTGTAAGAGAGGATTTACTGATTGATATTCTATCGCAACTACAATTGCTGATATCTCACAAACCAAGCATATGTTCATCTTGAAATTTTGTCTTCAACACGAATTTAACTACTTAAATAATATCGTCAAAGTCGTCTCAAGCAAGCTTATAGTAAAATAGGATTTTCTTCTTTAATCCACAACGACTACACGTGCGGGCACGTGTTTCTGAAACTTGTTGTGCATTAACTCTAAAAATGTAACAAGAAACTAACTTTAAATTATTCAGAAACAAAATAATTATTTAGGAAAGTTGTTTCTACTTACAAAGCATAACCTACCAAAAAACCAGTCGCCATCATTCANATGTCGAAAATGCTGTTTATCGCTCTCCATATTTAAAAGGGCACCAACCAAAAACTACAGCGTAGAATTAATTGGAATTTTTCACACACAAGCCTTGCTATATGAGCTCTCAAAGCATATAAAAATTATACGGTTTAAATGTGAAGTTGGGTGCAAAAGAATACAATTAAATCCTCTGTCGGGAAAAAACGAAATGACTTTCCGAACAACCCGATATATACGTTCGGCGGGCAGGGGCATTAAAGAATGTCATTAATCCAGCTAATAAGCAAATAATAACGTTACCAATGCATATATATCAGGCGATCGTACTAGAACCGCGTAAACACAGATAACTATGATTTTAAGTTTAGTAACGTGTTTTAATCATTTTATTGGCAGAAAGCATTTGTTTTATATATTTCCTAGTACAATATCAAACTTTTATACAATTCCTAGGAAATGTATACATTTCCCAGGATATGTGTCTATTCAAAAATGATTGAAACAATATTTTATACATTTCCTAAATAGCCTCAGAATTGTGTACAATTCCTAAATTTCATGCATTTTATCATCAACTTCTAATACATTATGGACGGAGAAAACGTTTTCTTTTTATGACATTCGTACCTACAGCACAATTGTCAAAAAGTGATATGTATAAAATGTTATGAAATATTATACAACAGAATAACTGACATATTTTAGGATTGCCTTTGTTTAAGTTTAATCAAACACCTGGAAGGTTCTACAATAGAATTGAATGTATCTGTTAGGCTCGAAGACTGAAAACGCTCAGTGGCCGGAAAAAACGGCCACATCGCGTTCTGGCTGCCTTCGAACGCATAGAACGCGTTTTGGCTGTTTTTAAACGCTCGCAACGCGTTCTGGTAACTGTTAAACAGCCGGAACGCGTTTTGTCAATTGTTGAACGCTCACAACGCGTTCTGAAGGTTCGACTTGTATTATTTGCTGTACTATGTAATTCGAAATGTCATTCAAACAGTTCTTGTAAAAATTAGTAATGTACCTATGTAAAGTACTTAAAAGTTCGAAAAAACCCTCGTTTGTATTTAATTGTGGTTGTCAAAAATTAAATCGTTTCTAATAAAGTAAAAAAGGCATGACTGTAAGTTTGCGTTGTACTCCACAATAAGTTAAATGTGTAGAAAATAATTCGAAATTCATTTGTTTAATGAATAACTTTTCGCTTTTTCATTCATTCATTCATATATCATATGCTCGACAATATAAGTGTTCAGTGTAACTTTCTTCCTAGAACTGAAAAACAATTATAAGAAATTTAATATTGTTGAAATGATTCGGCGAGAAAAACCGAACCCATCTTTGGTATCCAATTATAGTTGTCAATAATTGAATTGTTTCCTAAAAACTGAAAAATGGATTGAAATTCATTTGTTTTATAAGTACAATATAAATCTCATTGTACGCAGGTAGAAAGCGGCAAATAATACAAGTCGAACATTAAGAACGCGTTGTGAGCGTTCAACAATTGACAAAACGCGTTCCGGCTATTTAACAGTTACCAGAACGCGTTGCGAGCGTTTAAAAACAGCCAAAACGCGTTCTGTGCGTTCGAAGGCAGCCAGAACGCGATGTGGCCGTTTTTTCCGGCCACTGAGCGTTTTCGGTCTTCGGGCCTAACATATCTATCACAATAAACCTGAAATCCGAACAGAATTAAAATGATATGAATGGGTATATGTTTACATTAGGGATTATCTTATAAAGTCGTAATGTCTTTCATTAATATAATTCTATTTAAACGTCCGTGGACGGTGTGTGGTTTGACCTTTGATACAGCGATTAAAAGATTTTTTTTAAGTGAATCATCATCCATCCCTAGTGGATCTATAATATTGTATGTATTTGTTACGGTCCGCGACGCATACCGTCCAATCAGTGTCGGAAGAATGGACAAAAAAATAACAAAACAGACAAAACATCTCGACCTGCGTTTATAAAAAGTACTCAGACGCATACAAACACCTGAAGCAAGAGAATGATCTGTGATCCTCGGTTTTTAATAGGTGCTCGTTCTGTGAAGATATTTGATCCATTTATATCCCATTCAGGGCATCTCGTAAAAAAAACGCATCGTGTAGTGAGTTCTGAATTTGTATGAATAGAGGCTTAACCGAGGACCCTATGATGAAGAGGACTATAAAGTGTATTCAGATGGCATAGAGGTGACTAATAACGCGATTCAAAGCGACAGGCGTTTCTAGGGATTATGTTTTTATTTCAGCCTTCCTCATACGGAGAATGAATATAAATTTACGGGTCTCGGTGCCAAAATAATAACGCAACTGCCACAAAACGTTCTGTCTTATTACCGATTACGATCAATCTACATTCAAATAGTGATTATTAACTTGATTTTTGAATAATACGAACAATAAATCATATACACAAGTAAATCATTGTCACGTTATGTGTGAGCTATGGACGTATTACATATGTCTCTATAAATTCTTTTACCGTTGTGTTAGGGAGCGTTCATGTATTACGTAACGCAATTTTTGAAGATTTTTGACCCTTCCTCCCCCCTTTGTAACGCACCCTAACGTTTTTCTGTACCCCTCTCCCCCTCTCTAAAGTTACGTAACACGCAAGCGACCATTTTTACCCAAAAGTCGGAAAAGTTATGTTGCGAAAATCGTATAACAACATTTAATATAAACTTTCTATAAACTTTTCTTTATTTTTTAGTTTTCCTTTAGCCGTTTTCCAAATTTCGTTGGCATTTTTTTGACACAGTTGCGCTGGCAAGTCAGCATGAGAGCCTTTATAGGCCAAGAACAGCTGATGATACAAATCTCTTTCTTTTGAGAACATTACAGTAACGAAGACTATGAACTCACTTTAATAACACCGACTACAGCAATGTGCTTCTGCATATACTCTAACAAAAACAACTTTAAATGAAGTACAATACAATCGCGGGATTCCCCGTAAAATGTAAACGAAAAGGGTTGCCAACTTGGTAGTTCTAATTCCCTAAGTTTGTATTTAAAAAGGTGTTGTAAGAAAGACCCCCTCCCGCCCCTGTAACGCATCGTAACTTTTTGCGAGATTTTGTAATTTTACTTTTTTCAGTGCGCGCAGACGATCATCGTGTGGCCCCTAATGATGGTTGATTTTTGAGTTAGAAGTGAGAATGATGAAACATTCATTGATAATATACTAATGACAAAAACGATATGAAAAGTTGTGAAAGCGGTAGGCACGAGTAACATTAATTAACTGATACATGGTATGCACGTATTATTGAAATTGAAAAATATTGCGTTTGTATAAAACGCGTTGACATTCTATGACCTATTGTTTGTTAATGTTCAGTATGTAATTTCCATTTATAAGACATTTGCCGATGCAAATTTTAAAAGTTTATTTCTTCGAAATATTTGACATTTAGTGGGAGACACAAATTTACAAGAAACGTGATGAATATCACTACAACCTAATTAAGCGTTCAAATAACAAGCGCGGCTCTCTTTTTCCACAATCAAATAAGAGTTATAACAGCCTTGAAATGTAACCCATTGTACAACGGATTCGTTGAACTCGCAGCAGCAATAATTCCTTTTGCTTGTTTGTACACAACTTGATCCTACGTGTATTGCTTGAGAAGAGGGTTTGACATTAACCTTTTAATTATACGAGTCACAATTAGTCACATTAAAGTCAAGGCTGTTGCTAAAAATCGTTCCTATAATTTCATCTCGTTTTTCTAGTAATGTATTGTAATAGTACTTAAGTAGGTATATTATGATTAGTGATTGCTATTAAAATCAATTTTCAATGAAAGTGATGAATCGAAGCTTACGTAATAGACAATTGTTTAAGTATAGGAAAATTTTGCATTTTTTTTTAAATTACAAATCACAATCGAATAATTTTAGTCGAATTTCTCTTTCACTCACGATCAAACTAATTGAATGTGGTACGTCGAACTCTCTGAACTCGAGCATATTGTATATTATCTGATATTTAAGATCCGATTGCATATAAAATTAAGATTTCTTATTCGAACAGTTGATTACAAGTAATTCAGAGAGTATTTTAGTTAATTTTTTCCTTCTATTGAAATTTGAGTTTCCTCTAAATCGAACAGCCAATGATGGCAAATGTTAATTGGACGATTTGATTGTATTAATGTAAAGTAGATTTGATAGAAACGCTTAGAGGTACCTTATAGGTACTAACATACGTTTTTTAAGGCACAAAAAAAATTAGTATGCAGGTTGCGAGCCTGGCACAAACAGTGTAAGTTTTTGATCAGTAATGCATAGAAACCACCAGACGATCTTATTTGATCTCATCAGCACCCCATAGTCTCGATAAATCACCAACCGGATGATAGGAGCTCTTGCTGATTGACTGATGGGGATGACTGATCAGATTTTGTTTTACTTGTCTAACTATACATGAATCAGCTGCGCCATCGACTCAGCCAGATATCTTATAACTAGTAAGGCCCTTGTCTAAAGGTCCTGTTAAGCCATGTTACATGGCATAGAGGTCGATATTCGACGCACCCGCCGCAGCTGTCAAAAGAAATCAAAGAAACTTCAAGGACGCGCCTAACGGTTTCCTTGATTACCGATCCACGCTTCACGCGCCGTATAAAGTCGCGCGTGGATTGCTAATCTACGCTCCGTGTAATTGATTCGGCGCAACTTGAAGCGCACAAGCGCGTCCTAGTGTTTTCTTTGACTACGTTTCACGACGGTGTCAGGCGCGTGGAATGCCGATTTATGCACCACGCGCCATGTAAAGCGCTTGCTAAACACGCGTGGATTGTTCATCTACGCTCTGTGTAACTCTTTCGGCGTAGCTTGGAGCGGACAGGCGCGTCCTAGCAGTTTCTTTGACTACTTTTCGCAGCAGGCGCGTGGAGTACCGAATCACGCTCTACGTGTCGTGTAAAGCGCTTGTAAACGAGCGTGAATTGCTAATCCACGCACTATGTAGCTGGTTCGGTGCTGCCTGGAACGGACAGGTGCATCCTAGCGGTTTCTTTGACTACTTTTCGCGAAGGCAGTGGGAGCGTGGAATGCCGATCCACGTTCCACGCGCCATGTAAAGTGGCTGTACATCCACAACTAAATGCATGTGAACTTAATAACCTTACGTAATTTCTTCATTTGGATCTGTAGTTCTCTCTAGGTACCGGCTTTTAGCATCATCTATCAATAGATAAATGCATATTTTGTGACCATTTTCGTTAGGTGAGGTATTAAATATCCTATTTAGAAAAGTCTGTGTGTCGAGTTTGAACCGCGTGTGTGTCCATAATGAAAAAGCAAATTTTGTTCTTTGAAACTTTTTAAACCAACGTAGACCTTGGTCGTTTCAATAGACTAAAATTTTCCATAACGTTAAAATGCTTGTTAATTTTCAAAACGTGTTTCGCCAAAGTTGAATGTTTAAATAGTCATTCTAGCGTTTTAATCACACTGGTTCATGTTTGCTTAATTGAAGAGTAAGTAGTTACCTAAAAGTATTTTTTTTTTAATAATAACAGTGAAGTATACAATAGGTATTTAATATTTATACTTTATTTAATCACATCCAAAATACATACGTAATGCAATCTCCATTCTTTAGAAAAGCTAAAATATTTTTTTTCCCCGTTGATTTCGTGATAAAATAATATATAATTCTGAAATAAACTGTAAACGTATTACAACGGGTAAACAAGTTGGAACGTACCTATGTTACATCCGGATATCCTGGTTTGGAGCGCCTCCGGGGAGCGTCCTGGTGGGATTTTGTGTATGTATATATATATCTAGTCCGTATTTTCTGCGCTATCTTGCCGCCGTGCCTTTCTTATCTATTAAAAATGTTTGTAATTAATAAATAATTATACTTCATTTACCTTCTCTAGCGATGAGCCCCTTCAATGTCTTGGCAAAATCGTAGGTAGGGAGAAAAAAGCTCATTTTACTCTCTACCCTTGTTCATTAAACATACTTTTTCATACAGTATCTGCCAAAAGGTTTGTTCAATCATGAATAGTAGTGCGAGTCGAAAACAAGCGTTAAAACCTTTAATATGTCTTCAAATATAAATAAACATTTCGTTGATATTTTCAGTAGTAAATGGTACCAATAACAGCACATTTGAGCAATGCAATTGTAGTGGATAAAATGGTCAATTTTTCCGTGCAGTACTGTACGGATTATACGCTCCTCACCGGTTAAGAGTTTGGCCGAGAGTTGTCTACTTCCTTTTCTGGTCTAGTGCTGTTCTTTTCTACTTTGGGCCGGTCAAACTGAAGGTCACATCGCTACAGAAAGTAAACGAAGTATAGTAACATGCCTGCTTTGCTGATTTTACAAAGACAACCCTAGTTATGCATTATACAAACTTAGTTGCGGCTTAGTCTACCTAACCACATTTAAAACGATGTAGCTTACAATTCTCTGGCGTAGCTGATATCGCAGTTTCAATGCGCTATTTCTTTTACTTTTTCGATTAGTTCGTACAGAATAAGTAAATGTCGCAGATTTAATCTCTCAATAATTTTACTATAATATTGTTGTTTTGCGCGTAACTTAAATTCATATTCTGTGTGATTGATATAGTAAATTATTTCGATTGCAACGATACTGGTAATAAAATTATGATAATGCGCGCAATTAACAGCTCAACAGGAAAATAATGAACGTGACCACAAAAATTATGAAATTCGAGAAATTATTACGCTTCGCCGTTTCGTTTCCGCATATCATTTTCTGTACCGCAGATAAAGCGTAAAACCGCAAGGCTTTCGGCAGCTTAGATAGTAACTTTGCTTGATTAAGCCATTCTTGTTAAATGCACACACGTATATCAGTCTTTTTAGCGCTTGTATAGATACGTATAAAGTATAAACATGTTATCGGTAACGTTTTCCAGAAATACGGCTTCCAGCTAATATCTTTTGATGTTCGATAGCAAGGTCGTAACTCTGCGGTTCGACGATAAGCGATAGTTCCCTTCTTCTTTAACTTTTCTTGATACAGTTACTAAAACATTTATGAGACATGCACATACGTAGCTTCAGCTACACGACACATCTGCTCAAGTATTTCGCATACATGTCACGACTAAAATGGAGTAGTCTTCGTGAGTTTATAAACTATAATTCTTAAGTATACAAACGCATCAAATTCGTGGTTCACGGTTACTTTATCACATTAGGAAACTGTTGCTCCATTAAAGTAATATTCGGATTGCGCCAGTGTTTTTTAAAATAATATTCCGTAGATTATTGCTGGTGGAGGAACCATTTTGTTCTCTGACTTTTCTTCCGAGTTTTTTTTCCCGGCAGACAGCCCGTAAGTATGGTTCAAATTATAAATTAATAGAAATGCGACGAGTTTCCGGTTTGGTTCCGATACCGGCACTTTTTTACGGTCCGCCTACGCTACTCAAAAATTTTCAGTCTCTCTCCAGTCTCTCAGAATCTTTCAGAGTCTTTTAGCGTCTCTAACAGCGTCTTTCACAGTTTCTGAGTTATTGCCTAGGTGTTTTTATGGATCTCTCAGTCTCTGTATGAGAGACTCGAACGATAAAATTGTTAATTCAAAGATTCGAGTCTCTCTTTCAGAGACTGGATACGTAATGAGAATCTCTCTATGAGCGACTCTAGTCTCTCGTTCAGAAATTCTGAGAGACTGAACATTTTTATCTCGGGCGGGTACCGGCTAATGACACATGAGGCAGAAATTTTCCTGTCCGACCCTAAATATCATCGAGACATTTATTCTATAAATTTCTTTTCCACAACGCTGTCGTTGTTGATTCGCTTATCATCATGAAGTCGTCAGTCTTAAGACTCGTTGGACACGCACTTCCACATTTTCCTATCCTGAGCTAATCTTCGCATTTCCATAACACTAGAATATTCCACATCCTTAACCATTTGTGAACAGTAATCTAATCGAGGTCTACCTCAACTCCTCTTAACTCATGCTTCTGCTTCTAATATGTCTTTAACTAGATCTCCATGCCTGAAAAGGTTTTATACCAACCTATCTAGTCTAATCCTCTGTTCTCCTATTATTTCTAATACCTATTTATTTCTAACCTTCTCTATCCACGGTATCCTCATCATTTGCCTGCAACATCACATTTCGAACGCTTCTGACCTTTTCTTTTTCGCCGGGCCCACCGTCCATGTTTCGCGCCCGTACAGTGCCACGCTGTAAACATAAACCTTTAACAATCTTTTTTGAATTTCTAAATTAACCGTTCGCGAGTATTGAAGTCACTTCTTTTTGTTGAAGGCGACTCGACCCTTCGTTATCTTCTGTTTTATATCTCTGCTGCTCCTTCCATCCTGACCAATTAGTTATAATTTTATGTATCTATTTAAGATAAGCATGATATTTTGCACCAATACTTCAGTAGCTGCTCTGTCTTCAAAAGTAGGTGAGGTCTAAACAGCCTGGTAACTAGGTACCTGAGCATTCCCAAAATCTCAACTTATTAAAGGAATAGAAACGTACTTTACAAGATCTTTCTTAGAGAAATTCTCAATATTGTGTATCCAGAATTCAGAAAGTAAGTGAAAGCGCGGTCTCCACCACTAAACCTCCACTGCAAAGCTCGTACCTTCACAACTACCACAAACGGGACGCCGCATAATATATATTCGTTTCAATAGTAAATTTGTGTTTGTGTGTCATTCAATTTAGTATGCGTACTAACAAAAAAAGGCAAATAGATTACAATGCACGCGACTTCTTTGAAAACGTAAACATATACAACGAGATAAGCTAAACTCATGTAATTTCATACAAATATTGGCGAATTGAGTTTACTTCCGCTCCTCGTTCGTTTTATTCACGATACTTTTAATCTCGCTTATAGTAAGCATTCGGATGTATCAAGCTAACTTAAATATCCCGTGCAAACAATCCCAAATTTATTTACAATCCCAATTTTACATAAACCGTATTAAAAGTACTAAAAATTAATGAAAAAACATTTTGAATGGAGAATGAATTTTGTACATGTTATTATTGGTCTCGTTTGAAGATGACACCCTTAATTTGCACATAGTTAGAGGTGAAACATAGACGGTTATGTCAGTGTGATCGTTCATAATGAACATTCGCATGTAACAAACAAAATTTATGTATCGTGAGTGCTGTTTATAACCAAATATGACTGTAGGTTATCATTTTCTAAAAAACTTCATTTTTCTTTAATAAAGCTAATACGAATATATTTGCAATGAAGTGAAAAATAATGTTAATTTTATGCAATTTATTATTGCTATTGAAGATGTCGTTATAAAGGTAAGCAAGCAGGTAATCCGTTATTTTAACTAGTAGGTGGTAGTCTTGGACATAATCCATAAAACACCTATTGCGTTTAACGCCACAACATCAATAATAACATACACATACAAAGAGATAAGGTGCATACAATTATATTTCTCCTTGAATAAATGTATTTTAGGAGTGATGTAATACCTGTTAGTTGAATAAATTAACATTATTACAACCCGAAGGCATCCATCTATCTATCTGCGTGTTGCAATGCATCCGACAGAGTCGAGAGTTAATATTATTGTATAAAGAGTGAAGAGAGCTATTCGAAAATGTTTTAGTGTTGCGAAGTGAAGTGGAATAATAATTAGTATTCGCATCTCGATCTGAATGCTGATATTAACGGTGCCCATAAAGACTGCGACTCCTACGCCGCTCGGTTTCAAATTTAATGGCTTATTTATGTATGCAGCTAATTTCGTTGAGGAGAAGCGGGAAATTTACGATAAGTCGATGACCAATCCTTACACATAGCAGACTACGATTTTACAAGGCACTTTCAATAAGTTTTTTGCTAATAGCTCACCATCTCTACGTAGATTAATGGACGTTATGTTGCTGGTCAACAATATACCCCCGAGTAGAATTTATTTTGGGAATTCCCAAATTCCAATTGGGTCCCTATTGGAGGTTGTTGGATTTTCCCAAATTGGGCATTTCCCACCTATGCCCAATGAATTTTGATCTCCGTATTTTAGAGAAATCCCAAACTTTGCCCAAATTGGGCACTTCCCGACTACAATCTTATTAAAGATTAATTAATAAAANTTTTATTTACTGTATCCTATTAATAATTATTTTTATACTTTCATGTAATAGTTAGCCATTTATTGGAAAGTATTTATTGGGACCCAATCGGGATTTCCCTAACTATATTTTAGACTTATTTTATTGTAATCCAAGAAAACATTTTGAAGAGCAAGTGGGGGTAGCTACTACTAGTAGTTTAGAAAACAGTTTAGACATACCCTTTTCTTTTTTCGTATATCACAATTTATTTATGTACTATGCCAACAAATTCATCGCAAGAAAGACGTCGTGAACACGTTTACGTGTCAGAAGATTTCGTGAAAAAAATCGGGAGTTATCTTTAATACTTGAAGAAGATAATTTGAGGTTAGACAAAATTCATTTGGAATTTCCCCAAATTTTTCAATTAGGGCTTTCCCTACCGGGTCCCAGGTGGGGAAGGCGTTACATTTCCAATAGGGAACCGGTTGGGTATCCCATTTGGAACCCCACTTGAATTTGGGAAAACTCAATCGGGACCCAACCGGTTCCCAAAAATAAATTCTACTCGAGTCGGAATTAGCAGACTTGGGTCACGATTTCGAGCTTATTGCTACAGCTCTCATCAGCACATTTTGTAGATTGCTACATTCGTATGTGCAAGTCAGATGGCTAAACATGTGTTAGTAAAAATATGTCGCCATATTTATAAAAAGGTCTTTATTTAAGTGAAGCCATGCTAAAACAATTAATAGTAGAAGTTTCTACATAGTTCAGTACGCAGCATCGAAGATGGAAGAACATCCAAAGAAGTTCGCCGCTCTTTACAACGTTAGGTTAGATTAGGTTAAGTTATTAGGAAGTTCGCCGCTCTCCACAACGTTGGGAAACAACTCGAACCTATAACGCCCTTCAGATCCAATTACTTTAAGATCTTACCCTGTATTTATAGTGCTGTAATTTCACTTGTAATCTGTGCTATTTTAAAAAAATGTGTAATGATAATGGCCTGACCATGTAATCATGCCATTTTAGGTATAATTCACTTTTGCAATCAATAGGAGTATTAGGCATGTTTATTATTTCTCTAATTCATTAGATAATATTTTAATTTGTCACTAAAAAAAAATAAAATTAACCGCATTAATCTGTAGGATGTACTTATTTATTTACAATTTACAGAAAATTTTGTGATATTTTTTATTAATATATCGATTTCTTTTAATAATAGATGTTAATTTTGATGTCAAAAGACCTTCACAAACTGTTATGTAATGTTGCTTTTGTTAAATTAAAAATATTTATCGTTCTTGTTTAAACGTAAAAATGAGTGGTAATTAAAATTGGTTATTTTTCAAAGCAGTATCACACGGGAGATGCAGTACGTATTTCCTGAAGGTATATTTTAGTTTCACGATGACCTTTGAATAATCATGTGACGGGTTAATTTTCATATCTCAAGTATAAATCATGATTTTGACAGTATCATCATCTTTATGACCGTTATTGTGATAGAAATAGATTTTTGGCATTGCATTCTACAGATTAAATTTTCACAATTGCCCACATCTACCTACTTTACAATGACCTTTGTATATCTTTTTTCGAAAAACCGCCTACTTTTGTACTTTTAAACAATGATCAATGAATAAGATGACCACATAATAATAAATGAAAATGTAGGTAAGTACTTAGTTCTACATGTAACGACAACATTGTATACCGTTAAAAAAATATTTGGTTACGTTTCAGAATTTAAACTTATAAGCAATTAATAAGTAGGAATATATATATATGTATATATCCGAAAGGCGCATATCCTACATTGCCAAAGTTTGTTTTATTTCGCATTACCATAGGTCATTGTCAAATGTATTAATTTATTCATTTTACTATACAAGGTGCTCTTAATACAATTTATTTTCGTGTGTTGCGCTTGCGTTGTCTGGCGTTTGTTTGTACAGAGTACTCTCATCCGAAACAAGTCTGGTTGCCTAACTGACTTAACCTAACCTAACCCAATCTACCCTAACCTGGCATTACCTAACCTAGTTGAACCCAAACGTTTTAATCATCATAATCATCTTATTCCGATTCTATTTGAAGTTAACTATGTCGCATAAGGTCCAGACTGCAGCCCTTTCAGACTTCCTACCAAGTTATCATATTTATGACTTTATTTACCCCTTAAGTTCGTTTCTTTGTAAAATTTTTTTGTCGTTTTTCTTGATTGCTTTTTGAAGTGAAACTTCTTTACGCACGGTAGGGTAAGTTCGTTTCATGCGAGTTGCTACGTAACGAAATCATGCAACAGAGATGTCTCGTAGTGGGGATCGCTTGAGCCGTGAGCGCGCTTCAATGCAACGTTCGTTACAGGCAACTCGGGCATGTATAGTGTAAAATTTAAATTCGTAGTGTACAAATAATACCATTAAACCAATTCCTTAACCCCTATCCCGGTATGTTTGTGTGTTTGAAGAAGTTTCACTTCAGTAGTGTGTTGTATAATAATTACACGTTGTTTTTTTATATTTTATAAAAGTCACCATGTATTAAATAAAGGTAATACTTAACTGCATTTCTCGTGTAAGAATTGCATGTATAGGTACTTGATCTCCAGCCAGGACATAGGATGACAACATTCTGTTCCATTAGAAAAATAGTTTCGTTTCAGAATTTAAACACGTGGGCATGAATGTATAATAAGTACGTATGTATGTCTAAAAAGAACATATCGTACGTAAGCCGCTAAAATTTACATTTCATTCGTGTTAACGTAGGTCATAGACAGATGTAATATTTCACGTCAAATAAAACCGTGTTCTTAAAATACGTATCTCACAGCTCACAATACAGTACACATCTACTTATTGACTACTTCAGATTGCCAACAAGGCAACTGCGTTAAATTCGAATGAAACGTTCGAAAGGTTATGAAAATACACATGGTCCAATCTTGAAAACATACAAAAATTTTAATACGAAAGCATTAATCTATTTTTATTTTATTTGTAAATACGAAGTATACTTGGAAATGTTTTTCTATCTATCCCGATAATGTTCTTTTTCAAAAGTACGTTTCCCAAACGGGGAATACGAATCAATTTATTAATTGTAAGTAGAACATCCATGAAATATGTTGAAAAGTTTTAGTTGTGGAGCTTTTTTACATAAGGAGAGATTTATGCTAGCAGTTCTATTAGAAATAATCCATTTAATGAATGTTCTATTAAATCTATCCTATTGACGCAAACCAAACTGATCCAAGAAGTCACCAGGATCGCTCACTCGTCAAGCTAACGTAACAGTAAAAGATACCATTCAGTATTCAATCATGCAAGGTAAACTCATAACCACTAGTACTGCGAGTCCCAACTTAAAAAGGCCAGATATGTAAGAAAGAATCGCTACCTGGAACTCCTAGTCCCACACCAGTCACCATCACTGGTTGGATGTTCGAAGGATCTCTGGGTTTCTCCCAGTCATATTAATAACTACGTCGTTAGTTGGAACTCCGGGGCAGGAGTGGCCAGCTCGGGCATGTGAATCACCAACTTCAAATCTTTTGTTGGGCATAATGTCCAAAACATTGATCAAAATACGATAAATAACAATGCACAGTCAAAATTAGAAGCTTTATCTCATCATAAAGCTTCTAATTTTGCTCATCCACGCGCTAGGAATAAAAAAACAACGAATGAACAAATTTCTGCCGTAACTGAGGGTCAAATATTTTTTCATGCAGCTCATCGTAGGTTAAGTTTAGCTTATATTAGTTTCACTTCGTTCGTGATCTTAACAAGAGCCTATTTGTAATAGGAATAAAGGTAGACCTAGGTTAGATTACTGTTCACAAAGGATGTGGGTTGTTCTAGTTTTGGGGAAATACGAAGATTAGCTCACGATAGGAAAAATTGGAGGTGAATCTACAACCAGTCTTAGGGCTGACGACCTTCTGACGATGATAATGATTCTATTATTCTCTGTAGACATTTAGTCTCCAATAGACTCCAAGTTTGGATACGTTTTGGATGCAATAGGACTCCAGGAGACACTTATAAAATTAATTTCTTATCATAGCTTCGTATTTTATGTATAGGGGAACTAACATCTTGAGGTGAACTGCGGTTTAAGCTGCAGAGGTTTTCCTTAATATTTATATATGTATTTATATTCTTAATAAGAATTATGTATGAGGAAATGGAGCTTTGTGTACAGTAAGAGCTCTTTATGTGCGGGGTATACGTTTCATAAATATGCCGCGAATACATAAACCGTGGATATGGAATGGTAATTAGTATGGAATAATAGGGGATACGTGCTAAGGTTCCAAAATAAAACCAATATGTATTAGAATAAAATCAATTTATTGAGACACTCGCAATTAAAATTAATCGTTATAATCAGCTTTAGAGAAGGGTTTAAAAAATTTACTGACTTTTTCTTGTTTTGAATTTTGAATTAGTCCACCCGGTTACATGTTTTGTAAAAGTCGCCTCGGCACGTACCAACAGTACATACTCAAAAGATGCCGATACATTAAGGGGATTCAGTAGTACATGCGCCATAGAGTAAAACCATGCTTATCGGTTCAAGATATCATGAGTTTAATGTTTGGAACAGAGGTTTGAAATTTTGTAGTAATAAAGATAAAGCTTTGTTTTAAACCATGTCGAAAGCCATTTTTAATTTTTTTAATTTCTATTGAAAATACGTGTCCTACAAGAAGCATCAACATTAAGTGCTTGTAAAAGCTTTTAATGACCATATTATTGAAAACCAAATACGTCCCGAGTTAGTGTGAACCTTTGTTCGTTACCATACAAAAAATCACATATTTATCACGCAGCATTAAATCACAATGTTTAGAATAGAAACCCATGCTTTCGGAAAAATTCACACTAGACACGAGCGGTCTATTACAGTCAATCCTCTTAATAAATGACACCGATTTACCGATTGCATCCGCGAATAATGGAATTTTTAGCCGCGAATGCAGGAACTGGGTTGCAATTTTTTCACCCGCGAATAAGGAAACCGTGAATAAGAAACTTTTACTGTACCTACGTTTGAAATACCGGAAAGAAATATCCAATGTATGACGTACTGTACATATAATAAGCAATATAGTAGCATTTTTTATAAATAAGAACCTTCATTTATATACGTAAGTATGTAGAGTACAATAACCATAGAATTGAGCGGACTAGCAACCTTGGCCTTTGCACTTTCTAATGGACGTTGCACTCAGTCTTTATATGAATACTGTTCCCTTGTACGTGTCTACGTACGTAAGTGTCTGTGGAAGAACGGGTACGAGTACACCAAAGTGTTGGTGTAGGCGGCAGGCAATTTACAATTATTGTTACATTGCGACAGCTTTTACGTGCCGACCGTAAACGTAAGCTGGTAGCACAGATAAGTTCCTATGTAGTAACACATGTAAGTATTCGTCTAACCATTACTACTGCTATTATTATTGTTATCCACCGTTCCTTTCCTTGTCCTTGGACAGTTTGCAGGAAAGAAAACTAGGTACCTAATTTGTCAGTTAACGACAAAAAACTTCTATTGCGATCTAGTATTGCCAAACGATTGATACTTAGGTGATATGATAACAGAACTAAAGTTAAAAGGCTATTTTATTTATTTTTATGTAAAACGTCGTTTTGCTTGATTGTGCAAGCTTATTTCAGTGTGGGTTAATGGAACAAGGGAAAACTTTGGAATTTGAATAAATAAAGTTAATACTTTAATTATTAAATGCTAACGACAACTTTTATCTACACAAACGACAAAAATAATTCAAAAATGCTGTGAAACGAAAATTATCGGATAATGCCTAGTTCCCTTCCATATACCTGTTTTTAATTAGGGTTAAAATTTTCGGTATATCGAATTCCCTCCTAATTATACATCAATTGCTTCCCAGCGGCGGCGGACCTTGAGTGCTAATTGCCACATCACATATTAATCTTAATATTATTCATATATTATAGACACCACAATAATAATAATAATTTTATCGGACTACCTTTCTATTGGTCAAATACAAGACAAACTAAAACTAGACGCACACGAATTTCCAAACATTGAATTCGTTAAGGTAGTGGGAAACCATTTTAAAATTAAATAAATAAACATTTCATAACTAATATGTGTTTTCTTTCTGAAATTATTTTATCTTTAATTTACTGAAGTACTGAAGTACACTATAAATATATATTTATTTTCGATAAATAAAATCGGCAAGTAGTCGTTAACTTAATTATCGGAGCCGATATGAACGGGAGGGAACTCGGCTAGTACCCGGGAGGGAATTCGACTATCTATATTTTAACCAAAACTACCTGCGGGAGGGAATTCGGCATCACCGAAATTATCACTTATAATAAATTGCATTAAATTATGTAATGTTTCTGCCTTACGTAGAACATCATTAGCAAAAGGTCTTTAGGACTGATTGGACATGTACCTCCAGTTTATCCAATCTTGAGACAATCTTCAATTTATCGAAAACACGAGCAACCTACATCAACTATTTGCTAACAGTAATTTAGTACCTAGGTCTACCTCTACCATTCTTAAGTTCTATTTCTTCTTCCAACAGTCTCTTGCTAGTGCATAAATAGATTTGGTAGTACCTATGCATTGACCATGGTTTTTCTACCGTATTGCAGTTTATAAACTACTATTCGCACTGCATGTAAAATGAATTAATTTACTGGTCTCATACCTATATAAATTTGTTTAGCGTGGATATACAATTATGTTAAATTATCTGTTACGTTCTGTTCAGTGTCTATAAAATTTCCAAGGAAATATTTACTGTATTGCTGGTGTAAATTTTAGAAAAAAAGCTGCTTCACTATAATTATCACTCAACTGTGAAAATTTCGAATGTAATTTCTAGTCCTGAGGTTGATCATTTATAAATACTACGTAACATTAGCTTATTTACATTTAGTTGCATGCTGAAACTACAGAAAAATGTCATCGGTGGTCTGTTTTTATGTTTCCTTAAAAATGCTTGTTAGAGGTTATAATTATTGGATACGCATATACATATATTGATGTGGTATCTAAATTCTTCACTTTTGAATTAGTCTACAGCTTCTTGGACTGGTAAGCTTTATATAAAGCGAAACAATTTCGAAGTAATTGGAACAAAATCATTTATAAGTGTAAGTAGTAAAGTCGAAAAGTTTCAAATCTTTTTACTACTGTGACTACTCTATATGCAGATGACCCGCTAATTTAATCAGTTTTCCACTAAACGAGGTAACAGAAAATCGAGTGTTATGATGTTTAACAATCAGTATAAGCAGTCCTACATATATGAATTACATTGAAGTGTCAGGAAGAGAATTTTGCTTGAAGTAATGTGGGCTACTTGGCTTTTATTTGTCTGTTTGTTTTTTTGTATGCAATCCAATTTTCGAAACGGTTGAACCGATTTGAACCCAATGGGACTTTTTTTCACTCGGAGTAGAAGTCAAATGAGGAAGTATAATGTGCTGAAGAATTATTCAGAGCTACGCCTAAAAAGAAATATTGCTCTGGGGTTTAAATATGCAAGTTTTTTATCATTAGATTTGGTGGTTCGATTGGAGATATACGTAGAAGGAACGAGATGGTTCGTTGTGTGATGTGGATTTTCTGCGGAGTTAGGCTCACATTCCCTTACTGATTACCACCCTAATTTATTTAACTTAATTTCACAGTAACTTTGTGTTTTGAATCAGCACCTGCAAAGCCATGTAGATAGTACCTATATTTACTGACGACCTGATGCTGGTGCCGCTGCTGCTGCTGCTTCTTTTCCTCTTGCTGCTGCTGCTGCTGCTGCTGCTGCTGCTTCTTTTCCTCTTGCTGCTGCTGCTGCTGCTGCTGCTGCTGCTTCTTTTCCTCTTGCTGCTGCTGCTGCTGCTGCTGCTGCTGCTGCTGCTGCTGCTCCTCCTGCTACTACTACTCCTCTTGCTGCTGCTGCTGCTTCTCTTGCTGCTGCTGCTTCTCCTCTTGCTGCCGCCGCCGCTGCTGCTGCTGCTGCTGCTGCTGCTGCTGCTGCTCCTCTTGCTGCTGCTGCTTATTCTGCCGCTGCTGCTGCTGCTCCTCTTGCTGCTGCTGCTACTCCTCTTGCTGCTGCTGCTGCTCCTCTTGCTGCTGCTGCTTATTCTACCGCTGCTGCTGCTCCTCTTGCTGCTGCTGCTGCTGCTGCTGCTGCTACTCCTCTTGCTGCTGCTGCTGCTACTCCTCTTGCTGCTGCTGCTGCTCCTCTTGCTGCTGCTGCTACTCCTCTTGCTGCTGCTGCTGCTACTCCTCTTGCTGCTGCTGCTGCTCCTCTTGCTGCTGCTGCTGCTGCTGCTTATTCTACCGCTGCTGCAGCTCCAACAACTTAGTTTGTAATGATCGCGTTCTTTCGTTTTTAATTTATGTGTACCATCTTATATTTTTAAATTAATACTGCACGTTTATTCACAATTATTTTTAGTTTTTCTTGTACCCCAAAATTAGAGATGCAATTTATTAGAAATAATTTTATTTCAAATGCCTTACTTAACAATCAAGAACTGAAAACCGATGGATCTCTTTGGATAGAAATTCTGTATGGTACAGTCCTCGGGTTAGAAATTTCCTTCCGTCAGTTTTTAGTTACATTTAAAATGAAATAATTATGTGATAGAGAAGAGTTTGCGAAAACATTTTCTGTACTTACGGCTTGATTTGTATTTACTTATCTATAGATTAGTTTTCAGTCATTTTACAGTTATGTGTATATTGGTTGACGATATTCGTTACGAGAAGTTTTGTGTCTATTTAAAGTCGCACATGGTTTGTTACTTGTTTTGATAAAGCAACATTAAAACGACTGTATCGTGCAGACGCGCCTTTTTATCATATGACGACATACATACTCTCCTTTTGATGGATGGCATCATATAATGTAATGGAGTATAAAGCTACAAAGAGAACTAGAAAATGAGGATATTTAAGAGGAATATCTTGTAGTAAAGTGAAATACATTTTTTTAAATATCATTAAAAATGCAACTGCTAAAGATGCTTACTCATTAATTTCAGTGACAAACGTATGAAGATAGATACATACCCGTCTTGTCGTTATTATATTATAATTTGAAACGTCAGATAACAAGATAACTACCACAACTTTGTGCGTAATGCACTGGTAGGTACTTAAGTTGGAATAACCGGTAAATTAATCTTATTTTTTATAGCATCTACTATAATTGAATAGATTTATGTTAAACAGTTTTAACGCAATCGCCAGTCGGCTACGTACTAAAATCAATCTCATGAGAAGAGATCTCTGAATAATTATTAGGAGTCATCTGCATGTAATGAATAAATTAATAAATGATATTATTGTTAATTATCATACTGCAGACAAAGACGATGACAACTTATGTACTATCACGCCGCAGTCATAGATGCGGTGGTTTGTCAGTTTGACGACATGAAATGCTGTAGAATCTATAAAATCATTATAAATACATATAATATAATGATATGATGATATAAAAATTGGAGGCTTAAAACTAGAACAGTTCACCGATTTTCCATATCTAGGATGTCAGGTAAGTCAGAATAGAAAAAGTATAACACCAGGTGGAGTCACATTGAAATAAACAGTTACTTCTGTATTCGAAAACGACTAATATAGAAGCTCGAAAAATATTCGTAGAAGAGCGCGAAGGATTGAAAAAGTTAGATGTATTTGAAATGTGGTTTTATAGACTGATAGTGAAAATATTGTGAATAGAAGAGGTTAGAAGGATTAAAGATTTTCCGCCAGTATAAGATCTATCTCCTCTCAGTCAGCAGGCCACTTCGAAGCATTTTGTACTGCCGGAAGGCCCCTCGTAGCTAACTGACCCGTCTAAATTCGCAGCTACTCAGCAGTGGACGTACAGAAAAAAAGGATTTTGTATAAATGTACTAAATTATTAGATGCAATTTTAGCAATAGGTGCAAATCATACAAATATAAAATTTTATGACAATTCTGTTGCCCTTCTTTTTGGAGACAAACTTAGCTGTGTCTTGGAGTAAAGGATATCATAAAAGGCAGACTCATATTTCGACGTATTTTTCATAATTTATCTTCAAATTTAACATAAGAGTAATAGAGATAGCGGAAAGCACTGCCACGAACATAGTAACTAACTAATTAAAGTAAAAACGATTATTGTACATATAAGAACCATTACATTGTAATAATTATTAGGTCACAAAATAATAAACCTTTTACACTGGATGAATTAATAAATTCCTTGCCTCCATCTAACATTGGCATTTATTAATGACTTTTTTTTCAATGAAGTGGATTTTCAAAGTACATGCAGGATTTAAGGATGTTTGGGAGGTATGTCAAAATGCTACGAGACAAATAAAAATTTGGAGGAACGTTCCTCATTCAATTCTAAAACTCCTGTAAAAATTACAAATCGATTCACTAAACCGTTAAAAAGTTATTGAAATTTTAAAAAATTGTAATTTTACACGTCATTTTATGGAGATTCGTTAACCGAACAGATTAAATTTATTTTTATTAACAGAAAAAAAGCTACCAGAAATTTCAAACTTTTATAATAAGTAACTTGAACTCTGGAGAATCACTTTAGCGTAAGGTTATTCAAATTCACTAAATGGTTATCGAGGAAAAAATGAAAAATTAGCTGAAAATCTCGTTTTTACTTGATAATATAATGATAATATTTATAATTGTCTGAAATAAATGCAATTTTAAAGTTTTAATTATTATTTAAACATATTAAAAAGTTTTACGCTCATTATTAATAGAGATTGAAACTAAATATTTTTTTGTTTCTAAGTTGAAAACAAGGCATATTCACTGCCAAAAGTCAGATAAAAATTTTCCGTATTGTTCGTTATTTCTTATTTTATTCAAAGTTTTTGGTTAAATTCCAAATTTTCTCTCAAACCGTATACTTTTTTTTTGGTATAGATAGTATTTATTTACCTCATGATATACTGCAAAACCTAATTAATCACGAATTTCTAATTTTATGTACTCTTGTCTCCGATTGTACCTCCCAAACATCCTTAAAAGGGCAATGGGGCAGTATGTCTTTTATCTACATGAATCTTAATATTAGTGCGAATCTGCATAAGAAATCAAAAGTCACAAGTCGTAAACGGTAATGAAAAAAGTTGTTTAGAGCAATAAAGTGGCATAAAACAAAACAGTTCCTTTTGAAACGGTGTAAAAAGTTTACGGCCAATGAACGAATATCGGTAATAATCGAAATCGCGAAAGCAAATGTCCATAATCCGTTAATAAATCCACATATTTAATATCAAAATGTTGTGTATATGTCATTTTGACGAGACCTTTTGTAAACCATTCGTTCGATACAAAAGTGTCTGTTAAAGAAATACGGCGATGCCTGTTAATAAGCTGTTCCTTTTATAGCTACCGAGTGGCCGTAACAGTTTCAAATCTACATAATAAGATGGAATATAAAAAGTCTCGAGTTTTATGGGTAACCTTCAGACGAGACCACCGAGTCGGTCGTGTTGTACGTAAAGTATTTGCCTCCACGTTCGTACATTTCTATAGAAACACATCTACGGAAATTAATAACGTTCGCATACATCAAGACTATTCAACATCATTTTTTTTATCTTTTCGACGTACCGGAGCTGTGCAAATATTATTAAGAATCTCTTAATTTTGTGCAACTTCCTGTTTAACAAATAGACATTTTTAAAAAGTGCCTAAGTTGGGCACCAACACTGGAAAAAAGGGCAATAGTGTTCATCGTCTTTGTTTCAGTGTTGGAACAGAATCGATTATATCCTAGACAGCAAAAGCACTTAAAAAACTTTTGCATGCTTCATTTTCACCAATTGTTTATGCTGGTAGAAAGCACTACAAAGCGGAAGGTCATCTTTAGCCTCTTTTTGGTAATTGATGGGTGGTGGTTGAGGAAAGGCAGATGAGACAGGAGCAATGAAGGCACAAGTGATTGATTACTGTCCCATTATTAGACTAAGTGATTCAAGGAAACTTGGGCCATGACATGTGGATTCAGAATCGAATTTGTTGTTTGAAGTTGTATACATTTCTAGGTCTTTCAGTCTAATTCTGTTTTGGTCTTTGTAATTCTTTATTTTGCGGCTCCGTCAGTGCCACATTAACAAACGGTATGATTAGACCATTTCATATTTGTACATCCCAGGTAGATATTTACGGTTGTGCCTTTGGAAGCAGGTCCGTGGAAATTAATAACATTCTCATACCATCAAAAGACCATTGAAAGGCATTTTTCTTTCCCTTTAACTATACGTACACTAGGTATTTATTACGTCCTCTCTGTATTGAGCCTTTAGCTCTCTTTCAGGGTCGTTGATACAATTCGTGTACGCAAGCTAAGCAAAGGTACGAACAAGTCATTAACATCGAATTGGAAAATAGTCGACATAACAAACAGTTTAAACGTCTTGATATTGAGTCTACCTGAAATTACATTGCCAGGACAACTCACTTATTACTGAATCGCAGAATTTAAAGAGTAGAATGAAAATCTAATTATGAAATATTAATGATGAAGGAAAAAGTGATCATTGTGTATCACAGAACTATTCATTTACTTCCTGTGTACGTAGCAAATGGAACATTGCATGGAGGCCTTCTCCAAAGAAATTTTACGACAAAACGTGTTCCTCTTTTCTCAAATTCAATATTTTTTTTAAAGTCGCTGTAACTTGACAATATCTCAAAGTGTCGCTTTAAATATTTTTTACTTTCTACCGACATCTGTAGCCGCTGTCGTTGACAGGATAATGAACTACTTTATCAGAGAAAAACGGATATTCACAATCGAATAATCGACGAACGAGCTATTTCATAAAGTCGTCAGTCCTAAGACTCCCATATCCCTAATTATTTGTGAACACCACTTTAATCTAGGTCTACATCTACTCCTCTTAACTCTGATTTCTGCTTCTAATACGTATCTAACAAGCCCTTTACGCCAGAGAACGTGTCTTACCAACCCATCTTGTCTATTTCTTATTCACTTTCATAGTGACCTCTGTTCGCCTATTCTTTCTAATACCTCTTCATTTCTAACCTTTTCTACTTTATTTAATACTCTCTAACTCCTCCTTGCTATATCCTCCAGAAATCTAAGCATACCGATCTTTTCACCCTGTATATCTACCCCTACATTTGTCCTGTCTTTAATGATGTTAATTGTGTCTTCGAAGTATAAATTAATAAGTAGGAGTGGCAGTGTGCATACTTGTCTGACCCCCTTCTAAATATTTACTTCTCTACGTTCCTGCTCAAGCTCTATAACCGCCGGTTGCTTTTTATACAAACTATGTATCGCTCTTCTATCTCTGTGCATTATCCCTATACTTTTAAGTATATTTAACATCTTGCCCCATTTAAAATTTCCAAAAACTTTTTCTAAATCTACAAATCCTATGTACGCGCTCTTTTCCTTTTCTATCGTTTTCTCTATTTTTTCTAAACCCAAATTGCTCTTTCCTTAATAGTTTTTCCGACCTTTTTTCCGCCTGTCTCTGTACTGTTCTAGTTGGTATTGTATTTATTATGACTTTCAGGGAATAAAATTCATTTTCAACTAAGTTCAGTCAATTCAGAAAAATGTCTTGTGATACAGGAATAATGCTAAAAAAATTGAGCAAGTACACAATTTAGATTCAGAAATTCTGTACTTTGTATAAGGTATTACTATTAACTAACTATAACTAAATATTTCCTAACCCTTAATTAGAAGAAATTAAATAAGAATAACTAGTATTGTCTATTATAATATTAAATTTCTGTTTCAGGCTACTATTATTATTAACATCCGAAGTGCCCCTGTGATCGAGGATCGAAGGTCGGTGAACTGCGAATGTGTGTATGATACCATTCAACCACGAATTTTAAATCGCACAATTATGAACTATGAACCCCTCCACAAACCTACGAATCTTGAGGTAAATTTTATTTCATTTACTAATAAAATTTATGTTACGCACCAAAGAAAACAGTTTTAATAAATCCATCCTACTAGGTAATTAAATAGACCAGGATTCTTTATAAAAAAATTGACAGATTACAATTGATGACACAGGCAAACACTTCCATTGTATTAAAGATAACGTGGATTTTTCGCATTTCTACCTTAATTTCCTCCTTGTGACAAATCCTGGGAACGCCACTGATACGTTAACTTACCTAAAATATATTCGTATTATATTGTAGTGCAGGCAGGCTACCCTTGCATTGTGTTTCAGGAGAAAGAAGGTATTTTATGTTGCTGCATGTCATAAAGTTTATTACTAGCTAGCGAACTCATAAAGAAACTGTTACGTTACTTGAACGTACAGTTTTGAATATGTTGAACTAAGTTGTATAATAGTTTTAAAATGAAAGCGATTGAAAGTTTAATGGTCAGGAACTGGGATAATTTAACAAAAATTGCAACCTTATGTCAATTTAATAAGAATCGTTTGTTTGTGAACTGGTCCAAAACGTTAAAACATACCCAGAGGCACATTTCTAAAATTCTAAGAAAAGTGTCAACAAAATGGTAACGCAATTAAAACGATACGGTACGAATTAATCACAATGTTTTTTCGACCTAATTAGGTAGATACTAAAATTTATTTATACATATAATAATGTCCACACCCGACACTGGTGTGCTTGAATTATCTGGATCTATGGTCGAAAAAAATTGGTTGTTTTATTATTACCAACTACTCATGCTGGTGGGCGGGTAGTCCCTCCGGACTACACACGGGGAATAAGCCTGAAGGCACCCTTCATCCTACTTTTAGAAATCGTTAGAATGGGTGCTTGGTGATTAGGTCGGGATGAAAAAGATGAGACGCTCAAAATGAAGACAGAAAATAGTGAAACATTATATGTAGAATATTACTGCCCCATTATAAGCCTAAGTGACCCAAAAAAAAAAAACAAAAACTTAGACTAGAACGGACAGACCGGAATCAAACCGATGGCGGTGGCCTCCCAAATGCTCTCTTAGTATGAGTTAGGCCTCACGAGGTAATCTTGCGCACCCTTTGGGAAATTTGCACCGCTCCCTTCTTTACTCATTTACTAGAAATAAACCAACTGAACTGAGCTAATTTCAGAAATACTCAAAAATAATGTAGTTTTATTAGTATGTTTGGAAATTGCTAGAGAAAAATGGTTGAAGAGGTCCTAAAATGCATACGTTATTAATCTATATCTATTAAGGCTTAAAATACTTACCGATATGATCAGCGTGCTAAATGGATAGTAATTTCGTTATATGGATAAATCATTTTAAAACCTACTAAGAATAGCATTGACAAAAGGAATATACAATTAAAAAAAAAATAGCGAGTAACGAAAAAATGTCAAATGTTTCTAGTGGGTAATTAATGAGAATGTTTCAAGTCAATAGGCGAGTACGTCAAATCAATCCTTTTTGAAAGGTTTTCTTATTTCTTTTCAATTTAAATTTATTTTTCTCGCGTTCAGGATGGATTGTTTTATATGAAGACAATGTGAGTGTACGTACTTGAAAGAGTTTTATTATTAACACCAGCCCTCTATTTTAACCTTGGTGGTTTTATCCGTGCCGTGCATACGTGCGCAATTTACGCGTGTGTATGCCGACAGAAAGCCACTTTAATTTACGCACTTTTCCTGTACATTGATTGCTTTTTGCTGTTGATTTAATTAATTTTATTTGTAGAGCAATCCTCACACGCAGCACGCGGAAATCACACCTCATAAATATTTAACAATGCAAGGTTAAACAAATCAACAACAAAAAAAGACATCTTTTAGGCGGACACAAGGGTAAAACGGACATAGGATGTCGTTCACCTTTCCGAGCCTGCCAAATTTACTGACGCTAAAACGTTCAACAGCTAACATTAAATTGTTATTATTTTAAGCGTTCGAATTTTAACGAGTTTTAATTGTAGCATAAATTAAAGCCAACGCAAAGCTTTTACATTCGTATCTTACATATGCACATATAGGTATGTATATGTAGGTACCTATCTGCTAAATCATATGCATATTTCAGAACTGTTTTACGTCTTACGAACCTGCACTGTTCCTATAAATTTGTCGATAAGGAACTATTAGTTCTAATCCTACTATGTATGGACTGATTCAGGTCTAAAGGTCGTCTCCGGTTGCAATTGCTTCCTAACGTTTCGCTAGTACGAGTGGCAAACTTCTTCATAGGTCCTTCCATGCTTGATGCCTGTAGACTAGAATCAGGACACCATCAGTCCACCCACTGGACGCCAAAGCCTTTACCAATCTGTCCGTATATGAATGTGTAATGTGCATATCTACATACGAAGTGTACCATATACAGTAAAAGCTCTTCATTCGCGGGGTATACGTTCCATAAATATGCCGCGAATACAGAAACCGTGAATATGGAATGGTAATTAGTATGGAATCATAAGGGATGCGTTCTAAGGAACTAAAATAAAGCCAATATGTATCAAAATAAAATGTATTTATTGAGAAATTTGAAATTAAAATTAATCGTACAGTATATACTCAAAAGATACCGATACATTAAGAGGATTCAGTAGTACACGCGCCGTAGAGTAAAAACATGCTTATTGGTTCTAGATATCATTAGTTTAGTGTTTCGAACAGAGGTTTGAAATTTTGTAATAAGATAGATAAAGTTTTGTTCTAAAGCCTGTCGAAGGCCATTTTTTATTTTTTTAATTTCTATTGAAAATACGTGTCCTGCAAGAAGCATCAACATTAAGCACTTGTAAAAGCTTTTAATGACCATATTATTGAAAACTAAAAACGTGCCGAGTTAGTGTGAACCTTTGTCTGTTAACATACAAAAAATCAGATATCTATCTCGTAGCGTTAAATCACAATGTTAAGAATAGAAACCCATATTTTCAGAAAAATTCACAGTAGGTACGAGCTGTCTATTGCGGACCGAATCCTTTTCTGTTTACCGATTGTATCCGCGAATAATGAAATTTTTAGCCGCGAATACAGAAACTGTGTTGCAATTTTTTCACCCTCGAATAATGAAAACGCGAATAAGGAAATATTTCCTCAACAATTTTATAACAACATTTCCCAGTAATAAATTGTGGGGTTCAGGAATGTTTGACAAAGTCCTTTGAATCCACAGTGCTGTCATTAAGCATTGCTTCCTCGCGGAAACTAGAATAATTGAATCTCCTCTACAACAGATACACCTAATTATTATTTGATCTTTATTAACAGAGAAACATCAACAAAAATACCTTCAGAGTTTCATTAATTTACTAATAACAGTTATATGACACTATACAATATCAAATGGGAATTGTAATTATCGGGATTCGGAGCGGAATAAAAAAGAAATTATATCAAAATTGATATCCAATTATACTAAATCAATTATTAATTTTGAGAATACCTCCTGGCAAGAAATAATCGGTGTTCTACTTAATAACAACCGCCATTACATAGCACAAATGTTACACTGAAGAATGGTANAATTTTACCGCAACATTAACAGTATTTTCGACTGTTCCTTAATACGAATTAACAAAAAAAGTTTTAGCATGCATTAGAAATGGGGATGAGTATTGTTTTAACGTATGTTTTTTTTACCATTAAAAGTAGTCGTTCAAGTAATACAATATCAAATGGGAATTGTAATTATCGGGATTCGGAGCGGAATAAAAAAGAAATTATATCAAAATTGATATCCAATTATACTAAATCAATTATTAATTTTGAGAATACCTCCTGGCAAGAAATAATCGGTGTTCTACTTAATAACAACCGCCATTACATAGCACAAATGTTACACTGAAGAATGGTAGCGTGTGACGACGTCAGCCATATTTTATTTCAACAATAAACGTGACTTTTTAATGGTTAAAATTAAAATATGTAATTTGCGGTTCTACAAGCTCGATAGAATAGAAAAAACTAATTATAATAATGAGCTGACATATAAAAAACATAGTAATCATTTGAATAGCAATTCATTCAAAAACAGCCATTTGAAGTGGGTAGGTACGTTACCCTGAGGGCAGCGGTATAATATATGTTTGTACAATATTGCAAAAATTAAGTTCTAATATTGCACTTTTTGTGGCCGTGTGTGGCCGGCTCAAAATACTGGATTCTAAGAACCCCGAGCATTAATATTTTTATTTTGTTTGGGTTATGTTGGCAATTCGCCACCGCAACGGAAGTGGCGTCCGCTTTTCGGCGTCTTTGAAATTCAAGGTCAAACGTTTAAGAATACCTGCATTTCGTTTGCAATGTAAATCAAGTAATTGATATCGTCCCGAAACTTTTTTCCACCGTTTTCTTTCTATCCAGTCTTCTCTTGTGCATAATAAATCAAATTCTCGTTTACTTTGCGATTCTTCGTAATAAATTTGTCATCTATGTATAATGTCGACAACGTGCAAAATATGCAGACGGTAATCTTAACAGCCATGTTAAAGTAAAATAAACAGATATTTATCTTTAACGCACGCAAAGTTTAGAAAAATAAGTCTTTTAAACAAAACCTTGAGCTTTGCGAGCATATAAGGCAATCTTAAGATTAACTATACTTCATGTGTACATTAGTAGTTTCTTAGCATTAAAGGTAACAATTTTAATTATAAACATAATATATAGGTTTGTATGTGTTTTGCATTTTTAGTCTTGAACTTGTTATGAGTGAATTTCGAGGCAAGAGAATTCAAAAGAGCAAAGAACAACTGACCTGCGTTAGACGATGCGAAATGCGAAATAAACGGTGGGAATTACGAGGATTAGATTCGCGCGGGTGGCAAGGTACAATATAAAGTACGCATAACACTTTATATTTTTGTCGTTTTATTATTTATTTGTGGAAACAAACCTGGTTTTGTCTTAAATGCGAAATGGTATTTCGTATTAATCATAGTAGTCAAAGGTAAAATTTCAGTTTTAAACAGCTGGCGTATCCATATTGTTAATTCTCAGAATTTCGCAGTTCCTTGCTAAAGGTATGATAAGTGGTGATTTGGCAGGTGTTTATATTAATTTGGAACATCAAAATTCCATGGACCATGACATTGAACCAGGAAAACAATATCGATCCAATATTTCTGTTTTTTACGTATTTGCACTGCCGTGCCACTTCTTTCGTTCGAAATAAAACTCGAACTGTATTTTAATGTTTATTAATAAAACTTCACTAAAACTAGTTAATAATTAAAATTAATAATAATGATAATGCTTATGTTTATGTTGATCAAATATTTGTGATTTGTTATGTGATTTGATGATAAATTGATTACGTTGACGGATCGTTATGACTGTTGTGCAATGCTATCTTCCATATTTAAAGTTTCTCGTTTCTCTACTACTATTTTCCTTCCATGGGGGTGGTAACGGCACCTGCTTGGGTTTCACAGAAGTATACGTTTCAAGGCTATCTGTTAATATTTGAATATTAATCAAGGGTGAGTATTGAAACGGATACTTATGGTATTTACAACCCAAGCAGACCATGGGCTAGGGCAATAAACCGCTATATCCAAAACAGTCAAATTACAATGAATTCAACAATTTCAGATTATCCATTTTCAAGGGGTTTAGAATTTTTGGGGTCTCTTCAGTTAAAGAATTACAAGGACTTCATGGAATGTCTCTTTATCCTCGTTTTAAGCTTCTAATACCTTCAATAGTCAAATAAGAGCGACGACTTTCATTCATCATTGTATATAATGTTTGATGGGTGATACTAGCAAAACTCTTAACGGTAAAAATGTATTTTTTATTTTACAAATAGAAAATACGTTTGGAAAAGTATTTTAAATAAAATACAAAATGCTTTTCTTAAAAAAAAGTATTTGAATACAAAATAAATATAGGTATTTTTTATTTTGCATTTTAAATGCAAGTATTTCAAATAAATGGCATCTCTGTGTAAAAGTAATAACCTACTAACGTACAATACCTTAAAAAAAGTCAATGCTAAGCTATTCAGAAAAATAACCAAGTTTAAATGGGTTTATATCCTTTGGCATTGAATCTCTGTACTCTCTGCCACATGGAAAAAAAGGCGTTCTTGCCTCATGCTTCACTGGTATTTTAATTATATAATGGTATCCCCCGTTGTTTGAAATTTCTCTGGGTCATTAACGTTGGTTATAAACAGGATACGAATCAGAATATGTTGACCTTGGAGCACTGAAAAGAGTAACAATTAATTGTGAAGCAGACTGTAAGAATGCTTTCTGGAGAATTTGATGTGTTTAGAAATGGTTTAGTTCATTTACCATCCTAATAAATTATTTCCACATTGTCAAACTTATTCTTGTTTTACGATTAAATGAAGACAGGCAAAACAAATTTCAACTTGCACGGTAAAAACAGAACCAAATAGATATATTTTTGAAAATCGGGTACATCACAAGGTCAAATTATTATTAACCCATTTTCCTAATTATTGTTAACAAAATAATGTTCTTTCAAAGCAGCATTCACAATTACCACAATGGTATAACGAGAGGTATTATTATCTTCTTCTATAAAGCAATTTTACGATTGAGAACGAATTAAGTTTTTGATCGTATATTTGTATACGGACCGCGATTTCAATCTTATACTTATCAGCATGCCAAAGGCAATCTCAATAAATTACCAATCATATAACCATGTTTATTATATCGAGTTATAACAATAGTCGCCATCTACCGAAATTTACAAGAACAAAGAAGATTTGGATCCGGTATCCGGCCGATCTGGAACCTTTTTAGGACCCGGTCGGATATCGGACAATGGATCCAGTTGAGTATCGGATAATGACGTCGGGTACTCGGCAGTGCGGGGTAATTCTACCAGAGAAAAAATAAAAGACCAGCACTAGCAATAATAATTTAATTAGTATAACAAATGAAAATTGGTAATTAAATTTGCATTGGGATATGTCGTTTGGGTAAATGTCTAGATGATGGCCCCCACCTCCTTCGAAAGAGGAGGTCTGTCCCCACCACTGTGCCATAAAAAGTTCGTGGTGGTCTCACCCCCATAAAAAGTTATGGGGGTTAGAGGAGGGTGCGGGTAGGGGGATCGAAAGAGGGTAGGGGGGATCGAAAGAGGGTGGTCACATGAGTAAAACCCCATAAAAAAATTGCGGCGGTCTCACCCCTATAAAAAGTTATGGCGGTTGAAAGTTGATTATTTTGACAAATTTCATACACTATAATTCAAATAAAATTCAATAAAAAAAATTTTCAAGCGGGTGGAGGTGGGGGATTGAAACAAGGTGGTTACTTGAACAAAATCCGATAATCTAACCTAACCTAACCTACCCTATTGATAAAGATATTTAAATAATGTTTTATATAACTTTCTCAATATTTTTATGTATTTTTCCACTGCTTTTACCCTTGAATATTGTTTAAGAATGACTATATAAATATTTACATGTCTAGAAATGTATAAAAATTGGCATATTTATTAACTTTGAACCCCTATAACTTTTTATGGGGGTGAGACCGCCACGAACTTTTTATGGTACAGTGGTGTGGGAGACCTCCTCCTTCGATCTCCCACATCCCCACACCCGAAGGGGTGGGGCCCATCATCTAGACTTTTACCATCGTTTGTCCTAATCTGTATTGTTTATTAATTACCATACTAAATTATTTGTTATTTCGTTATAGTTCTTCTGTTTACTTTTTCTCGTAAACAAGAATACATCGGTATGACCGAACAGCTACAATTTCTGTGGTTTCAAGCCCTGTAAGTGCTGAAATCTACTTGGAAGCACGTTTTCAAATACATTTTTATTCGCTAGAAGTTTCTTCATTTTGATCCGTGCAAACGGGATTAATATATTTAAATTTTTGTATCACTATATAGTAAAAAACAAAGTCGCTTCCCGCTGTCTGTCCATACGTATATGTATGTTAAGATCTTTAAAACTACGCAACAGATTTTGATGCAGTTTTTTTTGTAGTAGATAGAGTGATTCAAGAGGAAGGTTTATATGTATAATACATGCATAATATAGTAGAGAAACACTTATAATTTTAGAGGTTTCTAATGTGATGTCGTAAATAAACACATTTTTTTACGCTTACATCGCAAACGCTGGCTGAACCCTACGAGATAGATCAAAATAATGTACATTAGTATTGTACACCTTAAAATGGCCTACAAAAAAGTCCGGGATGATATATGTCTACCTGTTAGTGATAACCCACAATAACCGTTTTTTATCCTTTACTTTTTACGAAAAGTAATGCCTTATTTAATTACGAAGCGATTTCAAGCATTACAGCATTAATCCTTATCCAATTAAGTACCTTAAATACATTGTGCATTTAATATAGATCAATATGGCTCTTTACAGCATGTAATTTAAATGAATATTTTCGAAGATATTACAGATTTAAAATGCAGGGACATAGCGGTTGCGGCGGAATCTATAGCACTTTATTATTAGCAGCGATCGCACGCGGAACTTTCTAACTAGGAAAATAACAATTATTACCCGTGCGAAGCAGGGGCGGGTCGCTAGTAACTAATAAATAAGAAGTGCAGATAAAAACTGAATGTTTTGTAATGAGGATTGAAGCTTAGAAGTATTAGTGTGGAAAATCAAAATCTGTCACGTTGGTGATAAAACTTGTAGGCGAGAAGTGTGTTTGAAATATTGTTGCGCTAACCATGTTTAATGAGAAATTTAAACGCACTTTTAGTGCTCAAGGCTTCCTAGACTTTTATGGACAATTACCTCGAATTTAATGGTATCGGTATCCCGGTTTCACGTTCTTGTAGGCGTGCTGTTCTTGAAGTTACGAGTTATTAATATTTAAGTGGATCTTCTCTCTTATATTGTAGGTAACGGTACAAGTTCGCTAATGGTCGGTGAGTAACCGACTTAGTTTACAATATTCTGTCGGTAGGCTGCTACCCGACGACATTAAATTATTTATTTCCTTCGGTTCTCTCCTGTACAGGAAAAAGATTAACTATTTCAGACGTTATTCTTAGAGCGATACCAAAAAATACTTTAAAAGCGTTACCATCAACGATTAACAGTAACTGTACTACTTATATGACTATCACATTATTTTGTAATATTTATAGTATCTTTAGTGTCTTTCGTATAATTATTAATAAAATAATTAAAGAAAAACACTATTTAAACAATTAACCAAAATTTTATGCCAACAACAAATTAAACAACAAAACAAACAGATGGTAAAAATAAAACACAACAGCCCAAAACACACAAAGAAATAACAACAACAATAATAATAACAATAGCAATAACAATAACAATAGCAAAGACAATAATAACAATTTATAACAGGAAAAGAGACTTACTAACGAGACGGTTGAATGTAGAGACACAGATGAATTAATTTCTGATAGGGATGTTAGGAGTATTTATAGTTGGAAAATGTTAGTAAAAAGAGATAGAATACTCAAGATAGACAAAGACTGGCAATAGGGGTTGAAGACACGAGCTTACAGAAATACGAAGAATTGACGAAGTTGAACAGTATAGAATTTTAGGTAAGGTAATTAAGGGAAAAGCCAGCTATTAGTACAAGGTGCATGCAGAAACGGTTGCAGTTAGATTTCTAGGTAAAGGTGATTAGGGACAATAGAATAAAAACAGAAAGGCATGCAAAAGATAAGAAGTCGTACTCTACATTGCAGAAATAAAATTAGCAAAAATATATGTACAAAATATTTACACAAAAAAAAACAATAAAAGTTCTTTCGCCACATACCTAATACCTGGTTGATGGAATTACCTGTAATAAAATCTGAACTATTAAAACTAAAATTCACAAAGTCGTCTTTACTAAACTATTAGGAGTGTTATATTTTACTATTGTAATCAAACACAAAATTAATTAAATGTCATATTTCTGCTTTTTCTAGTATGTACTACAGTGATGTACAAGATACCTTAAATAAAGTATCTGGAATACAAAATGCAAAATACTTTTAAATTAAGTATTTCGGATACCAGATGCAAATAATTTTCTGGAATGGTATCTGAAATACAATACGTATCTTTTGAATACTTCTTATAGAAAAAATACTTTTGTAAAAAACAACATTTTTTTTTTTAATGAAAGTTTATTTTTTAGCATTTAAATCGCGTTGATCGCGCAAACGTGACACAACATAATATTATATTTTTAAGGTTTTAATTTAGACCTAAGTAAAACAAGTTCTTCAAACAGTTCATCGCTCATTTTTCTTCGATGAGGCCTCATGATCATGCCCTCAAATGAAAAGAGTCGCACCACAGATGTATTTGAAAAATATTTTTTTTAATGTAGGATAAGCATTTAAGCTCTTTCAATCAGTTATCTGATACTAAAAGTATTTTAGCAAACATAGTATCTGCAAAATACTAAGATACCAAACAAAAGGTATTTAAATACAAGATACAAAATGAATTTTAAAAAAGTTTTATAGATACAAGATGAAAGTACGTATTTTGTATCTTGTTACTGTATTTCAGATACTTTTTTTTTATGTTTTCGCGGAAGAGGGGAAATCTTCGAAAGACACCCAGCCGTCCGTACGACTGGGTAGCGTCGGATTCCCGACTAAAACCCCTCTACCTCAGGCCGTTCTAGGACCAATTAAGGTCCTCTTCAGCCTTTTCAGATACTTGTTTCTTAGATAAGTTACATCTCTGATGTAGTATTATTACATCTATCAAGTTTGACAAAAAAAATTTAGATGTAGTACTTATATTAAGTTGTTAAGTCAAGACGACGAAACCGGACAAAGCTCTAATGATGAGCAAAACAGCACCAAGACCAAAAAAGCTCCAATTACATTTTAAAATTCAAAAACTTCGAAATGGAAGCCCTTTGTATTACACATAATAAATCACCTTTATTATGAAGTAATTCGTTTTCTAAGCCCTAACCACTTTTTCTTGAAAAGAAAATCACAGTATTTCTAAGCCCTGAAAAGGCTGGAAGCACATTGTTAAATATAAAGGACTACAGCTCTGCCCAGTTCTGCAAGACGGTGACTGGTTAAAACACTTTAAGTACCTAGGGCTTTTGGACTTGAGAACGAGTTGAATTAAAAGTGCAAATGTAATACAGATGCATTCAACGAAAAATGGTAAAACGTTTGGAAGAAAAGAACTCCATGGATTGTGTCAAAACAGCTTCTTGAGACGTGTACAGTAAAATGGGTGATTTCAGTGAATATTCACGGCGCGCACCTGAGAATCGGTGTTTTGTTTCCTTTGAGAAAAGAAGCAAACAAAGGGAAAACGTCATGAAGAAAGTCAATCTCTTGTCTTTCGTATAACTTAGTTGTTTTTGCTGTTGATTTTATGTAACACTGAAGTACGTATATATAACACAAACCAATCGACATTCTTCGACCTTCTTGAGTATGCCGGAATGAATTTCAGTAACGGGGGTATAATCTGTCAATGTCAATCAGGATTTCGTTCAGGTTATGGGGCTTACAACGCTCACGCTACGATCAACAGGGGAATAATTTAAGCTTCGTCATAGAGAGAAAGACGGAACGAGAAAGAAGTTGAATAAAAATATCGTCAGCGTCAGTACGCACGCTAGTGATTGCGCGCTTTTTATTAAGCCTTCCTTAGTTTAGTTTGGAGCGATACCCAGGCATGAATATATACATATATTTAATGTATAATATGAGGCAGAGTTTAACGCATCAATGATAATTAGAAAAGAAACTAACCACCTAAATACACTGACTTTTTGTTGACTTATACCTACTGCTTTAATGAAACCACAGCCTTACGTTTCCAATTGAAATTTTACCGCAACATTAACAGTATTTTCGACTGTTCCTTAATACGAATTAACAAAAAAAGTTTTAGCATGCATTAGAAATGGGGATGAGTATTGTTTTAACGTATGTTTTTTTTACCATTAAAAGTAGTCGTTCAAGTAGATGTGAATTATACCAATTTAAAATTAATTAGTTACGGAATTAATTATTACTTTTTAATTGCCTTATATGTATGAAAATTTCGTAAGTTAGTCATTTCTATAAATTATTTTACGAGTTTTTATTGATAGGAACTTATTTTCAAAATAATATTAGAATCGTACTCACTTAATTTAGAAATTCAAAAAAGATTGTTAAAGGTGTCTAGAGTGCGACGCTGTACGGGTGCAAAACATGGACGGTGGGCGCAGCGGAAAAGAATAGAAGGAATAGGAGAACACAGGGCATTAAGGAAGTTAATAAGGAATAGACGACATAGGTTGGTAGGACACCTTGTAAGGCATGATGGGGTTGGTTAGAGACATATTAGAAGAAGAAACAGTAGTTGAGAGGAGTAGAGGCAGGCCTAGATTAGATTACTGTTCAAAAATAGTTACGGATGTGGAAAATGCAAATATTAGCTCAGGGTAGGAAAAAAGTGGAGGTGCATGTTCAACCAGTCTTAGGACTGACAACCTTATGATGATGATGACTCATAATTAAAAAGTAATCCACTTTCAATTTAAATTAAGTACGTATCCATTTTAAATATTAAAAAAGTTTAGACTCCTTAAACAAAATAAAGTTAAACATAAACATAGAGCATATTCTAACCGTGTTATTTCATCATCTCACAGAAGGGAGTTGATGAAAGGCAGATGCTTTAAATGAGCGAAAACGACAAGTAAAATATTTCGGGCCTCTAAAATTTTGTCGTCTTGTAGGCCCAAAATTGACCTGTTCTACGTCAAGCGTGACATTTACACTAAACTTGCATGTTTATTAAAATAAAGTTAGTCCGTTCCAAATCAGGTGTAATGTGACTTACTAAAGTATATTGCTACTAATTTTTGACCTTTTTAGTAAGTAAATCTGTTTGTAGGGATTCGTTAAAACCAGAAAATTTTGCTTTGGTAGTAACAACTTAATGCAATATCCTCTTTTGACTCGACAATTTTTGGCAAAATCCAATTTACGTATGCTTATAAGACTTTAGTCTTTTTAGCCGTGTGATTTTTATAAAAGCACGTACAAAACTGTATCTATAAATGTTTACTATTTTAGTTTATCTTTGGGGTGTTTCGATTGAAAATAATATTTATGTGCTCTCATCCAATTTAAACGAATCAAAGTATAAATCAGAATTTTGTACGTATTACGTGCATTATAATTTCGATGTAAAATTTCTATTGGAATTGCGACGTTCGAATCTCCAATAAAAATGTTATACGACATTGAAATGTATGTATATATCCATGTCGACGTTTTTATTTGATAGTGCAAGAAAATTCTGCGAAGTTTGCAAATATTGTTATCTCAGAATCGTTGGAATTTTAATATCCGATTCGCATGCCGTTTTCTATTGGCTGGTATCTAAAATTTATTTCAAATAGAACACATTTTCGTCTGCTTGAATGCTTCAAATATTAAAACGTGTCTACGTTACGAGTTTTTCATAAAATCCTACCATTTGTTCCAGTCCAGCAACTCCGAAACGCGTCGAGTGAAAACATAAATAACTGGGCTCTTTCTATTTACCTTTACAAGTCGTACTATACTTGGGGACGAAAACTTTTTACAACACTCTTGCTGTCACGAACTAGCAACAGTCATGGAGTAAAGAATGTACGCTTTAACAAACTTCATGTGCTAAGAATCTACATTTCAACCCACCAACGCTGTTTTTATTATTATTATATGCATTTTGTATTAGTAAAGTTGCAAAAATCTTACGTTTATGAATAAAGAAAGAGAAAGCTATTCGGAAACTTTAAAGCTTACAAGTATTTAACGCACAAATTGAATAATAAATTAATGACTAAAAAAATCAGATTAAGTTGATAATAAACAACTGAAATCAATAGTTATAAAGTAAACGCATAGTTTCCATATTTTAATAATAAAGCCTGTAGTTTGAACAATTCCAAATATCAGTTGAGCAGTGAAGGATTTTATTATTAATTAGATCAGCAAACTAACGTTTCATTTTATGTTTAAAGGCTTTATCACGATAAATTATTCTATTACAATTTATAATAATGCGAAATCGGAAAACTAACTTATAAATATTCAAAAACAACGTGGTAACATGATAACGTTCACATACTAAAATGTGTATTTCTAATATTTGATTGTAAACTATAGGTTTGTCAAACTGGGACAAACAGCTAAAAAACCCTTCATTTTTAAGTTTAAACCTCGGATATTTAATACCAAAAAATTAGTTGCAAAAAAAAAATTGATTTTGTTTATACAAGACTGTAACAAACTTTTTCATTAGAAATCTATGTACAGTACGTTTGGTAAGAGCGTCACCAAGACAACTTACGGCACAAGATCAACAAGTAGGCTAGGAAATTTAGTTTACGTTTTAAGTGTATTCGTTTGTTAATTTTATTCATACGATCCATTCATAATAATTCCCAATAATTTTCTTTTAGTGTCAGCCACCAAAAATTTTATTTGTAAAATTCTGTAGCTTTATTTAATCCAGGTATCGAAAATGGTTCATGATGAAACAAATCGGTCTGTCCCATGAATCTTTAATTATACGGAGTTCACATCTATTTTGAGATAAAACAATACAACTTAAAAGAACATATTAGCTTACCTACTTACAAGTATGTTGGTATTTGTAAAAAACTAAAACAAAAGATATACAATTATTTGCATTCATGATATTAAGGTACCATTGGTATTTAACAAGTAAAGTAAGTTACTGTTGTTATTAATTACTTAGTTCTGCTTTACATGTCCTTTTGTTGTATTGCGTATAATAGTCTGTAAAATCTGGTGTTGTAATTTATTGTTCTGCCATCTGTCCAACAGCGTGGTTCGCTTGAAAACTGGGTGTAAACTCTACCCATATGTTTCATTTATTTCCAGTGCAATTTGCCTGCTTTTAGAGCAAGTTGGACGAAAGTTTCAAATGCAGTTCAAATGTTAAATCTTACAATCCGATTAAACGTTTATCTACGTACATTATTTTACATTAACTGTATACAGTTTATCACTATTTTTTATGAATATTTTTGTTGTAGTTAAATCATTTTTTATGTAGATATTATACTATCATCATCATCATAAGATCGTCAGTTCTAAGACTGGTAGGACACGCAGCTCCACTCCTTTCTATCCTGAGCTAATCTTCGCATTTCCCTAAAACTAGAACATCCCACATCCTTAACTATTTGTGAGCAATAATCTAATCTAGGTCTACCTCTACTCCTCTTAACTCTTGTTTCTGCCTCTAATATAGCTCTGATTTAACCATTATGCCTGAGAAGGTGACCTACCAACCTATCTCCCCTATTTTTTTATTGACTTCCATAGAGTCCTCTGTTCATCATCATCATTAGCCTGTAACACCACATTTCGAACGCTTCTGACGTTTTCTATTCCGCTGAGCCAACTGTCCATGTTTCGCACTCGTATAGCGCCGCGATCTAAACATACACCTTTAAGAAAGTTTTTAGAATTTCTAAATTAGCCGTTCGCGAGCATAGAAGGGACTATTGTTTATTGAAGGCGACTCGACCCTGCGCTATCCTCTGCTTTATATTTCTACTACTCCTTCCGTCCTGATTTATCTGACTTATCCTAGATACCTAAAATCAGCCACTTCTTCTAATTTTTCGTCTCCTACCTTTATATTCGCACTTTCCTTACTTTTTCTTCCCTTGCATACCAGTATTTTTGTTTGACTTTTATTTTATTTCATACAGTCCTGTTATGTCAATACCGCTCTCATTTTATTTAAAGCTATCTCTGACTCGTACTTACTAGATGCCTAATACTGCTATATCATCTGCAAATCTAAGCATATTAATCTTTTGTCTCTGTACATCTATCCCTACAGTTGTACTGTCTTTAATGATGTTGATCGCGTCTCCGATGTGTAGATTAAAAAGTAGCGGTGACAGTATGCATTCCTGTCTGACTCCTTTTCTAATATTTACTTCTTAATTATACGTTGCAGCTCCAGCTCTTCTATTTCTGTAACTCATCCCTACATTTTTAAGTATATTTAACATCTTTTGTCCCTTTTAACATTGTCACAAGCTTATATTATACTGTACACTGATAATTATTAATCAAACATATCACATTTTTAAATCTTTAACATCGAAATGTATTTCTTAACGGTAAACAACAAATTCTGAAATATTAGATTTATTATCAACCTTTAGTTTTGTGGTAATTGGAGAAAAATATATGGTACCCGGTGAGTTATTTTCAACAAGCGACGGTCATATTTGAAATAATTTCCCGAACGGCGAGGTTACTGGTCAGTGAATACGCGCGAAAGGTGAATAGGAAATGAGGATATGGAATAAATTAGTAACTGAAAGGCTCATTTCATAAAAGCCAACAAAAGCCTTATTGACTGTCGCGTATTAATTGTACATTGTATAAACAGCAGTGTAATTAATGTTGTACATATTAAACATTTCAATCAAATCGAATTTAATGATCGGCGCCGTAACAAAATTTACTATTTGTTTAGTTTGATGCGATCATCGGCTACCAAAACAGGCAATGGTAATTAAATAAATTTGAGCTTGTCCTAAAATGTACGTTTCACAATTAAAATGCAAATTAATTCGTGTATGTTGGTGTGTGTATTTGTACGTGTATATGTATTGTGAAATTATGCAAATCATTATTAAATTATTTATTCTATTTGTTTCAATTACGTTGTTAAAGTCATTCGGAGGATCGTTATAACTCGTAAATGTTTTTTTCCACACCATGAATTAACTCGGTCCGTTCCAAAATCTATGAATACTTAATTTTTTCATTTAGAACGGGTTTGTCAAATTTGAGCAGCGTGACTAATTTAAAAAAAATAAAAACGAATTATGTCGAATAAGGTTTATTATTTAAAAAAACCGGTCAAGTGCGAGTCGAAATCGCACACGAATGGTTCCGTACTATTATCTATGTAATATAACTTAATATTCTGTGAATATTTCAAACGCCTATTCGTTGCCGTTATCAATATCGAGCAAAAACTAGCAAATAATGGCATAGAAATACATCATCTGTAAAAATTTCAACTGTCTATGTGTCGCTGTTCATAAGATAAAATTTTCGCCACCTTCCTCCGTCCGACCTGTAGAGCCTGGTGACAGACGGACGGACGGACAGCGGAGTCTTAGTAATAGGATCCCTTTTTTACCCTTTGGGTACGGAACCCTAAAAATGAGCGAAGAATTACAATTCGTTTTTAGTCTTTTTTTTTTCGTTTTTGTAAAAGAGGGGAAATCTTTGAAAGACATCTAATCGTGGGTACAAGTGGGTAGTGTATTCCCTCTGAGGAGAGCCTACCAACTACAACCCCTATGTTCTTCAGGCCGTTCTAAAAATCATCAATATGAGTTTAGTTTAACTGTAAAGTGTGTGAAAAATCTATCTAATAAAATTTAATCGCAACGTTAAGCGTTACTCCAATGGAAGATATTACATTCTCTATCAACAAGAAGATCTTTCAAATACATTCATGATACAAATTATCTTTTTTTTTTTATTGAAAATGTTTTCGTGTTTATGAAGCTATCCGCGAATTATTATTAGATATTCATAGTCGATTGTAACGGAGCATTTCGTGTGTATGAATAGATTATTATTATAAATGCAAATTGGAGCGAGTTATTGTTTCTCGTTTCGATATGATTGCCTCTGTTTATACGGCGGTTACAATTTGTATTTACCTTGCAAACGAAATGTAACGCGTGCAGTTAAGCAATGGTTTCTAGTTTGATTGATATTCTAACCCCACGGCCTTTTGAATCTTAATCAAGTATCTACCTGAATATCAACCAACCAATTCGTTTGAAGCCAGTAAATATATATGTCTAATAATCTCTCTGCATGTTACGATGTGAATTAGATTATTAAATGTTATTTTATTTAATAGATCACCTACCCAATCTGAGAAATCTTGCATTTTTTAAAACTACTAGGCAGCTAACAAAATGGCGGTATTAGGTACAACAGTTAACTGAACATTTAGACAACAGGCTAAAGGATATTTCAATAATTTGTATGAATAAATATGTTAAATTAACATTTTTAGTAAGTACCCAAAAAGATACGACACTATATATATATGAAACACTTTGACATTTGATAGTGGTTAATATCAAATATTTATGTGAAAATTCACTTTTCAATCTTTTACCCATTAGAAACTACCATAGGTTAATGAGGGAAAATTTGTTGCTGTTGTCACACCCTCGCCGGGGATCAAACCCGGGACCTTCTGACTTTACGCACCAATGCTCTGATCACTAAGCTACGAGAAATGACAACAGCAACAACCACAAACCGTACTTATTAGGTCATAGATTTATCGAATTAACCAATATTAAATGTCAAAGAGTTTCATATATATAGTATTACTATAGTTACATTAGTTTGTCGTTATTGCTGTTGTCATCTTTCGTAGCTTCGTGGTTATTGGCGCGTAAAGTCAAAGGTCCCGGGTTTGATTCCCGGCGAGGGTGTAACAACAGCAACAAATTTTCGTTCATTAACCTAAGGTAGTTTGTAGTGGGTAAAAGATTGAAAAATGAATTTTCACTTAATATTAGATACACGACAACACTTGACCTCAAAATAAGGGGTTAAAATGGACGCTGTATAAATCTAGGAATTTAAAATAAAGATTCGAAGAATGATTTCATAAAAAGTTACAGAATTAACGATGCAATTATGTAGAAGGTAATAAATAAAAAGTTAATTGGATTGTTAAAATAATTTACATCCTTTTAACAACAAGTGCTATTATCTACCTAAATATTAATAAATTAAGCGAGAGCACTTTGCGAACAAATAAGCATCAGATAAAACATTATTATTTTATTTCGTGGTTCAGGAGCTGCAAAAACCCATGCATCAAAGTTTAACCTGTGAGTTATGTGGTCTAAACATGCAAAGAGGGCTTCGTAGGTACGAAAGTGCAATGCTCGCAAAATATTCTTTAATTTACTTATAATTAGGTGTTGTTTAATTCTCTAGATTTATCGAACAAAATGATAAATAGGTGCGTGCACATACGTTTCAGTTATTAATTTTTCTTTTATTCTTTTCTACTAAATTACGTTTGAATTTGTTTAGCCGACAGGATGTTCGGTAACATTATAAAGTGCTTCTTTTTCTGTTGCACTTTATTGTATTTGTTATTAATCATAATTAATTTAAATTACACATAAAATAATAGTTTCTTGAATTCAGTGCTGTACATAAAGACAGGGTAGACCTTAACTGTGTTGGCGGTTTGTTAATAGATACGGTAGGAGAGGGTGTCATTAAACGAACGGAGGGCGCGTTTTATGTTCGTGAATATTATGCAAAAAAATTCGGCGAATGTATAGCGAAGCGTATGTGCCGAAGTAAGCATGGTTTACGAGACATAAGGGATACCAAATACAAACTCTATTTGTAAGTGGATCAACAGTGACAATAATGCGTAGGTGAATCCATTAGGCAAAATCCTCAACAATCAACTCGAAACAGAAGCCAAGCTTTAAGCATCAAGAGGACAACTTTAAGAAGGATTTTACACAGTGACTTGCACCTAAAAGCTAATAAGATCCAGCTTGTTACTCAAGAACTGAAGTCGAATGACACCAATCATGGACTCATTTTATGAACGTTAACGTAATGCTCGGGATTTTCATTTTCAACAGTCATGTTATCAGAAGGAATTGTCGGTTTTGATATAATTTGATTGCTTGAATCCATACTTCTTTGAGAACAAAAGAATGTTGGTTCAGCCGAGAATTACTGTTAGGTCCTGTAAGAGTTGTTAACAGCAGTTATTTATGTATTCCAAGGACATAATTGTAGATCCTGCTTACAGCAGGATGAAAGCCGTCTGCTATATACTTCCACAGTGTCTGCAGACCTCTAATAAAAAGAGATGTTTTCTAAGAAATTAATCTCAGGAAGAGGAGGTATTGAATGGCCCAGATGGAGCCCAGATCTCATTCCTAGAAATAATTTTTTGTGTGTATACGAGGGTGGATTGATAAGTTTCCGGCCTAACCAAGAGATGACGCCACTAGGCCTACCTTGAGGTGACATTCTATAGTACCATCCTTGGATAGCTTGTAGCTATAGTTTCAGCCCGATCTCCTTGCTAGTGTAGGTTTGACAGCACGCTGAACAAGACGCCTCTGTGGTTTTCGTAAAAATGGAAAAGCAGGAAAATCGTGCTGTCATCAAATACTTTTATTTGAAGGGGTTAACGCCGAAGGAAATTAAAAAAGAGATGGACTCAACACTGGGGACATCCTCCCCGTCATATTCAACCGTTAAGCAGTGGGTTTCCGAGTTTAAAAAGGGTCGTGTGAGCACCTCTGATGGGCCTCGCTCAGGACGCCCCGTTGAGGTCACAACTCCAGATATGATCGAAAAAATTCATCAAATAGTGCTGGGAGACCGCAGATTGAAAGTGCGTGAGATAGCTGAGACCTGTAAGATGTCATATGAACGTGTGCAACATATTTTGCACCAACATTTGCATATGGAAAAGCTCTGTGCAAGATGGGTGCCGCGTTTGCTAACAGTCGACCAAAAATTGATTCGAAAAAACATTTCTACCGCAAATTTGTCATTGTATAAGCGTAATCCAAGCGAATTTTTGCGTCGATTCGTAACCGTTGACGAAACGTGGGTCCACCACTACACTCCTGAAACCAAAGAACAGTCTAAACAGTGGATTGGACCAGGGGAACCAACTCCAAAGAAGGCAAAAACAATTTTTTCGGCGAACAAGGTTATGGCTACTGTTTTTTGGGATGCAAGAGGTATTATATACATTGATTACCTTGCAAAGGGTAATACTATCACTGGTCAATACTACGCAGACTTATTGCAACGTTTGAGCCACGAGGTGAAAATTAAACGACCTCATCTGGCGAAGAAAAAAATCTTGTTTCATCACGATAACGCACCAGCGCACACGTCAATCGTTGCGACGGCTAAAATCAACGATCTAAAGTTTGAATTGATGCCGCACCCTCCTTACTCTCCAGACCTAGCCCCGAGTGACTATTTTCTGTTCCCTAATCTCAAAAAATGGCTTGGCGGTAAGAGATTTGCGGACAATGAAGAAGTAATCGAAGCTGTAAATGGTTATTTTGAGGAGCTTGACGAATCAGTCTATAGAGATGGCATTAATAGACTGGAACACCGCTATGAGAAATGTATCAGCCTTGGAGGAGATTATGTTGAGAAATAAAAAAAAAAAATTTTTAAAAACCTTGTTTTTCTTGGTCAGGCCGGAAACTTATCAATCCACCCTCGTATATGAAATCCAAAGTCTATGAAGATAATGTAATTACATTAGACTAGCTAAAGCAAAACATTGTGGGGAAATCAACGCCTTTCCAAATGCAAGTTATTATCGTCTTTTGAGAAGTTGGGATTCCGATTTCAAGAAGCCGATGGACGTCACTTAGATAACTTAGTAAGCATACAAATTTCTATTGTTTATAGTTTCCAGTTATATCTTATATTAGTTAAAAAATGTGTACATTTTGTAGTTTTTTTTATACATTCAAGATGCGCATAACAGTTAAGGCCCACCCTGTACAAGCTTTTATCGATTGCTTATAGATTGAATGCTGTATAAATGATTTATAATATGGTGTTGATCGTTTTACTTAATTTTGTTTAAGAGAAATTATTTCGGGAAACCCCTAAATGTCTTGATATTATAAACGAAGATTTATGTCAATCTTTCAAATTCTGACTCGGAAGACTAAGCAAAGTTTTGGCTTCTGTAAATAAAGGAAGTTGAATGGAACATAAAAGACGCACGTTTTATTGACGCTGTCAGCTCGTTTTTATGATCTTTAACGAAATATTAATACATTTTCAGTTCATAAAATTTTACATAAGAAAAATTATAAAATCTTACCTTTTCTAACTCGAATATTTTTTGTTTCTCTGAAATAGGTACACAATATATAGTTTCCAAACCTTTTAATTCGAATTTCTCCATTTTTTTAACTCAAGTTTTTCTTGAAGTGCGAGGTTTTACATTATCTTTTTAATTCTATTGATTTGCTTCAGAAAAATCAGCCGCATCAAATCAATTACTTTGAAGTGAAACTCATACATCCATAAATTTTCGCTCAACATTATATGGTCGAAAACAGTAAAAAAGGTGGCTGGGATAAGATTACGATAGGAAAAGACAATACGAACGAAATACTTATACTGTCTACCATCTTGAGAAAAGGATTATTTCGAAATAAAAAAAGTTTGACGGCAAAGCAAAAATTTTCTCTAACTCAAACCCGGTAGCATAAGGAAATTAAAATTAAAAAGGGTTTTGAATGTTCGAAATGTTTTTGACTTTTGTTTGCTAGTTGCGCTTTAAAAATGTTCAAAGAGGGACACTAATAAAAAGTGCGCGTTAGTTTTTGTAAAATATCAAGTAACGTCCGTATAAAATATAAACTCGTTATCATTCAAAAGTCACCTTTGAACTGTATTTCCATTCTCTTTGAGTGAATCACGACGACCCATTTTTGCAGATTCATACGGTTGTCGCTGTGAAGGGGTTAACAGAGCGAATGAATTATTTTGTGTGAGTACAGAAAATATTTGCCTTCTCAGCTTTGAGTTCGCTTTTCGTCGTTTTTCCTCTGTTCAAAGGGATTTACTTGCATCCGAAGGCAGGGGATACTTCGGCGGGTGTATATTCATGTATGTACTATATAAATGTATGTGCGTCTGTATGCGGAGTAGTAGGTATTATATGTATAGGTACGTTTGCATAATAAGTACGCCTATTCAGCGTCAACAAAACGCTGCAGATTACAAACCGTGATAAATTCAAGAGTCACGTGCATTACCGGGTTCAACGGTTGGTCCATCAATTTGTGTCTCGTTTTTACAAAGTTTACGTCCTACACTTGCCTGGTCTAGTGTCATCAAAAAAAAAGTACGAGAGGTTGATATTGAGGACTGGCGATAGACCTACCCCTGTAGAGGTAGTAACACCAGAAACGTCAATCCAGCTTTTCAACAAATATACTTAGGTTACATAATCCATTATTTATTCTATACAATACGAATAATTAGAAAAATCTGGTATTGTCTAATAAGTAAATAAAGAAATGGGGAAAACTTACTCACAGAGCACTTACATAATTAATTGTTGTGTTACAACCACAAACAATAGATTAATAGTTTTTCAACGGTTGATCTAAATAAATTCATGGATTGGTGTGGATGAATGCCCCAGGCGGTAATCGATACCGGTGGCACCTTTAACTAATTATGGTTATCGAGAACCGACAACAGTATGATTTGAGACGAGTAAAGAGCGACAAAGGAACTTACGGGAAGTTTCCGGAAACTATACGGAATATGCGATAATCGTCAAAATAAGCGACCCGCATCCGACGGAATATGGGCGGGTTTTTATTCATTTTTTTATTGATCATTCGGTCAATACTGAAGATAAAATTAATGAGTGCAATTTGGAATTCAATTTTTTAAATTTACATATAACTCGGAAACGAAAGAAAATTCGGATAAAGTCACTCTGAACTTTTCTCTAGAGAATCTAATCTAACACTAGAAAAAATCCATTCTTTTTATTTCCTTTGCATATAATTATTTTATGGGTGAAGATAGATGTATTATAGGTATACTTATATTTATAGGGCTGAAATATGAGGAAANGTAAAGTTGCAAAAATCTTACGTTTATGAATAAAGAAAGAGAAAGCTATTCGGAAACTTTAAAGCTTACAAGTATTTAACGCACAAATTGAATAATAAATTAATGACTAAAAAAATCAGATTAAGTTGATAATAAACAACTGAAATCAATAGTTATAAAGTAAACGCATAGTTTCCATATTTTAATAATAAAGCCTGTAGTTTGAACAATTCCAAATATCAGTTGAGCAGTGAAGGATTTTATTATTAATTAGATCAGCAAACTAACGTTTCATTTTATGTTTAAAGGCTTTATCACGATAAATTATTCTATTACAATTTATAATAATGCGAAATCGGAAAACTAACTTATAAATATTCAAAAACAACGTGGTAACATGATAACGTTCACATACTAAAATGTGTATTTCTAATATTTGATTGTAAACTATAGGTTTGTCAAACTGGGACAAACAGCTAAAAAACCCTTCATTTTTAAGTTTAAACCTCGGATATTTAATACCAAAAAATTAGTTGCAAAAAAAAAATTGATTTTGTTTATACAAGACTGTAACAAACTTTTTCATTAGAAATCTATGTACAGTACGTTTGGTAAGAGCGTCACCAAGACAACTTACGGCACAAGATCAACAAGTAGGCTAGGAAATTTAGTTTACGTTTTAAGTGTATTCGTTTGTTAATTTTATTCATACGATCCATTCATAATAATTCCCAATAATTTTCTTTTAGTGTCAGCCACCAAAAATTTTATTTGTAAAATTCTGTAGCTTTATTTAATCCAGGTATCGAAAATGGTTCATGATGAAACAAATCGGTCTGTCCCATGAATCTTTAATTATACGGAGTTCACATCTATTTTGAGATAAAACAATACAACTTAAAAGAACATATTAGCTTACCTACTTACAAGTATGTTGGTATTTGTAAAAAACTAAAACAAAAGATATACAATTATTTGCATTCATGATATTAAGGTACCATTGGTATTTAACAAGTAAAGTAAGTTACTGTTGTTATTAATTACTTAGTTCTGCTTTACATGTCCTTTTGTTGTATTGCGTATAATAGTCTGTAAAATCTGGTGTTGTAATTTATTGTTCTGCCATCTGTCCAACAGCGTGGTTCGCTTGAAAACTGGGTGTAAACTCTACCCATATGTTTCATTTATTTCCAGTGCAATTTGCCTGCTTTTAGAGCAAGTTGGACGAAAGTTTCAAATGCAGTTCAAATGTTAAATCTTACAATCCGATTAAACGTTTATCTACGTACATTATTTTACATTAACTGTATACAGTTTATCACTATTTTTTATGAATATTTTTGTTGTAGTTAAATCATTTTTTATGTAGATATTATACTATCATCATCATCATAAGATCGTCAGTTCTAAGACTGGTAGGACACGCAGCTCCACTCCTTTCTATCCTGAGCTAATCTTCGCATTTCCCTAAAACTAGAACATCCCACATCCTTAACTATTTGTGAGCAATAATCTAATCTAGGTCTACCTCTACTCCTCTTAACTCTTGTTTCTGCCTCTAATATAGCTCTGATTTAACCATTATGCCTGAGAAGGTGACCTACCAACCTATCTCCCCTATTTTTTTATTGACTTCCATAGAGTCCTCTGTTCATCATCATCATTAGCCTGTAACACCACATTTCGAACGCTTCTGACGTTTTCTATTCCGCTGAGCCAACTGTCCATGTTTCGCACTCGTATAGCGCCGCGATCTAAACATACACCTTTAAGAAAGTTTTTAGAATTTCTAAATTAGCCGTTCGCGAGCATAGAAGGGACTATTGTTTATTGAAGGCGACTCGACCCTGCGCTATCCTCTGCTTTATATTTCTACTACTCCTTCCGTCCTGATTTATCTGACTTATCCTAGATACCTAAAATCAGCCACTTCTTCTAATTTTTCGTCTCCTACCTTTATATTCGCACTTTCCTTACTTTTTCTTCCCTTGCATACCAGTATTTTTGTTTGACTTTTATTTTATTTCATACAGTCCTGTTATGTCAATACCGCTCTCATTTTATTTAAAGCTATCTCTGACTCGTACTTACTAGATGCCTAATACTGCTATATCATCTGCAAATCTAAGCATATTAATCTTTTGTCTCTGTACATCTATCCCTACAGTTGTACTGTCTTTAATGATGTTGATCGCGTCTCCGATGTGTAGATTAAAAAGTAGCGGTGACAGTATGCATTCCTGTCTGACTCCTTTTCTAATATTTACTTCTTAATTATACGTTGCAGCTCCAGCTCTTCTATTTCTGTAACTCATCCCTACATTTTTAAGTATATTTAACATCTTTTGTCCCTTTTAACATTGTCACAAGCTTATATTATACTGTACACTGATAATTATTAATCAAACATATCACATTTTTAAATCTTTAACATCGAAATGTATTTCTTAACGGTAAACAACAAATTCTGAAATATTAGATTTATTATCAACCTTTAGTTTTGTGGTAATTGGAGAAAAATATATGGTACCCGGTGAGTTATTTTCAACAAGCGACGGTCATATTTGAAATAATTTCCCGAACGGCGAGGTTACTGGTCAGTGAATACGCGCGAAAGGTGAATAGGAAATGAGGATATGGAATAAATTAGTAACTGAAAGGCTCATTTCATAAAAGCCAACAAAAGCCTTATTGACTGTCGCGTATTAATTGTACATTGTATAAACAGCAGTGTAATTAATGTTGTACATATTAAACATTTCAATCAAATCGAATTTAATGATCGGCGCCGTAACAAAATTTACTATTTGTTTAGTTTGATGCGATCATCGGCTACCAAAACAGGCAATGGTAATTAAATAAATTTGAGCTTGTCCTAAAATGTACGTTTCACAATTAAAATGCAAATTAATTCGTGTATGTTGGTGTGTGTATTTGTACGTGTATATGTATTGTGAAATTATGCAAATCATTATTAAATTATTTATTCTATTTGTTTCAATTACGTTGTTAAAGTCATTCGGAGGATCGTTATAACTCGTAAATGTTTTTTTCCACACCATGAATTAACTCGGTCCGTTCCAAAATCTATGAATACTTAATTTTTTCATTTAGAACGGGTTTGTCAAATTTGAGCAGCGTGACTAATTTAAAAAAAATAAAAACGAATTATGTCGAATAAGGTTTATTATTTAAAAAAACCGGTCAAGTGCGAGTCGAAATCGCACACGAATGGTTCCGTACTATTATCTATGTAATATAACTTAATATTCTGTGAATATTTCAAACGCCTATTCGTTGCCGTTATCAATATCGAGCAAAAACTAGCAAATAATGGCATAGAAATACATCATCTGTAAAAATTTCAACTGTCTATGTGTCGCTGTTCATAAGATAAAATTTTCGCCACCTTCCTCCGTCCGACCTGTAGAGCCTGGTGACAGACGGACGGACGGACAGCGGAGTCTTAGTAATAGGATCCCTTTTTTACCCTTTGGGTACGGAACCCTAAAAATGAGCGAAGAATTACAATTCGTTTTTAGTCTTTTTTTTTTCGTTTTTGTAAAAGAGGGGAAATCTTTGAAAGACATCTAATCGTGGGTACAAGTGGGTAGTGTATTCCCTCTGAGGAGAGCCTACCAACTACAACCCCTATGTTCTTCAGGCCGTTCTAAAAATCATCAATATGAGTTTAGTTTAACTGTAAAGTGTGTGAAAAATCTATCTAATAAAATTTAATCGCAACGTTAAGCGTTACTCCAATGGAAGATATTACATTCTCTATCAACAAGAAGATCTTTCAAATACATTCATGATACAAATTATCTTTTTTTTTTTATTGAAAATGTTTTCGTGTTTATGAAGCTATCCGCGAATTATTATTAGATATTCATAGTCGATTGTAACGGAGCATTTCGTGTGTATGAATAGATTATTATTATAAATGCAAATTGGAGCGAGTTATTGTTTCTCGTTTCGATATGATTGCCTCTGTTTATACGGCGGTTACAATTTGTATTTACCTTGCAAACGAAATGTAACGCGTGCAGTTAAGCAATGGTTTCTAGTTTGATTGATATTCTAACCCCACGGCCTTTTGAATCTTAATCAAGTATCTACCTGAATATCAACCAACCAATTCGTTTGAAGCCAGTAAATATATATGTCTAATAATCTCTCTGCATGTTACGATGTGAATTAGATTATTAAATGTTATTTTATTTAATAGATCACCTACCCAATCTGAGAAATCTTGCATTTTTTAAAACTACTAGGCAGCTAACAAAATGGCGGTATTAGGTACAACAGTTAACTGAACATTTAGACAACAGGCTAAAGGATATTTCAATAATTTGTATGAATAAATATGTTAAATTAACATTTTTAGTAAGTACCCAAAAAGATACGACACTATATATATATGAAACACTTTGACATTTGATAGTGGTTAATATCAAATATTTATGTGAAAATTCACTTTTCAATCTTTTACCCATTAGAAACTACCATAGGTTAATGAGGGAAAATTTGTTGCTGTTGTCACACCCTCGCCGGGGATCAAACCCGGGACCTTCTGACTTTACGCACCAATGCTCTGATCACTAAGCTACGAGAAATGACAACAGCAACAACCACAAACCGTACTTATTAGGTCATAGATTTATCGAATTAACCAATATTAAATGTCAAAGAGTTTCATATATATAGTATTACTATAGTTACATTAGTTTGTCGTTATTGCTGTTGTCATCTTTCGTAGCTTCGTGGTTATTGGCGCGTAAAGTCAAAGGTCCCGGGTTTGATTCCCGGCGAGGGTGTAACAACAGCAACAAATTTTCGTTCATTAACCTAAGGTAGTTTGTAGTGGGTAAAAGATTGAAAAATGAATTTTCACTTAATATTAGATACACGACAACACTTGACCTCAAAATAAGGGGTTAAAATGGACGCTGTATAAATCTAGGAATTTAAAATAAAGATTCGAAGAATGATTTCATAAAAAGTTACAGAATTAACGATGCAATTATGTAGAAGGTAATAAATAAAAAGTTAATTGGATTGTTAAAATAATTTACATCCTTTTAACAACAAGTGCTATTATCTACCTAAATATTAATAAATTAAGCGAGAGCACTTTGCGAACAAATAAGCATCAGATAAAACATTATTATTTTATTTCGTGGTTCAGGAGCTGCAAAAACCCATGCATCAAAGTTTAACCTGTGAGTTATGTGGTCTAAACATGCAAAGAGGGCTTCGTAGGTACGAAAGTGCAATGCTCGCAAAATATTCTTTAATTTACTTATAATTAGGTGTTGTTTAATTCTCTAGATTTATCGAACAAAATGATAAATAGGTGCGTGCACATACGTTTCAGTTATTAATTTTTCTTTTATTCTTTTCTACTAAATTACGTTTGAATTTGTTTAGCCGACAGGATGTTCGGTAACATTATAAAGTGCTTCTTTTTCTGTTGCACTTTATTGTATTTGTTATTAATCATAATTAATTTAAATTACACATAAAATAATAGTTTCTTGAATTCAGTGCTGTACATAAAGACAGGGTAGACCTTAACTGTGTTGGCGGTTTGTTAATAGATACGGTAGGAGAGGGTGTCATTAAACGAACGGAGGGCGCGTTTTATGTTCGTGAATATTATGCAAAAAAATTCGGCGAATGTATAGCGAAGCGTATGTGCCGAAGTAAGCATGGTTTACGAGACATAAGGGATACCAAATACAAACTCTATTTGTAAGTGGATCAACAGTGACAATAATGCGTAGGTGAATCCATTAGGCAAAATCCTCAACAATCAACTCGAAACAGAAGCCAAGCTTTAAGCATCAAGAGGACAACTTTAAGAAGGATTTTACACAGTGACTTGCACCTAAAAGCTAATAAGATCCAGCTTGTTACTCAAGAACTGAAGTCGAATGACACCAATCATGGACTCATTTTATGAACGTTAACGTAATGCTCGGGATTTTCATTTTCAACAGTCATGTTATCAGAAGGAATTGTCGGTTTTGATATAATTTGATTGCTTGAATCCATACTTCTTTGAGAACAAAAGAATGTTGGTTCAGCCGAGAATTACTGTTAGGTCCTGTAAGAGTTGTTAACAGCAGTTATTTATGTATTCCAAGGACATAATTGTAGATCCTGCTTACAGCAGGATGAAAGCCGTCTGCTATATACTTCCACAGTGTCTGCAGACCTCTAATAAAAAGAGATGTTTTCTAAGAAATTAATCTCAGGAAGAGGAGGTATTGAATGGCCCAGATGGAGCCCAGATCTCATTCCTAGAAATAATTTTTTGTGTGTATACGAGGGTGGATTGATAAGTTTCCGGCCTAACCAAGAGATGACGCCACTAGGCCTACCTTGAGGTGACATTCTATAGTACCATCCTTGGATAGCTTGTAGCTATAGTTTCAGCCCGATCTCCTTGCTAGTGTAGGTTTGACAGCACGCTGAACAAGACGCCTCTGTGGTTTTCGTAAAAATGGAAAAGCAGGAAAATCGT
>NW_020439271.1:1342935-1353644 GCF_000699045.2 Agrilus planipennis
TCTTCTCCATGGCGTAGTCGTTGCTAACTCAAACCCGGTAGCATAAGGAAATTAAAATTAAAATGGGTTTTGAATGTTCGAAATGTTTTTGACTTTTGTTTGCTAGTTGCGCTTTAAAAATGTTCAAAGAGGGACACTAATAAAAAGTGCGCGTTAGTTTTTGTAAAATATCAAGTAACGTCCGTATAAAATATAAACTCGTTATCATTCAAAAGTCACCTTTGAACTGTATTTCCATTCTCTTTGAGTGAATCACGACGACCCATTTTTGCAGATTCATACGGTTGTCGCTGTGAAGGGGTTAACAGAGCGAATGAATTATTTTGTGTGAGTACAGAAAATATTTGCCTTCTCAGCTTTGAGTTCGCTTTTCGTCGTTTTTCCTCTGTTCAAAGGGATTTACTTGCATCCGAAGGCAGGGGATACTTCGGCGGGTGTATATTCATGTATGTACTATATAAATGTATGTGCGTCTGTATGCGGAGTAGTAGGTATTATATGTATAGGTACGTTTGCATAATAAGTACGCCTATTCAGCGTCAACAAAACGCTGCAGATTACAAACCGTGATAAATTCAAGAGTCACGTGCATTACCGGGTTCAACGGTTGGTCCATCAATTTGTGTCTCGTTTTTACAAAGTTTACGTCCTACACTTGCCTGGTCTAGTGTCATCAAAAAAAAAGTACGAGAGGTTGATATTGAGGACTGGCGATAGACCTACCCCTGTAGAGGTAGTAACACCAGAAACGTCAATCCAGCTTTTCAACAAATATACTTAGGTTACATAATCCATTATTTATTCTATACAATACGAATAATTAGAAAAATCTGGTATTGTCTAATAAGTAAATAAAGAAATGGGGAAAACTTACTCACAGAGCACTTACATAATTAATTGTTGTGTTACAACCACAAACAATAGATTAATAGTTTTTCAACGGTTGATCTAAATAAATTCATGGATTGGTGTGGATGAATGCCCCAGGCGGTAATCGATACCGGTGGCACCTTTAACTAATTATGGTTATCGAGAACCGACAACAGTATGATTTGAGACGAGTAAAGAGCGACAAAGGAACTTACGGGAAGTTTCCGGAAACTATACGGAATATGCGATAATCGTCAAAATAAGCGACCCGCATCCGACGGAATATGGGCGGGTTTTTATTCATTTTTTTATTGATCATTCGGTCAATACTGAAGATAAAATTAATGAGTGCAATTTGGAATTCAATTTTTTAAATTTACATATAACTCGGAAACGAAAGAAAATTCGGATAAAGTCACTCTGAACTTTTCTCTAGAGAATCTAATCTAACACTAGAAAAAATCCATTCTTTTTATTTCCTTTGCATATAATTATTTTATGGGTGAAGATAGATGTATTATAGGTATACTTATATTTATAGGGCTGAAATATGAGGAAAAGTTGCCTTTTTCAGTATATCCTTTTATATTATGACGACAACGAAGTTGATAGTCACGCATTTTTACCATCATGTTTACTGTAGTTTATGACGTATCGTTAGCGTGGTTGTTGTGCAGCTGTTTGCTTTTATTAAACGAAAGTCCTTACCGCATTTCACGACAATTTTATTGTCGGCTTGTAATTTAACAAATTGTTAAATTTGTTTTTTTTATGATTTCTTCTTGAGGTTATGACTAGATTTAGGTCTCCTCGGGATCGTTGCACGCGTTCACTCGGCTTCGTGGACCATAAAGATCGGTTATTAGTTTCAGTGTTATAAAGTAACCGTAACGAGGGCACCGGAATACGGACGATGACGGCAGGACCAAAAATGACCACGACAACAGTATAAAAGTACCGCTGTAAATATAATATTAAATTCATCACCCTTTGTCCTACATGAGCTACAAAAGAATTGAAAGTTTTTGCTATGTTACAAATGAAAAATGACGAAATGTCTTTTGTTAATTCCAAATCGTACACCTTCCTGTTAGTGACAATAGTAAATTCGGTATCGCGAACTTTGTGTTTTTTCAAAATTTATTTAATTATTCATGAATATCTATTTCGTCCCCTTCAAAGTAATCCTCACCAGATATTATACACTTGTGCCAACGTTTCTTCCAATCCTCGAAGCATTTCAAAAAATCATTTTCTGTGATCTTGTTCAGATCGTCCTTCTTCAATGCTGTCTTTATTTCCTCAATCGTAGCATAGCGTCGTCCTTTCATGGGCCTCTTCAGTTTCGGAAACAAGAAAAAGTCACAAGGGGTTAGATCTGAGGAATACGGTGACTGCGGCATTATTAGTGTGTTTTTTTGGTCAAAAATTCGTGCACAGGCAACGATGTGTGAGCAGGGGCGTTATCATGGTGCAATAGCCAATTTTTGTTCTTCCACAAATCCGCGTTTCTGGCGAATTACATCGCGCAAATTGCTCATAACATGCAAGCAATATTCCTCATTGACCGTTCTACCCTGTGGCAAAAACTCATGATGCACCACGCCCCTGCAATCGATGAAAACTATAAGCAAAACCTTTACATTCGACCTAACTTGGCGCGCTTTTTTCCGTCTTGGATCGTGAGGCAGCTTCCATTGGGATAATTTAGCTTTGGTTTCCACGTCATAACCATAAACCATGATTTGTTACCAGCTATGACCCTCTGGAGTAAATTTGGGTCGTCGGGGACAGAGTCCAACAGCTCCATAGCAATGTTAATGCGATGCTGTTTTTGGTCGTAATTGAGCAATCTTGGTGTGAATTTTGCGGAGACTCGTCTCATACCAATCATTGGTAAAAATCGAATGGCAGAAGCCAATCGATATGTTTAGGTCCTCAGAAACTTCTCTAACGGTGATTCGACGATTGACTAATACTATTTTCTTCACTTCATCAATGTTTCGTCTACTGTTGATGCTCTTGAGCGTCCGGTACGCTCTTTTCGGCCTTTCGAGAACATTTTGTACCACCGATAAACGTTACTTCGGTCCAAGGTACCTTCACCGTATGTCATAGTCAACATTCGGAATGCGTCCGCACACTTAATTTTGTTTTTCGCACAAAATTTGATACAGATTCTTTGATCCATTTTTTGGAACAGGCAAAAATCGAACACGTAGAAGCAAAGCAGCTGTCAAAAATTAACCGAACATTCTTCATGGCCGAACTTATCGGTATGAGTAAGAAACATGACTACCAACATAACGCCACAAAAAATCGAAAATCGAATATACGTAATCTTTCGCGGTACTCTTTGAACAGTCCTCGTATATATGGTACTCTGTTATAATGGTAGTATATAAGGACAACCTTTTTTCAGCTAGGGGTAGGTGGTCTCTTGATTGGTTAATTTATTGTTGCTATAATTACGTAAACAAGTTGTGTAATTATTTATACCAGTTACATTTTGACTAGAATTGGGAGTTATTATTTTTAATATTATCAAGTAAATATAACCTATAGTAAAATGGAAAATTTTAGTGATGTGAAAATTATTTTATCTGAACATGTAAAAGCAATTCCAGTTTTGAGTAATCACACGTATCTACAATTTTCGTAAAAAGAATTAAAAGTTGCCCTGTGGACCGCCCTGTATAATTTGTGGCAGCATGTTTATGAAACTCGAGGTAGAAATTTTCCAGTCCGACCCTAAAAAAACACCAAGGCATATATTTTATAAATGTCTTCTCCATGGCGTAGTCGTTGCCGATTCGCTAAGCATTGCTTCAGTCGTTGAACGTATTAAAAATCAGTTAGGCAAAAATTCAATTTAGCGTCAGATGCGTTGAAAACAATGATTCACGTCCGTCGCTCCTGATCTGCTCACCCTGGCCAATAATTCACCACCATTTTTAACCTAACCTCAATTCATCACGGCTAAGACGGCCGGCTTATTTAAATAAGGAATATTTTTAATATTGCGAACCTATAAGCGACGACGACTTTGACAAATGAGCCTTTTTGTGTATTTGTCTCTGTATTTGTCGTCCACTCGGAAGGATTTATTGTGAATCGTGATTTATGCAGAAACATCCTACGGTGGAGCGTTGCTGTCTGAAAACCTCTCGAGAACTACTAAACACCGAACAAATGAAATAAGATAAATGGAAAGATTTAAAATAATTCAATTTGGACGAGTTTTAGATTCTCCCTCTCTGTTGTCGGAGAAAAGAATTAAGTACGGAGAAAAACGGACTGACAGAAGCGGCCCGACGAGACGCGGCACGGTGGTCCCTTTCGTTCTTTCTTGTTGATGAAAAATGGAAAATGAGTCAGTCGAAACGTGAAATCTTTGCGTGCATTTCCGCACTTTATCATAGTACAAATGGAAATGGAGTTATATACAAGCCACGCCAACTCTCATGACAAACTCTCCCTCGAAGACGCTGAAGAGCTATTTTGACGCCCGTGTTTTTTATTGGCGCCAATGAATTTAAGAGTGGACATACACGCTAAAATTATGTAATATCCCTGTACGTCGTTATTTTCCAAGGAAAAATGGGGAGACGATCCTAGTCCGCCTAACTGATCAATTTTCATTTGAAAAGAAAATCTCATTCTCATTAAAAGGAAAATGATCTATTATCTAACTTATGAAAAATTTAATGATACTGCTTGTACCTACATTTTCTGTTAGATTCTTAACATCTTAATATTGGTTAACGAAATGACATTTTTAATAGCATTAATTAATTAATTACAGTAGAACCGTTTATAATGACATCGAAAGGAAATGACAAACACGTCATACTAAGCGTCATATAAAGCTTAGCCTTAGAAAATAAACAACTTTCTAGGTTAGTTATTTAGTTTAATTCAGAGAAAAACTACAAATTGTATATATTTATTAACAGAAAAAGAAAAAGAACAATGAATTGTAATATGAATATACATAAGAAGGGTCAGAAAAATGAACGAAAATATTATTAATCATTTGGGTCACTATAGCCAGATATGATTTCTTGAGGATCAGTCATAATAAACGGTATGTTATTTTACACAGGGTCATTATATCCAAACTTACCTATAGAGAATTTAATATGAAGCGGTTGGTCAATATATGCGGAGTCATAATAAACGAATTCCACTGTATTATGTAAGGAGCTTTTAAAAATAGAACAGATTAAAGTAGTTTTATAAAGGGTATTAACAATTTTAGACACCCCAAAGTAACTGCATAGTATGTATTGTTTCTGTGCTCTCTAATATTAAGTAGTAACGGATACTTTTAATTATATTTTGACTATATTTTTTGTTCATTTCAACTCTAAATCATAAAAAATAGAAAATTAGAGAATCATGCCGTTCTTCTCCTAATTTAACACTTGGTAAGCCCGATCTGAAATGCTTGAAAATTTAAAAATATTACATTGTTTCATCATCATTACATTACTGCTGTGCAAAATTTGGTTCGTTCATATTCTAATGGCAACAGGGTATTAATATAGTTGATTGGTTTTTTCTTATACTAGCTATTTTGCTTTGCGTAATCGAAGGTGTAATTTATGTGAACAGTTGAAATACTTTAGTTTGCAGTAGATATCAGTAGATGGCGGTATACTACAACTAGATATTATATCGTTAATTTATGTTTAAAAAGCAGTAAACGAAAAAGCAAAATTAATCGTTATAAAACCCCTACGACCATGTCTTGCAGATTACTGAAAGCAATGATTTGTAAACGTTGCCTTAATCTTTTATCGCTTTAAATTATGGTCATTCTTGGCGAAAACAAAGTTCTGGTTGCCAAGTGACAGAGGCTAATAATCGTATATTGCGGCTTTATTGAGTGAGTTACATGCATTCGTGATCAAGAGCCTGAAAACGGTATTGTCGTAGTCATCGTCTGTGTGGAAGAAAACGACAGGGCTCCATATAATCAAGGCGTACAAAACGACGGTTATGAATTACTGCGACAATCACAATTTCTTACCGGCTATTTATAAATTACCGCAAAGGTCGACAGGCAATTTTAATCATGCAAATTGTACGGATTATTCTTGCGATGCAGTTCTGTTTTCTGTCTAGCAGCGCGAACTGCGACTGGGGTAGTTCTTGAAGCTTGCTTAGAAAGAAGCACAGCATTTTTTAATACAACATGTGTACCTGTGAAGGTGAAGGTTAGAAGTGAGGAGGTATTTGGGGAAAGTAAGGGAACAAAGTGTTGATGAATTAACTGCTACAATACCAACTCTGTTAATTTTTTGCCCATTTTAAGGAGATCTCAATTATTTGGACTTTTCATTAATTCGGATTGCCTAGGATAAAGGCCGGATAGTTGCCTCAATGGGATACATCATGCCCCGGTTTTTAATACACCATGTTAGAGATGTTGGTGGCATTAGCCCTTTGCTAAAATTAGAAGTTCCCCTGCCGTAGAGCCCAGTACTTTGTAAATTGTAAGAGTAACCGCATGCATTTTGTCCAAGTAAGCAAAAATCTCACGGGGTAAAGCTTCGACGGACGGCAAAATTATATTAATAAGTAATTTCTATTGAATATTTTTATTACTGATTGTAGTTTCACTCAACTTTTTGTTTATTTGCTTGCATTAGAGTTCAAATTCTACTATTTATTATATTTTATTGTTAAACAGTTTTTATTTATTTCGAAAATAGAAAAGGCAAGTATCCGTATCAAAAAGGATAGTCGTCCTAAGGGTCTAAGGGCAACTATCCGCAATTATAAATTCTTTTACGAACAAAGGCAGATCTTTTAACTAAAATAAAGACTTAAGTGTTTCATGCGCTTATTCTAAGTGAGCAAAATGCCTCGCAGATATACGCGAAAATCAGGCGTGGTGCTGCGCCACATAAGCTGCACAGAAGATAGTTTAGCACTTGCATTCAAATGATAAAAAACATAAAGGAATCAACGAAATATATCGAATTTATGAAATATATGGTAATAATTAATGCTAATGCCAATGTTGATTACCATATTGTTCTATCTTAAAGATAACACTATACATTTAGTTATAGTTTAGAGGCTAGTTTGTTTATCCCTGTTAACTCCTGTACAAATCCTTGCTCCAGACATAGTACATAGTACACAGTACTTAATAAAGGATCTCAGTAGTAGTAAAGACTGATTATATAAATTGATATAAATTTATTTTTATCTGAAAAAATCATAGTGAGGCGTCTATCCCCGCACGAGGCAAGTATTCCCCGTACCATTTTTTACGTTAGGCCACTATCCATTACCGTAGGGAACTATCTCCCTTTTGAGAGGTCAAACAGGTTTTACCCAAAACCAATATTAATTATGTTTACACAAATAGGCTATTATAAAAGAATAAAGACATGTTTTGATATACATGTTGTATTGTTTTTTGTAAGTACATATTTTTTTATAATAGAACTTTTTTGAAAAGTGAGGTAACTATCCGGCATTTACCTTATAGGTTTTAATTGATCCGGATAGGCGTATCTTTACACATACTACATTAAAACAAAAAAAATATGAACTATTTAGTAAAAAACTAGTCAACCATCCCCGCTCTCCCCTACATGTAACAATGAAGAAATCAGTTGAATTTTTTTAAAACAAGTGCTTGTTTACATTATTAGGTTTTTTAAGGAAAAGGCCATTTTGCCATTTCGTTAAATACTAGCGAATAATTTTCAATTATCTTCTGTTTAAGTTAATTATAACGCAACGAATATTTTCAGTTTCAATGGGACAGATATTGAGCATTTCAACTGTCAAGATGAAGTTTAATTAACAGATGGTAGATAATAATAAGGTCCCCCTTTTGATGCTTTAAGTCTTAGAAAACAAAGGTTTAGTTTCTGTGCAGGATCTAGTTGCATTTAAGTAATAAAGATGTTCATATTTTCTTGTTTCCTTTCGGTATGGCTTTTATGTCGGAGACGAAGCAAGGAATCGTTACATTTTAAGGGCATAATAGAAAACTGGAAATTCTACTGGAATCATCGCCGGAGGCGAGTTTTTGTGCAATAATCGTATTACGCTGCCAGGTATTGCTTTTGTGAAGGTTCTTAATTGTAATCTGCAGATCTTTCCAGATCATTTCACGAAACAGACAAAAGCAACTTGGATTTCCGGAACTTTGCGGTTTTATATTGAAGACAAAACGTCTCTATTTGTTCCGATTTTACTCGCTAATACTCACTACTCTGCGGTTCATTGTTGGAGAATGACAGTAACTGCAGTCAGCATACACGAAGAAGAGGAGTATCACCGCAATACTTTCTTTCTCATTTGCCACGAACATCCTCGGAATATTCTATCGTTTATAATGCACCAATTTATTTTAACGAGGATTTTTAAAAATATTTTTATGAATGTCTCCATCTAAATAGGGATAAAAAGGAAACGAAACCGTATTTTCCAACGACAAGAATTTCTCCTTAGACTAATAGATCGAAAACGTTCACTAAGCCAAAAAAAAATGAGTGCACGGTGATGTGGTTTTTTCTAATTTATACATAAAAATCTATGTCGTCAATGCTTACTGATATACCGCTACCTTCCCCAAAAAGTTACACAGTTTATTCTTATTGCAATATAATATGGAGAATAATTGCCTAATTTGTGATGTTATAGGCGAATGATGAGGATAACGTGGGTAGAAAAGGTTAGAAATGAAGAGGTATTGGAAAGAATAGGAGAACAAAGGACTCTAGGGAAGTCAATAAAAAATAGGCGAAATAAGTTGGTAGGACACCTTCTCAGAGATGAAGATCTAGTCAGAGGCATATTAGAGGCAGAAATTGTTTTGAACCTTGTAGTTACTGTATTTTTGTCGAGATCAAAATTACAATTACAAGACTAATACTATCCAGTAGGCCACAATAAATTCAATTATTCTGAAATTTTGCTTTTTTATGTACTAACCATATCTAGTACATATTACAATAAAATACTCTGTTACTGAAAACCATCGATCATTTTATTATACAGTATACGAAAGAGTGGGCGTTGCTGTTGAGAATCGCGAAGTCCTATACACTACGCGAATTGCCGCTTCGTAGAAATGCGTTTTCGTACGTGTGTGTCTGCCTTTGCATACATTCCAACACTCAGTCGGTATGCGCGCGACGTTCTTAGTGCTGTTGCTGAGAGCGGCATATTATAACTCAATACTTAGGTCCACACTTTCGCACACGGTAGGTGCTCATAATTTTGGTAAAATTTGTAATCAATCTGTTTAAACACGTGATCTGTAGCGGTGTTTCTTGTTCGATTTTCGACTAATCTCGTGTTATACTACACAAGCACAGGGTGTGACAAGTTTATTGCGATGCTTATCAGTCGTCATCGTAATGGCCGGTGTCATTTATTGTTTTATACGTAGTTGCTTTGTATCGTTTAGAATCGGTTTATCGAAGGCGCAGATTATTAGTGGATTACCAGGATGTGACCCGTATTTTGGCACATTGAATGGAGTGTAGTGATTGACTATTTATTATGCATGACATTGAAAATCATTTAGTGCCATGAGTAACCTGCATCGCGAGGTATTCGGTTATTCTAGGAGGAAGCCATTTTGAGCCCAATGCGGGTAAGTTGATTTAATCTTAATGCGAATGTAACTTTGTTTGTCGTCTTTTCACGCCTCAACTACTTAACCGATCATCATGAAATTTTGTACGCATATTTTCAGGGATATAGAAATGCAGATAGGGTACTTTATATCCAGAAAAATACTGTTCCCGAGGGATAGAAAAAAATAGTTTTATGTGGTCGATTTCACTCAATCAATTTTGTACACACATTTTCAGGAGTACAAAAAAGGCCATAGGGTACCTTTTACCTAGAAAAAAATACTATTTCTGAGAGATAGAAAAATTAGTTTTATGTGATCATCGATAATTTTGACACGTATTTAGGGCATTAACGTTAGCGATACCGCGGGTTTAACCTATTATGAAATTTTGTACACATATCGTCTGGGGCACAGAAAAGGGCCTAAGGTACCTTTTAGCAAGGAAAAAATACTGTTCCCGAGGGATAGTAAAATTAGTTTTTTGTGGTCGATTTCACGTCTTAACTACTCAATCGATTATCATGAAATTCTGTAGACAGGTTGTTTGGGATGCAGAAAAGGACATCGAGTAGGTACCTTTTACCTAGGAAAAAATAGTGTTCCCGAGGGATAGAAAAATTTGTTTTATGTGATCGTTGATGATTTTGACACGTATTTAAGACACATTGTTTGGGATACAGAAAAGGACATCGGGTACCTTTTACTTAGAAAAAAAATACTGTTTCTCAGGGATAGAAAAATTAGTTTTATGTGATCGTGGATAACTTTAACACGTATTTAGGGCATCAACGTGAGTGAAGCCGCGTGTTAAACTTATTATGAAATTTGTACACATATTGTCTGGAGCACAGAAAAGGATCTAGGGTACCTTTTATTAAAGACAAAATACTGTTCCCGAGGGATAGAAAAAAATAGTTTTATATGGTCGATTTCACGCCTTAACTACTCAATCGATTATTATGAAATTTTGTAGACACATTACCAGGGGTACAGAAAATGGCATAGCATGGGCGTACCCGGGGGGGCAGGGGAGGGCAGCTTGCCCCCTCCTCTGGAAATCTCGCAAAAAATGTATGAACTCGCCTAATCACTAATCAAACTGTAAACGGGGTCATATATAACTTTTGAATAAACCGTTTTTTTAGTTACTTTTAAAGTCGAATTAAACAATTAAAATAAAATAAAAATGTATAGTCAAATTTACTTTTAATCATTTAACTAC
>NW_020439271.1:1353752-1358079 GCF_000699045.2 Agrilus planipennis
GGTACCTTTTATCTAGAAAAAAATACTGTTAAAAATTAATTTTATATGGTCGTCGATGATTTACATTAAACTGATTAAATACCCATTCAAATTACCTATTTGAGAATTAATAATCAACTTTAACGAAATTAGTTTGTAAGTCTCTACATTTATAATACGACATACAGAGTATTCAATTAATCTTAGGCTTTGGGCGATATCAACCTTACTATTATTTTAGCTATTTAAATGGAATATTTTGCTGGAAAATTTTAAATGTATATTGTCTACATCAACAATATGGCATTCCACACATTTGTGTATGTTGTAATGTCCGTTGGTAGTTGTGTTATATGTGATGCTTATAGGAAATTTAGTTGTTTTGAATGATTATTATTTTTTATTTGCTGACTCTTCCATCTAGGTATGGTATAATATTTGAATACTCTAGTCCTGAAATTTTACATTTTATCGTAAACAGCATTTTGCTTCCGAGACCTGACATTTGTCTATCGGTCTGTCCATTTTGAATCGTATAAACGTCTTGATTTAGTTTATTCTTTACCTTAGATGTCCACTTTACTTTTGACTCTTCGACCTTTCTTTGTTCTTCCCTGTCATATACACTCAGCCAGCGTGAAAAATTTTCCAAAGGAAATGTAAATGATGCAGAAAGGGGTTTGCATTTGAATACAGGAGAATGATATGTATCATTATTATTTCGTACCTAAAATGACCTTTTTAATGAAATTGGTATTTGTCTGTCTCTATATGTGTCACTGTTTTTTATCTTAATAATTATATATGTATATTAAACGTTGCTTTCTAAAATTAATTACAATTAAATATTAAATAAAAAGGAAAAAAAAAACGAATAGTTGAGTACTACAACTGTTCACAAATGCCATGTTGCATGTTTGATGTATCCTTAGTGTACGACCTGCTTTAATTAAATTTAACAGTGTTAGTCCTTTTCAGTACTAGCAAATTTAATTCTATATTTTAAAAATTTTATATTCTTAGACTAAAAGATATAAAGTCGCTTGAAGTAAGAACATAAGTAACTTCCAATTAAGAATTTCATTTNATACAATTCCTAGGAAATGTATACAATTTCGAGGCTATTTAGGAAATGTATAAAATATTGCTTCAAAGATTTTTTAATATACATATATCCTGGGAAATATATACATTTCCTAGGAATTGTATGAAATTCCGATATTGTACTAGGAAATGTAAAAAACTAATGCTCTGTGAATAAAATACTCTAACATATCAGCCCGCCTCCGGCAGGCAAATACATTACATAAACTCCAATCTGTCATAAGTCTACCTAATCAAACAGTGACGTCACCAATCCATATGAATTTTTGGTATGTTGTAGAGGTGAGATGCTGATAATTTTTGTCATTTTTTGGTTAGGTAGATTTATTACAGATGAGAGGTTGTTAGAGAATTTTATTCACATAAAGCATTAGTTTTATATATTTCCTAGTACAATATCGGAAATTCATACAATTCCTAGGAAATGTATACATTTCGCTTTCTTCATTACTGAAAACTGTAGTTTATTAGTTTTTAAAAATGCTTCTTGTGCAATCAACTTGTTTGATTAGCATACATATTTGATAAGGTACCAAACCTTCCGTATTTTTTATTTTAGCGCCTTTTTGATCACCTTCCCTTACATGATTGGTCACCATGATCTTATTCTTGAACCTCCTCCTACAACAATGAGGTTCTTCAACCTTCCTCTTCTTCAACCCGTTCCATAATTGGCGATAAATACGATACACCCACTTACTTTAACAATAAAATTGATCTCATCCCCCCGCATAAGGTTTAGATCAGCCTTTTTTTTCTAAACCACTCACCCTACCTTATAGAGTCATATGGTTTATGGAAAACGTCTTGTTACAATATAATCTCAAAAAACGTTCATGGCAGAGAACGCTAATTTTTCAAGTTCGACTTCATTTGTCTTGTTTGAGTATAACAAATGACCTTAAGACTTATTAGTCTGTATTAAGTAATTAGATTGGCTTTGAACCAACTAACTAATGTCAATTTTGTTTGCTTTAATTGTCATTTCATTGTCTCATTGAGATAAATACTTATTAGATAGATGTGCTCGGCGGTTAGATACGTGATTATGCTTATGTTTTGGATGCAATACAATTTCATTACTCGTAGGTTTATGTGTCTTATCAATTCTTCCTCTTACAACGATACTCTAATGAAAGCACGAAGTGAACTAACTTTTGTCTGCCTGCTGGCATGCTAGAGAGAAGTGAACTTATTTACAAGGGTAGAGAAGCAGCTCTAAGAGGAATTAATTGTTGTTCAGAAACAATCGGGTTTTTGTGACGTTGTTTGAAACGATACTGAACGAATTCCAGCCGCTTCCCTTAATCGCAAGATTAAATTAAGATCCTAAAGTGCCTTTTAAGTGAATAAATTAAAGTAGCGTGTAGTTTATACGTACACATTGCACTGTATCTCCGACAGTACTCTAGAGGGAGTTCAAACAGTTTTAACAAAATTTACTTCTCGTTTTGAAGTAGACCTACACATATATAGGGTGTTTCTGAAATATAATATAAAATAAGTAATATTTGGTGCTTCGAAAGTCCACCGTTTTCGAGAAAAACCTAGTTGAAAATACAGGTAAATCTAATTCCGGCCCTGGAGAGAAATGCGACTGTGCAATGCCGCATTCAATCAGCTGGTATCAGCGTTGTATTTCTTTTGTATTTTTTGCTCATGTATTGTTTATTATTTGGTAGATTAGATTAAGAATTGATTCGGAAATAATTTTTTGATAAGACGTCTCAATACCTGTCTTCTAGAAAGGTATTCAAATTTCGAACAATGTTGTATTATAGGGTTGTGTGTGTGTATGTACTGTATGTATAATGCGCCTTGGCAATACCTCAAGGATGGTGTAGAAACTTATAAGAGACTTACATTTTTTTGTGTACTTACATACTGAAGTGTAACTTAAATACTGCTGCATACTATCAGCGATGAACAATTGTTGTTATTAATTCATTTATACCGTGATAGGAATCTAAACATTATGTGCAGTAATAATCTTGTTGATGTTTACTTTAGACGATCAACAACAGGTATTGTTTACGTTCTTCATGGTTGTAGCTTCCGGGTTCTCTTCTATCTCAACTAGGTGCATAAATACAGAGCTACGTTGCCAATTCACTCCCAGGGCCGGCTTCGGATTGTAACTTGTGGTTTTCTTACAATTTTTTTTGTCTCTTAATCGCGCTGCTGTACTCGCCATGCGATTTCCTATTGCATCTAGTCGACACCCTTGCTACTTATTTCAGGAATATGTAATAAAATAAGGGGACTGTGCCAAAAATAATTAAAGAAGCCTAAAAGTGTGGATTATTAAAAATTAGTTTGGAAAAAAACAAATCCTTTGGCAAACGTTGTTAACATATTATTGAAACATTATGGTGTTACAACAGGTAGATTCCTAACTTCATTTTTTATCCTTAATATCCCGTCACCTTTTCATAAGGTTTTGGTACATTTTTACATTTTTTAAGAACTAATAAATAGAGATGAACGACAGTATGGATGCATTTTTCAAGTCGTTTTTCCGATAATTCAATAATCAACAATCAGAAAGCAGAGCACTATTTTTCGTGTTCAAACATCAAATTCCCATTTCTCTTGTAACGACGATAAAAGATGGTTAAATTAGGTGATTTACGTCGTTTGTTGTTTGCAAGTTCAAAGGAAATTTACCGTTCAACAACGGCGCTATGTTACGTCGTCGTACCTATAACTTTAGTACCGAAACCTCCTTACGGGTTTATAGAGAAACGTTTATCTGAAGCGTGCAGGAAGACATTAAGGGTATAATAACGTCAGCGAGCTCTTAATCGTTAGTTATTACCAAGCGGTTGTAAAAGAGTAGTAGGCTTGTCATACATAGGCAGTGAGTCATTTCCAAAGCCTACTTTCGACCAACGATCGTCATCGTTACACGTGGATATTATATCAAAGCTAGCACATGTTTTGTTGTTAGTTATTAGCTATTACCATTATAGCAAATACGGAACACATAGTTTCGTTAATGCTTTTTACTGAAACTGTTTAACCTTTAAGATTCTAAACAAACGAAACGATCCATAATTGAATAACGACCACTGTTTAATAAATTATGTGTAAGTATACGTAGACGTAGTAGCTTTTAACGATTCGAACGGTAGTAAATGAAAATTATTGGTCTAATCTGTTTATGGTTTGCCGTATTAACTACCAATCGGAAACTATTTCACATTTAGTAGCTATTGCCTATATATAATATACATTAGAAATA
>NW_020439272.1:0-1729 GCF_000699045.2 Agrilus planipennis
TTCTGCCAGGCCTACTTGCAATATTAGTTGCGAAACGCAATAAATAAATGTTTTATTTAAAAAACGTTGTTTTTTTGTTTGTCCCGATCTACAACCCTAAATCCCGATTTGTTTTACCTTCTGCCCCGATTTAAAACAAATCGGACCTGGCAACACTACTCCTGACATACTGGTGCTATTTATACCCCTATCATAAAGTTTACAATAGTCGGTCGTTCTCGGCATTATTTTCACGAAAACATGTATATTGCAGTCTCAGCTTTCTAACAACTACTTTTCAAATTTTTTCCCCTCTCAGGTTAAGTTATTTTTGTACATGTAAATAAGTCTTCAACCATCATTTGAACACCGAGCAGCATGGCCTAGTGGTTTAGAGCATTGCTTAGCATTCGGGAGGACGCCGGTTCGATTCCAGGTCCGTCTACCTTGATCCAAGTTTTTCTGTAGTTCACTTGGATCTCCATTTTCTTTTTAACAAGAAATTTACTAACTTAAATGTAGTCATCAGTTTATACAAGTAAAAACCAAGTATTTTTATATATAAAGGGCTAAATACTAACTAACAGGAATTATCAAACTTTTGAATAGGGAGCAAGCATTGGAATATAAATGTGATAAAATAATTGCATTTTAGTTTTCCGTAAAAATTTGTGTTGAAAATATCATACCACATTTCAATGTATGATGTTAATATAACATCAGACCAATTCTTAATCAAATCGTGAAGGCAAAATTTTAAATAACTGCAAGAATGCAAGTAATGATTATAATGAGAGTAAGTGATATACTTAACTTTTCTGAATACATCACTTCTTATGATTATAATATTAAAAGAGTTACATTGTTAGCCTTAAATAAATAATAAACTCTTATTTCCCACATTAGTTAACTAAATAAGAAATAAACTAAAACCAACTAAACCATTTAAAAACTTAAACGTAAAATAAACATTTAATAAGTGTTCCAAATTAAAAAGTAAAATCAAGAAGAAAAACATTATTAAGAAAAGGTAAAACTTGTATTCAAAATATAAATAATGGGTTCAAGCACAAATTATTGTAAACCACCAATTTATAGCAGTTTTATTTAAAATCATTGAATAATGTTGAATTGTATAGGTCAGGTATGGCCAACATACGAGGTCTGTTCAAAAAGTATCGCGAATTTGAAAAGAATTATTTATTTGTTCATAAATATCTATTTTGTTCTGTTCAAAGTAATCCTCACCAATATTATACACTTGTGCCTACGTTTTTCCCAACCCTCGAAGCACTTCAAAAAATCGCTTTGGTAAAGGTCTAGATCAGTGTTTCCCAACCTTTTTGTCCACGCGAACCAAAAGAAAAGTTCGAAAAAATTTGACGAACCCCCTGTGTAGTCGTTAATGACAGGTAAAAAGAAGCAACAAAATTTGATAGAATATATACTTTTTCATATTGCATAATAATTGAATCGTGAAATATTTAAATAAATTTGATATTTATTTCCAATTGTATTGTAAAAAAAAATATTACACAGAAGGGAAAACTGCTGCAATGATTTTAAATATAAAGCAGAACATGATACGAATCACATTGATAAAATGTTTTAAATATAAATAAATGTTTGTAATAAAAAGACAATAAATAGTATTTGATTACTTGAATAAGAGGAATAAATTTTAATGTATAAAATTGTTGATATATTTTGATATTGATGAAGTAATTTTGAAAAACAAATAAGTAAAAAA
>NW_020439272.1:2027-2849 GCF_000699045.2 Agrilus planipennis
CTTAAGGATGTTTGGGAGGTATGTCAAAATGCTACGAGACAAATAAAAATTTGGAAGAACGTTCCTCATTCAATTCTAAAACTCCTGTAAAAATTACAAATCGATTCACTGAACCGTTAATAAATTATTGAAATTTTAAAAAATTGTAATTTTACACGTCATTTTATGGATACTCATTTTAGACAGATTAAATTTATTTTTATTAACAGAAAAAAAACTACCAGAAATTTCATGCTTTTATAATAAGTAACTTGAACTTCAAATTCACTAAATGGTTATCGAGTAAAAAATGAAAAATTAGCTGAAAATCTCGGTTTTACTTGATAATATAACGATAATATTTATAATTGTCTGAAATAAATGAAATTTTAAAGGTTTAATTATTATTTGAACATATTAAAAAGTTTTTACGCTCATTATTAATAAAGATTGAGACTAAATATTTTTTTGTTTCGAAGTTGAAATCAAGGCATATTCACTGCCAAGTCAGTTAAAAAATTTCTATATTATTCGTTATTTCTTATTTTATTCAAAGTTTTAGGTCAAATTCCAAATTTTCTCTCAAACCGTATACTTTTTTTTTAGGAAGTTAATCAAGGCATATTCACTGCTAAAAGTCAGTTAAAAATTTTCCATATTATTCGTTATTTCTTATTTTATTCAAAGTTTTAGGTCAAATTCCAAATTTACTCTCAAACCGTATACTTTTTTTTAGTATAGATAGTATTTATTTACCTCATGATATGCTGCAAAACCTAATTAATCACGAATTTCTAATTTTATGTACTCTTGTCTCCGATTGTACCTCCCAAACATCCTTAA
>NW_020439272.1:4726-9970 GCF_000699045.2 Agrilus planipennis
CAAAATTTGCGATACTTTTTGAACAGACCTTGTACATCCCACGGGCTGAAATCGGCTCGTGTAATTAATTTATGTGGTTCGTGAACAACTTTTCTATATTAGCATTCAACTTCTGGCAATTAATCGAATTAATTCTCGATAGTTCTGCATTAAAAAAAAAAATGAAAAGAATAGCTACTACAAGCATAGAACCAGATATTGAATGCATAATAAGAGATGCAAACAGCGTCAACACGTACCTATAGTTATTATGTCAATGATTTTACGACTTGCGCATGAAGGATGCAAAAACCTTAGTCTATCAGTGTGCCGAATTGAATAAAATTCCGTGACAAAGATTTAAGAATGGCTGGAAAACACTGGATACAAAATTTTGTAGCAATAAATTCTTTGTCATTAAAAACTCCGGAAAAACCTAACTTGTCTTGTGCTATTGAATTTAATCAAATTCAATGTCAAAGATTTTTTCAAAATTTAAAATCAGTTTATGGAAATATGAATCCTTTACCACGTGGCAAATTCAATATTGGTGAGACCGGCTCTTCTGCAGTCCCTAACAAGTCCCCTAAAGTTTTTACTCCTAATGACTGTATCAAAAGACATATTCGCTGAAAGGGGCCAATTACTTGTAGTCGTCTATTGAATAAGTAGTTTAGGTATTTGGGTCCCACCAGGTCTCATTTTCCCCAGAAATTGAATGAAAGAATTGTTGCTTTATGGGACACCTCCAGGAGCTCTCGAAATGATTTCGGATTCGGGTTAGGTACATGAATTCGGGTTTACTTTTAAATTGGCTTCGTCATGTTGGCGACTTTGTGAAACCGTCCGAAATAAACCCCTATAACCCTAATATTAAATAATCATGCATCATATTGTTCTCTTTTTGCTGTTTTATTTGGAGAATTAGGGAATTTTTCTCTCCACTGAATGCTGGTTTTTGCAGTAAATGTGATAGATGGATGTAACTAACTATGTACAAGCTAACAATGTCTAGATTGTTTCATACCGTAAGTGGTAACTATTAAAATTTAGTTCTTTACATGTACTGCACTGCATCCGTATAATCCAGATGATTTTACTGCAACTAATTTTGCGTCGGCTGATGTTACAGGTAGATTCGCTTTTCAGAGAGAACTTCCAAACAATACTGAAAAGTGAAATAATTCGAAGTGGTCTGTATTCTGTCGAAACTGCTAGACGCCGATCGCGATTTCGATCTTTTTGGATCTCATCAGCGCGTCGCAGGCAGCTCCGACAGAACACAGACCAACTTTTACCTGCTGTCTTAACAGTGCGTTTTAGTACGTAATCCTAAAATGCAGCATCGTGCTACAGATGGCGTTCACTGCGCCATTTGTAGTATTTTCTAATACTGAAAAGGATTTTGGCGATACAAATACTTCACTTTCAGTAATTTTGATTAGAAATCAATGAAAAACAGTAAACGGGAAGGAAAATAGAGTATATAAATCTGAAATAATAAAATATAGTCTCATCTGATCATCATAAGGTCATCAGTTCTAAGACTGCTTGGACACGCAACTCCACTCTTTCCTATCCTGAGCTAATCTTTGCATTTCCCCAAAACTTTAACATCCCTTTTTTCAAACAGTAATCTGATCTAGGTCTACCTCTACCTCTATCTCCTATTCTTTCTAATATCACTTCATTTCTAAGCTTCTCTATCTACGGTATCCTCTACTCCTTATAAATTGTTACAAGAACAAATACAAAAAAGAAAATATTTATATAGGTATAAGATGCGTACTCTTCGACACTTGTGACACCTGTGAGTGCGAATTTTTTTTTTATTTAAATTGCAATATTTTTGTTAAACAGGTTTTGATTTTGCTTCCTGCTACCATCTTATTTTTCAATATGTTTAATAGACCTCCACCCGCTTGAAAATAATTATTTTATTGAATTTTATTTGAATTATAGTGTATGAAAATTGAAAAATAAGCAACATTCAACGCCCATAATTTTTTATGGGGGTGAGACGGCCGCAAATTTTTTATGGGGTTTTACTCAGGTGACCACCCTCTTTCGATCCCCCCTTACTCCATCCCCTTCGGGGTGGAGGGGCCAACATCTAACCCCCTTAACTTTTTATGGGGGTGAAACCGCCACGAACTTTTTATGGTACAGTGGTGGGGGAGACCTCCTCTTTCGATCCCACCCACCGCCATCATCTAGACCTTTACTATGCTCTTCGTCGTTTATATCTTCTCGACCCTCTGAGAATATTTTGTACCACCGATAAATGTTGTTTCTGTCCAATGTAATTTCATTATATGCCACAGCCAACATTCGGAATGCGTCCGCGCCCTTAATTTTGTTTCTCACACAAAAGTTGATACAGATTCTTTGATCCATTTATTGGAATACGCAAACGAAGACGAGCCAAAACAGGTGCAAGCAAATCAGCTGCCAAAAATGAACCGAATATTCAACATGGTCGAGCTTGTCGGTATAAGTGAGAGCCATTGGTACCAACATAACGTCACAAAAATCGAATATACATAACCCGTGGAAATTCAAAATTTGCGATACTTTTTGAACAGACCTTGTACATCCCACGGGCTGAAATCGGCTCGTGTAATTAATTTATGTGGTTCGTGAACAACTTTTCTATATTAGCATTCAACTTCTGGCAATTAATCGAATTAATTCTCGATAGTTCTGCATTAAAAAAAAAAATGAAAAGAATAGCTACTACAAGCATAGAACCAGATATTGAATGCATAATAAGAGATGCAAACAGCGTCAACACGTACCTATAGTTATTATGTCAATGATTTTACGACTTGCGCATGAAGGATGCAAAAACCTTAGTCTATCAGTGTGCCGAATTGAATAAAATTCCGTGACAAAGATTTAAGAATGGCTGGAAAACACTGGATACAAAATTTTGTAGCAATAAATTCTTTGTCATTAAAAACTCCGGAAAAACCTAACTTGTCTTGTGCTATTGAATTTAATCAAATTCAATGTCAAAGATTTTTTCAAAATTTAAAATCAGTTTATGGAAATATGAATCCTTTACCACGTGGCAAATTCAATATTGGTGAGACCGGCTCTTCTGCAGTCCCTAACAAGTCCCCTAAAGTTTTTACTCCTAATGACTGTATCAAAAGACATATTCGCTGAAAGGGGCCAATTACTTGTAGTCGTCTATTGAATAAGTAGTTTAGGTATTTGGGTCCCACCAGGTCTCATTTTCCCCAGAAATTGAATGAAAGAATTGTTGCTTTATGGGACACCTCCAGGAGCTCTCGAAATGATTTCGGATTCGGGTTAGGTACATGAATTCGGGTTTACTTTTAAATTGGCTTCGTCATGTTGGCGACTTTGTGAAACCGTCCGAAATAAACCCCTATAACCCTAATATTAAATAATCATGCATCATATTGTTCTCTTTTTGCTGTTTTATTTGGAGAATTAGGGAATTTTTCTCTCCACTGAATGCTGGTTTTTGCAGTAAATGTGATAGATGGATGTAACTAACTATGTACAAGCTAACAATGTCTAGATTGTTTCATACCGTAAGTGGTAACTATTAAAATTTAGTTCTTTACATGTACTGCACTGCATCCGTATAATCCAGATGATTTTACTGCAACTAATTTTGCGTCGGCTGATGTTACAGGTAGATTCGCTTTTCAGAGAGAACTTCCAAACAATACTGAAAAGTGAAATAATTCGAAGTGGTCTGTATTCTGTCGAAACTGCTAGACGCCGATCGCGATTTCGATCTTTTTGGATCTCATCAGCGCGTCGCAGGCAGCTCCGACAGAACACAGACCAACTTTTACCTGCTGTCTTAACAGCGCGTTTTAGAAAATACCACAAATGGCGCGGTAAACGCCATCTGTAGTACGATGCTACATTTTAGGATTACGTATGCTCCAACAAGGTCCATTTAAATATATGGATATCTACTTGCTGAAACGAATCCCGGCGTAGCTAACCTCAACGTGATAGGCACGTTAATACTGAAAAGTGAAATAATTCGAAGTGGTCTGTATTCTGTCGAAACTGCTAGACGCCGATCGCGATTTCGATCTTTTTGGATCTCATCAGCGCGTCGCAGGCAGCTCCGACAGAACACAGACCAACTTTTACCTGCTGTCTTAACAGTGCGTTTTAGTACGTAATCCTAAAATGCAGCATCGTGCTACAGATGGCGTTCACTGCGCCATTTGTAGTATTTTCTAATACTGAAAAGGATTTTGGCGATACAAATACTTCACTTTCAGTAATTTTGATTAGAAATCAATGAAAAACAGTAAACGGGAAGGAAAATAGAGTATATAAATCTGAAATAATAAAATATAGTCTCATCTGATCATCATAAGGTCATCAGTTCTAAGACTGCTTGGACACGCAACTCCACTCTTTCCTATCCTGAGCTAATCTTTGCATTTCCCCAAAACTTTAACATCCCTTTTTTCAAACAGTAATCTGATCTAGGTCTACCTCTACCTCTATCTCCTATTCTTTCTAATATCACTTCATTTCTAAGCTTCTCTATCTACGGTATCCTCTACTCCTTATAAATTGTTACAAGAACAAATACAAAAAAGAAAATATTTATATAGGTATAAGATGCGTACTCTTCGACACTTGTGACACCTGTGAGTGCGAATTTTTTTTTTATTTAAATTGCAATATTTTTGTTAAACAGGTTTTGATTTTGCTTCCTGCTACCATCTTATTTTTCAATATGTTTAATAGACAAACTAAATAGTATTTGGTTCAATACATTTTCTAGACCAGAAACTGCTATTAAAACAAAAAAATGGTTAGTTGTGTACTCCTAGGGCACTTTCCTCCTATGATTGTCATTGGTAGCTGGGGCTAATAAGATTGCGCCACCTATCCAAATCCAAACGAAAAAATAATTATGATTTTTGAGTTGTTTCCGAGGCTCAAAATATAGAGCTAGATCCTGATACTTATCATGGCCACGATACACCTAGTAATACACTTGAATAATTTCGTGTATTGTTCGCTGTTCTTAATATTATACAAACGATGTGCAAGCAGTAGTAACATTAAATACGAGGGTGGATTGATAAGTTTCCGGCCTGACCAAGAAAAACAAGGTTTTTAAAAATTTTTTTTTTTTATTTCTCAACATAATCTCCTCCAAGGCTGATACATTTCTCATAGCGGTGTTCCAGTCTATTAATGCCATCTCTATAGACTGATTCGTCAAGCTCCTCAAAATAACCATTTACA
>NW_020439272.1:10349-18367 GCF_000699045.2 Agrilus planipennis
AAGTATTATTATCAATAGAAATTACAATTTGGACCCGAATTTGTAAAAGTAAACTACCAGCAGAAATAAATTTACTAAGTATTTTAGTTAATATTACAAATTCAATTGTAATAATTAAGAAACTTGAAATAACTTTAAAAAAAACGTCAAAATTGGGATTATTACAAGTTACCTTTTATTATTTCTACGGCAAATTCAGTCATTTACAATCGAAAATTGCAAGTTTTGCGTTCTTATAAAAATTTAATTTTCTCTGTGTGTTCATAAATTTTATTTTGTAACATTGAGAATTGTTTAAATTGTAGTCATCAATTATCCAAATTTTAATAAAAACAAGAAAATATATTTCATGTTACAGCCACATGCACCAGGGAAACTAACACTAGAATAAATATTTTTTCCTGTTGATAATGCAGCCAAACGAAATTCTTTAATGTCAAGTATGTTTTTTCAGTCCTTGACCGTTCATTAATCCTAATTAATAAAATATAAATGCGAATTTAAATTTGTTTGTTTGTTACTATTTCACGCCTTAACCACTCAACTGATCATAATTAAATTTTGTGCATACGTTGTCAGGTGTATACAAAAGGATATAAGGTAATTTTTATCTATGAAACAATATACTGTTTCCGAGAGATAGAAAAATTTATTTTTATCTCAATAAACGACTTTATTTACTGTCATTTTACGGAAGTTTCGCATACATTTTCACATCCTCTTCCGCATTTATTTTTTCGAAGATTGTAGCTTTTGCGTTTTCATAAAAATTTAGTTTTCTCCATTTTAGTCATCAATTATCCAAATTTTAATAAAATCTTAAGAAAATATATTTCATGTTACAACTACATATACTAACATTAGGGTACTAATTTTTATATTTATCGATCTTTTAAATCTTTATTTTAACCACTCTCTGTTTTTAAGCTTATTTAGATACTTGCTCTAATTCTATTTTCTGCCTTTTTTGTATTGTTCCTTATTTACGGCTTAAAGACCTGACGCATGAAGCTGGCGGAATTTTTAAAGTGGCATGAATCCCGCAATAGCAAAAGTAGGAGGTTCGTCTACAACATATCCTAAAGAAATTTTTGTGCGGGCTCCATTCTTAAGTATTTTAATTACTTAATTTCCGACTCAACAAGCTCATAGACATCACATAAGTAAAATACATAAAAATAAGGAAAATGATATAAAAATCATAGAATATAATAACAATACATAAGTTTATGTTTTATTTAATGCCCTAAAGATATATTCTTCATTGCTTTGCGCTTCTTGTCCTTTCATCGCTTTTTTAAACTGTTTGCAACCATTTCATGGTTGTCCAATTGAACAATTTCACCTGTCAAATATGGAACACCAGCAGGACTCGTCATTAACAAGTGTATAATGGAAAACGATTTTTTATGATTGAAAAATAGAGATCTGCTATTGTCAGGAGCTTCTATCTGAGCGTGTTTGCCATGTATTACACCAAAGCAATTCGGAAAATTCCATATTCTCCAAAATTCGTTTGCGATTCACTGCCAGTTATTTGATTAGGTAGTGGCATTTGGTCCTTCAATATTTTATGACATACAGCATTGCAAACTTCTTTAATTATGGACCAAACTGTTGTATGCTCCAATCTGTAACTAAAAGCTAACGTACCATGTAGCCAAAAACCTGAAAGAAATGCATTTTGTAACATTTATAAACTAAGTATATAAAAATAATAAAATTAAGAACTAATTAATGTTACTTTTTGGCAAACGATTGCAAACAAAGGTGGTTTAACCTGAGAGACCAGTTTCGCCGAATTGTGAGAGGAAGGCTCACTCTGAACAAGCAGCCGTGAAGAGAAGAAAATGGAAATACGAAGACGAGTTTCTTACTGCCATTTTTTCTAAAAAAAATGACAAATAAAACAGAAAGCAACCAATTAACACCCACTACAGAAGAGCAACAAAACGAGAATGAAGAAGAATTAAAAGCAGTCAACTGCTCAATTTGGGGTTGGAGAGTATTCTTAATTTTCCCAATCTGAAGACCTTGCTAAATCGGTTAAGCTTAGGGCAATACATAGGCCGAAAAGAACCAAAATATTTAACTCGCCGTCTCATGCAATAGACGCTTTCCTTAATGATAAAAAAAAAACATAAAACGCTTCCTCCAGTCTACCAGCACATGGAAAAAGCAAAAATTTTTAATATCTATCTGACATAGAACTATATAGCTGTTAACTCCGGCAACGCCTCACCAAGAACTTATAACAGACATCAATAATAAATAACAAATAATCTAAATCACAGTTACATCCCTTCTGTAGCAGCAGTTTACGATCTTTTCTTCACCACCAACAGTGGTTCTTCTCTTCTCTAATCATGGATCATCGATTGCAAGTTCATCTTCAGCTTTTGCAGAACAATGATATATATGAAGTTTCCTAAAATAAAAACTTTTACAGCTAAAGTAATATTTTTTTTTAATAAACAAACTACTAGTTTTTCTATTGGAGTCATTGCTTCCTTAAATGTAGTATTACTTTTTCTTAATAGAAACTCAAATTTTGACTGCAGATCATTGATGAATAGATATTCTAAAGCACCTGATAATACTGACGAAATTTTTTTATTTCATTATCTAGAATACAACGTGAAAAATTCCCCTGCAGTTTTTCTGACCAATAAACTTTTGTGTACCTTTATCTTTTAATTTCCCGTTTTTCTTAGTTCCATTTTCTTCTCCATCTCCTCANATCAGGCAGTTATAAAGCCGACCCTGATTTTTTATTTACTTTTCTTCTCCATCTCCTCATCTTCTTCAAATAATACAGTAATAATAAAATAAACAAAATTTAAATTGATTTATCTAAATAAAATCACTTGAATATCTATCGTTTTTGCACAATCAAATTTGGAATTCTAACTGAAGTTTTAATGTAAATTGTTTTATTGTAATCAACTTGTTCCTTATTATCTCTATACGTACATACATGCCCGCAGTAGGGGGTGGTGTTCAATTTTCGTATTTTAGCTATTTTCAAAGAGTACATGAAATCAGTGTTCAACTGGCGTAGGCCTTCTCAAACCACAGTCGTCTACGACTTTTTCTTTTACCTTTAAAATTAAATCATGTTGGTAAAAATAGGAGAACAGAGGATTCTATGGAAGTCAATAAGAAATAGGCGAGATAGGTTGGTAGGATACCTTCTCAGGCATGAAGGTCTGATCAGAGACATATTGGAGGCAGAAAAGGGAGTTAGGAGGGGTAGAGGTAGACCTAGATTAGATTACTTTTCGCAAATAGTTTAGGATGTGGATTGTTCTGGTTTTAGGGAAATGCGAAGATTATCTCAGGATACGAAAGAGAGGAGGTGCATGTCCAACCAGTCTTAGGACTGGCGACCTTATGATGATGATGATGAGGTAATACTCTCAATACTCTCAATTATTTAAAATGCACCGTATGACTGACGTTTAGTTTTACTAATTGTTCTCGAAATAATTGATAAAAATAAATAAATATCCAATCAATCTTTGAATCTTCAAACAGTGTCATGATTTTTGAAAGTTGACCGTTGACAAATATTCAGGTTATGGTTTTCCACAATACAAAATTTTAAAATGATCTTGTGAGGGTTCCCTTTTTATTTTAAAGTGCCAATTAATAATAATCACACGCATGATATAAAAACATTATTTTATTACAAACGTTTTAACAGCTTTTCAGTAGCATAACCATAATATGTTACAAAATAATTTATTTACAAACATTGACTAGGAGAGCGGCAATTAACTCATGAAGCGTTACTTATTTTCGTTTATATAAACTTGCATTTATAGATCCGGATGCACTAAAACTACCATCATCAGAGTCTGACGTTGAAGACGACGGTTCTGATGACGACGTCGACGTGGATGATGAAGATGAAGACGACCAACTTCCTCCACCACTATGCTTTGCCAGTAGAGCTTTAGCCCCAGCTATTTTTAATTTAATGAGTTTGGCACCCACAAGGCCAATTCCAAGCGCTCCGGCACCAACCAGCGCCACTTTACCCACAGTTCCGGCTATTTTTAAAGCTGCAGTTCCAAGAGTTGATAAGGCGGCTTTACCTAAAAATTTAGCTCCTGTACCGACAATGGCTTTGGTGGCATCAACGGCTGCTCCAATTGCTACACCTCCTTTAGGCGCTGGTGCAAGAAGTACTCCGGATATTACCACAGAGAGTAAGATAAAGATCTGAAAAAACGTATTCAACGATTAGATAATAAATATTGTTAAACTTTAAAAGCTTCATTAAAGAATAAAAGTGTCATTATAAATATATGAGGTCTGTTCAAAAAGTATCCCCAATTTTGACTGGTTACGTACATTCGATTTTCAATTTTTTTGTGGAGTTATGTTGGTACTCATGTCTCTTATTTATACGGACAAGTCCGGCCATGTTGAATGTTCAATAAAATTTTTGACAGCAGCTTTGCTTGCACGTGCTTTGCCTCGTCTTCGATTTTTACCAACTCCAAAAAATGGATCAAAGAATCTGTATCAAATTTTGTATGAAAAACAAAATTAAGTAGGAGGATACATTTATATACAATTATTACTGTGACATACGGTGAAGTTACCCTAGAGTGAAACGTTTATCGGTGGTAAAAAATGTTTTCAGACGGCCGGAAGAGCTTGCCGGACGCCCGAGCACGTCAACAAACATTGATGAAATAAATAGTATTGACTAATCGTCGAATCACTGGTAGAGAAGCAGCTGACGACCTAACCATATCGCTTTAATTGCAAAGGAGCTGTTAGGCTGTGTCTCCGACGACCCAAATTTGCTCCAGAGGGTCATAACTGGCGACGAATTATGGGTTTATGGTTATGACGTGAAAACCAAACCAAACCAGCCATCCCAATGGAAACTGCCGCGCGAGCTAAGACCGAAAAAAGTTAGGTCGAATGTGAAGGTTTTGCTTAGTTTTCTTGGATTGCAATATGCGTCATGAGTTCTTGCCACAAGGTAAAACGGTCAATAAGGAATATTACCTGGAAGTTATGCGCAATTTGCGCGAAGCAATTCGCCAGAAACGCCCCTGTTCACTCATCGTTGCTTGTGTGCCAATTTTTGGCCAAAAACAATACACTAGACGCGGATCGCGATTTCGATCTTTTTGGATCTCATCAGCGCGACGCAGGCAGCTCCAAATAATTTTTGAAAAAACACAAAATTCGCGATAATTTTTGAACAGACCTCGTATTCTATATACTATTAAATAAATTAGCTTTCCATTAGTACAGTTGACTGGTCTACTTTAATAAAACACATATTCGAAATCGCTGAATTTTACATGCATCTACATCAATGATCAATGATGCAAGAAGACTGCCAGTGATATTTCTTGTTGTTAACGATTAAAAAACAATCAGGCAGTTATAAAGCCGACCCTGATTTTTTACGTACCTATATGCAACTTATAACCGCTGCAACGCTTACTACTATTCGGTTATCTCTTTTTACTTTGTTTCTACTACTTATGAAAGATACGCCCATTCTCCCAAATAATTTTCATTCCCAACATTGATCGTATCAACTATATCTACTACTAGCACAGCATAAAGATTATATACAGTAGGTTCACTTCCCAGACATGCTCATACATGCCCTTTCCTGCCGACACTTCACTATTTCATCTATGAGTTCCCCACTAAGCAGGGGCTGACTTATAGATGAATACCATCGTGAAGCTACAGCACAAATACATTTTGTATCTAAACGCACTGTACCATGACCGTAGAATTATTGTACATTCAGACAAATTATTGTACTTTCAGACAAATTATTGTACTTTTTGTAATTATCGGAAATAGTTAACTAATTTTATTTTAAAGCTACCTGCAATATTGCCATATGGAAAAATTAACCACCCACAGAAATTATTGCAGTTTACTATGATAATTTTTTTTTTCAGAATTTGAAATTCAGTACACACAAAAATTGGCGGGTGATTTGAATATTTTAGTTTAAACATAATGAATAATTAGAGATATAATAGATATTTGTAAAATATATGGATTTTCNATATATGGATTTTCAAAATTTTTGTACTTTTAGGAATTATTATACAAAACATCAAATCATGGTACATGTACAAAAATTATTGTACGTCTGCCAACACTAATGTAAACACTTTGATAAAGCTATTGAACCGTTCTAGTATATAACAGTTTAGCGCACATAAAGTTAATAAGTTATAATGGCCGGCAAAAAATGTCAGTATTCCTGGCAGATTAAATGAGTGAAACTACTGTATAAAATATTTATATTGTGTCATTAGTTGAAGATTACTCCATATATTTTTTATAGAATCTTGAACTGGTTACATATTATTTTTTTCCCATTTCTAAATGAAAAAAGTGCAGTACGTTGTAATTTGATATCAAAATTTTAGATAGGATGATGCAATTTGCTATTTCGTTATAACATATCATTACAAAGAATTTTACTAATGCACAAATAGAATTAATTGTCACCTCTCACAAAGTCTGTATCAAACTGTTTCGCGTGTGCAAATTTTATTGCTTATGTTAGAAAGACAGTATTTTAGAAAAGGTCATAATAGTAATTCAAAAATTAATTAATGAACGATAACAGTTCATTTAACCTTTAAAGCAGTAATATCGGTGATGTAATAAGAAAGGTTTATAACACTGGTCTCAATTCAATACAATAAAATTAATACAATCTTGCAAAGTAATAATTAATATAACGTTTTTAATTTACTATCGACTCAAAATCAGGTAAATGAACTCAGTTTACAGCAAATGCAAAAGCTATAAGAATGCATGAAAATTATCAAAAATACAGCAAAATGTTGGTACGTAGGGGATGTAAACATAGGGTTAGAGGTAGTATCAAAGTAACTACCTATCTTCTAAAGTACTTTCTTTTGTCGTTAACAATTGCAATGGCAGATATTGCTTCAAAAATAACACGTTTGAGACACTATGTATCTACAAACCTACGATACCTTTAAAGGTAATAATTTCTCGCAACGGTCAACTTTCTCGAATAATAATTCTGAATATTCTACTAATTTTAAATAGAGAAATATAATTCCTTCTTTTATAACTTCATGCAATACCTTGTCGTATTAATAAATTATTTATTTTGAAACTTATGAGAATAACTGTCTATATGTAAATACATATAGATATTATCTGCAAGTAGGTACATAAGAACGTGAACATACGTAATTACTTACTTTTTTTAGGTAATAAGTGCATTACAAAGTACATCGTAAAAAGTGAAAGTGACAATTAATATTGTTATACGATTATTGCTGCATATACCTGCCAGAATATTCAAACAATGTTTTCTTACGTAATTAATTATTATTATTAGACTCTTTGCGACCCTACATACAATGTTATATTGAAAAAAGAACATAAAAGTAATAAATAGTACAATTTTATTTGTGTTTCGGTCAAAAATCTTTAGATATAACTAGAAAAAAAGCCTAATTTTTTTTTTTTTGAAAATAATGAATATCGGAGAGATCGTTTTAGTTTTTTGTTAAATAATATTGACTCTGTAGTTGCCTGAAGTATAGTTTGATCCATAAATTGTAAAAATTACGGAAAAATTGAATTTTTGGTACATTTTCGATCAAAGACCTAGTAATTTATTTGATTTTGTATGTCAATTTCTTAAAGAATTTCAAATAAAAACAACGGAGTGCTTATTCACTTTGTTAATACTAGAAACTCGACAAAGTTTTGACCACTTACAAAAGAGTATCGTGTAAAGATAAACAATCTGATAGTTTTTTGACGTGACAACGTCTTATAATTCGATGGAGCCGGCTGCACGCACGAAAAAACATGACTCATGCGGCGTTACCTCGCTCTGAGGCGTTCCATTTAAGGCTTGAAGTGCAAGCGAGAGCGCGGAACGAGCGACAATGAGGCACAATCGGCCTCCGCGTTCGGCAGCGTTCGACATCTGTCTCTCTCCTACTTGAGTGAGCGATGCGTCC
>NW_020439273.1:0-8595 GCF_000699045.2 Agrilus planipennis
TTATCAGATATATTATTATGAAACATGAATGCATTGTCGTGAAACTCTTTTATGATATAAAACTGTTTATGAAAAGGTAAATATAGATAGATATGTCTACACAGTCGGGTACATTTGATCAATAACGACTCAATAAGTACAAAAAAATATTTTCACTCTAAAATAAAGTAACCAAACACATTCTTTCTGGGAATATAGGGTAATGGTGCAGTAAATTATTGTCTCCGAACCATTTTAAGTTATAGAAAATACGTATACTCCAACAAGGTCCACTTGTGTGGATACCTACTTGCTGAAACGAATCCCGGCGTAGCTAACCTCAACCTTGTTGGAGCATACGTAATCCTAAAATGTAGCATCGTTCTATAAACGGCGTTTACCGCGCCATTTGTGGTATTTTCTAAAATGCACTGTTAAGACAGCAGGTAAAAGTTGGTCTGTGTTCTGACGGAGCTGTCTGCGACGCGCTGATGAGATCCAAAAAGATCGATATCGCGATCCGCGTCTGGCAGTTTCGACAGAATACAGACCACTTCGAATTATTTTATTCNTTATTAATTTGTTTTATTATTTTCTTTTGGTTTTTAAATAAAGTGTTGAAATTATTTTCATATATTTTAGCATCATTTACATCAGGATTGCTAGTAAGACATTTTACAGCAATTCTTACAAAATCGAATAAAGCTCTCTCAATTCGTGAATTTTAATTTTTCTAGTTGTTGGGGAAAATATCCGAGTTTGTCATACCTTACATTACCTGGTGGTTTTGGCTCTAATGGGAAGCTTATCTTCTTTACGGCTTTTGCATCTTCTTTTTATTTTCTGCCACGTTTGAGGTTGCCTGAATGTATAAGCGAGTAGGCCACATTTCCCCGAAAAGTTTTCAATTTGGCGTGTTTTTTGTTTCAGGTTGCATCTAAATCGCGCCTATATAAAAGACAGAATTTGACACAAAGATATCAATAAGTTGAGAAAAAATTCCGAGGTACCTTCGTTTGGATTTTAGTGGAGTTTTGTAGAGCGCTATAAGCATATCTGCTAAATCTACACCGCCCATATGCACATTATATTTTTTTATGATCTGAGGACATACTACATCAACCTTCTTTTTGTCATATTTGGAGTATGGTTTTGCTGTGAGAGCTGGAAAGTTGAAACAAAATAACTTGCCAGGGTAACGAATTTCGTATCTGCCCATTTGACGACAGTTACTCCCGCGATGTTATCTACCTTGTATTCATAACCTCCTTCAATTAATTTAAAGAACAATTTTCTAAACCAGTAGTGGTAACTTTATATAAAGTAATGAATTTTCCAGCTTTTGGGGTAAAATATGAAAACAGTTGTGAATTGCCGTTCTATTCAGGAATCATTTCGTTAGTCATACCTGTTTCTCAAGGGTGATCCTTTCTTGACATCAATTAAAATGAAACGAAATTTTCTACACAAGCGATTTTCTATACGTATAACAGAAAGTAAAAAACAGAACATACGTTACTAGAATGAAGAATATTGTCAAACATTCTTCCACACAGCAGTTGTAGATCGAATTTGGATGATGGTTCGGGTTGATGTTTGGTGTGAATCCCTGTCATTTCTCAAACACCTGCGAATCTCGATTAATAGGAGTAGAAGTAGACCTAGGTTAAATTACTGTTCGCAAATAGTTAAGGATGTATGATGTTCTAGTTTTAGGAAATGCAAAGATTAGCTCAGGATAGGTAAAATAGAAGTGCGTGCCAATAAGTCTTAGGACTCTTGACCTTACACCTAACACAAAAATTGATATCATGATAGCAATGACACCTTACGTATACCCAAACCGCAAAAGTCCATAATGCTTTAACAGCATTTGTAAATTTTTCTGCAGGCGTTGCTTTAGTATTGAACAATAAATTGCTATTACTCCTTTTTACATTAGCTCAAGCGTGAGATGAAATTTGATATATATATGTTTGTTAGGTTTATGAAAAATTGAATTTTTTAATAATTGTAAGACGGTCTGATTATCGCAAGATATATATGCGTTAACAGTTTTTTTTTGATATAAATAGTTTGGCGCGTAACTTCGGAAAAAGCTTCCGCTTCCATAGTTGAAAGTGATACAGGGTGTTGATTTTTCGATTTCCAGCTAATCGGTCCTGAAGCTAGTGGTAATACATTGTCAGAGTATGATCTACGATCGCCTAAATCTCCAGCCCAATCTAAATTTTAATAAGAATATGCGGTTAGTATATCAAAACTATTAAGCGTATTCAGTAGCACAACAAAAGTTTCTCAGGGGTACGCAACGTAAGGGGAATCTGAAGAAAAGGCGGAGATATAGTCGGAATTAATCGTAACCAGTCGCTCTCTTTCGTAATTTTTATCACGCCTATCATGCGTAAATCATTCTCCGCTTGGTTTCAGACAGAGCTTCTCGTGTATACAATATATAAGTACGATTAAGACTTTAGTCGAAGGAAATAGTTGTTTTCGTAAAATAATGTGGCCTAGACATACAACATATTTCCGTAGTACAGAACATACAAAAAAATCTTAAACATCAATTTACAAAAATTGTGATTTTGTCATTTATCCAGTAAAAAGTGACCAAATGGAAAAATGTAATCAATACAAAAATGTTCCTCAAAAATTTTACAAAGAAGCAGTTACCTATATACAACATCGTTAAACTTCACAGTTATCTTGAGAAATCAATTCTAACCCAACACAGGGAAATTGACTATTCTTTCTGAAAACACTTTTTAATCGATATTCAAAAAAATGTAGAAAAAAAAAGCATTAGAGAAAGTTTCGTCCATAATATGAATATCCTGCAGGTTTTTCTAGTAATGAGCCCGTTTTCATACCACCCATGAGGTAGAGCTCCCGGCACGTTTTGATTTTAAGTGGTTTCCCCTGGAGGCCTATTCAATTAAAAGGAACATCTTTGCATTGATGACATTTTCTCGCCGGAGCAATCCTGTACGAAATGATATAAACATCACCAAGTATATTTTTGGTTTGGCTCTTCGCTCTATATTCACGATAGAGGTAGAAACTTCCTCGGCCTGCATTGACTATCCAAATCTTTGAAAACATGTACATTTTATCTCCTAAAAATGGTAATGATATTCTGACCGAGGGTTGCATCTTAAACTCAGTTTGGACTAAGACGTGCATCTAAAAGCCCCCTTAAAAAATCGGTCATTTATCTCTCCATATACTTTATTAGGTTGACTGTAAAAGAAAGCGGCTTGGTAGTTGGCAAATGCCACCCGTTCTTGGGTGCCAGTCCAGACGGCATAATTTTAGATGAGGNATCCAATTGGGATTGCTACTTTGACCTCTTGCCATTATTTCAATATTAGAAATTTGATTCACAGGTATTTGTATATGTGTCTTTAAGAAATGTTTCACTTTTTCTGTGTACTCAGTAGGACACATGTCGGTCTGTGACATTTCTGGACCATAGTCTGGACCAACGAGCGGTGTAGGATTTGCATTGCGCTTTATTTTCCTGAATAAATTTCGCCTGCACTTGTATTTATCCCGCAAGGTCATCCTTCGGGCCGTGAATTTTTTCGTGTACTTGCCTGGACTTCTTTTTATGACCGCACGATGGACTACGTTCGCATATTCTCCTTTTCTATTGAAAGAAATACCTGCCGCTTCAAGTCCTTGCCCAATACTGGCTGCCCAATTTTGGACTAATATTATTCATAAAATCTTGGCCCAATATTAGTTGCTAATCTCGGACCAAAATTAAACAATTTTGATTGGCTTTATCGTAATTTCCTACATATGTACTTGATCCTGATGCATCGATTAAATTTCGACGTTTTTATCTAGGTAATCTTTAGTTTCAAGGAATTATGTGCACGTATTAACTATATAAAAAATTGTTTTCAACCTGTCATATTATGAGTATAGATTCTGATTATTGCTGTTACCTAAATAAAGAAGTTTGCCAGTGCGCTTTCCAATTATGCATCCTACGCCAGAACAAGCATCATAATTTGTTCTATAGAATCTCTTGCACCAGGCTCCATCTGCAACTACTGCAATATTTGGAATGCTGGTACTATCCACCTCTCCTAGTTCCACTGCTAGTCGATATTCTTCTTCTCCAGCACGCCTTATATTGTCCCATAAAGTAGCATGTAGGGTGGTGGACACATCTTGGTGGCAATTCTCATATGTTTTCTGGGACAGACACGGAATATTCATATGCCCACAGAGTTCCTCTAAAAGACTGTATCCACCTCCAGTGGAGAGAACACTTAGTACTGCTGCTTTGTTGATATTTGATTCCTGTTCAGAAAAAATTTCATCTACTTTACTGCACATTTTGCATTTGAATTTGAAAACGCTTCTAAACCCGAATCTTCTCTCATTTAAAAATTCCAGCTCCCTCCATGAACATTTGAAAGGAGAATGACTTTCCATACATATAATTTGACTAAAAAGAAACCCAATATCCACTATATGGCTTCCCTCTAATGAGTTACTGGCAGTTTTTGATTCTTGCAAATGTTCAATTTCTACATCGGAGCGGAATTTAAGTGATGTGCTTGCAGGTCTTTGGTTGGTGTCATTCTGTAGATATTATTATTTAACGTTAATTATAAAAAATTGTAACGTATTATCTATTTGCAACGCACATAACAGGAATGGGCATGTGACTGCAAGATGCTTCCTCTGGTGCAAATCCTACATTTTGTTGTTCTTTCGTAGGTGCAAACCTATGATATTTACTGTTAAATGGTTTAAACAGTATATTACGTAATTATTAGACGTATAAATACATAAGAGCAGACGCATTTCCTGTAGATGCTGCTTCTTCTGTGCTTTCACAGTAGTTGATATCAAACTTTTCTTCTTGATGTACTTTTTTAGCCATCCTAACGCTGTGAGTATATACATACAGTTCTACGTAATTAATGTTATATACACTCCTATCACATTTAACCGTAAAAATTCAAAATCAAATAAATAAGATCATCATTAGTTTAACGTCATAAACCTTGGTGATTTGGTGGATAAATATATATATTACTTATCATTAGATAAGTTTAGTTTGGTAAGTTATAGACACAAATTGAATACTATCGACTAATTACAAACTGAAGAGTAGTCCTAGAGAAAAATAAACAGCAATGACTTTTAATAATTTATTTTTTATAAATTAATAATGTTTAATCATAATGTTTATAGGAATACCTTCTCATTTTATTCTTCACACTTTGTCGGCAATAAGCGACTTTAGGTTTTGGTTTACCCATTATCTATGACTACAAAAGACACGGAAAATTTAGGGATATAGATATTTTTTTGTAACTCGATTAAGTGCCAAGTACCTAACACACACTTGTTAGAGCAGGTAACACAGTCAGTACTTATACATATATAAATGTATGAAATCAGTCGGCTAGATCGATTAATGGGCGGAGTTAACTTGTAGTTGCTCGTCTGGCCATATTGACCGCTCGTGCCTAGGTTACATTTTGCTCTAATTTTTTGGAAAACATGGGTTTGTATTCTACACATTGTGATTTAACGCTGCTTAATAAATATGTGATTTTTTGTATGGTAACAGACAAAGGTTCACACTACCTCGGTACAGACGCGGTTTTCAATAATTTGATCATTAAAAGTTGTTATAGGTGCTTAAGCTTTGTTTATCTTCCTACAAAATTTCAAATCTCTATTTCAAATATTAAACTCATGTTATGCAGAATAGATAAGCATGTTTTTACTGAATCCCCTTAAACGTTTATTTTCTCTAGAGCCCTACCCCAACGAGCTAGACGCGCACCGGCAAAATGCTAAGTAGGAGTAAGGAGCTCATTCTGTTCTCGACTCTTGCTTGTTAAACAAGTTTTACTGTAAGCGTACTGTATAGATGATACGCATGTCGCTAGCAGCGAGTTAGACTGCAGGTTGTCTCCTTTCTCTTCTGAGCTAGTGCCGTTCTTTTCTAGTTGGCGCAGATCGGCTAAATTTCGGCTCTAGAGAAAGTAAACGAAATATAGTATATACTATTACATAATTTGGGGTTCTTTTAAATGTTTTAATACGCGCTTAGCTATTGTCCAGTGATCCATACCACAATCATTATTGAATTGGTCAATGTTGTATTCCGGGCTGAAGGGCCGTGGTCTATTTGGATTATCTTATTTTGTCTATAAGTGCAGTAGACATTTTCAAAGGCGATATGGTAAACGACGTAGTGTTCGCTGCCATGGATGAAAATGTATATCGCAGTTCTAGACGAAATGTTAGGAGGTAATCCAAACAGACCATGGTCCTTCAGCCCGTAATACAGTACTGATCAACTATCATTCAATTAACTATAGCACCTGAAATATAAGCAATATTCGGATGAGTCGCATTGACGAGGTTTACTAATACTCCAACCAATTCTTGATAAGGAAATCCTTCCCTTTCTAGTCGTTTATCTTCTGTTTTCGGGTGCATATTTTCTTTTTAGCCTTAAAGTTTTGCTCAACTGAGGTTGATGCCGCTTTTACGTCTTTCATATTAAACTTAATAATCATTTTTTTTGTTTAATCTTATTCGGATACTACCTAAATCACCCTTTCTATTCACATTAATGCCAAGGATCTTATTTATTGGACTGAGATCTGTCATTTTAAACTGGGATTTAAACTTATTTTTAATTAAATTCAATTTTGTAATATATTTATATGATAATATTAAAGCATCAACATAAATAAGTATTATTACTTTATCGTCCTTTTTCACGTAGACACAATCATCAACATGATAATTTACACCACCATTTTCAACAATAAATTTATCTAATTTTTTGTACCATTCTTGACTTGATTATTTGAATCCGTACTACTGTTTAATCAAACTAATTATTTCCTTTTTCAACAAATAACTCAGGTTGCTCCATATATACTTCGTCGTGTAATTCTCCTTGCACGTAAGTTCATTATTGTCCATTTTGAAGTATATACATTTCTTAATTAATGGAGGCTGCAAATATTGTACGCACTGCTTCATATCTAGCAAAAAGTGCGAAAGCATCGTCAAAATTTATTCCTGCTTCTTATACATGAGGGATAATTGGAAGTCAGGTTCTTCTTATATTTTATCACTTCCAATGTTTTCATCTTTGCTCCTTTGATTTTATGTCCTATGTAAAGGGTAAATCTCTTTCCTTCTTCTTTTTAATTTTTTCAAAGAATTTCACGTCTTGTGGCTTGGTGATATTTTAGAACCTGAATTCCAAAGTCTATATCTTTGATTCCATATAATATCCCCCCAAAACATATTCTTCTACTTTGGAATCAAATTTTCCTTGTTTATGTCTTTTATTTAGTACTGTAGTTTTACTTCCTATCATTCTAAAGGAGCCTACATATGTTTTTTACCTGACCACGCTTCCAATGTAGTAATATTATTAGGACATTTTGTTGCACATCGATTTCTAAAAAATGCTGCCGTAGTCAAGCCTCAGCCCACAGTAAATCGCGGATATTCCTTTGCTTCATTAAACGTCTTAACATTTCAACTATCCGGCAGTTCGCACTTTCTGATACGTTGTTCTCTTCGGGAGTATATTCTACAAACTCTCTAGATAAATATTCTTTACTGTTGTTCACACGAATTTTCTTGATGCGTTTATCTGTGAGATAATCTACCTAGTTTTTATTATTTATAAACGCTTGAAGTATCTCTAATCGACTTTTTAACATAACAACTTTCGTGTAATTTGAATGATCGTCAATAATACGTACAAAATATTTTTCGCCTCCCAGACTGTATTTGTGAGAAACGGACAGAAGAAGTCAAAACTGAATGTGGCATAGAATAAGAATAAAATGATGAGACTATTACAAACACGAAAAAAAAACACGTGCCAACTCAAAACTAAAAAAAAAAACAATATATCTATGTGAGGTCTCGCTTCCTACTCTGTCTCTTACGTACTACTCTTCCTAACTATCGTTCCACACTATTCTGACACAGCGATACACCAAAGGCCAAGCCATAACGGCGGCAGCCGATGCTCAAAAGCAACAAAAAAGATATCTATATTTAACACCTTTCCCTCACTAAATGTGTTACATCAACTTATTATTAGTATGTTTGCATACATTTTACAGATTTTTGAACTCTCCGTCCACTTCAGTGGTTACAATATTTTGAGTTACAATGTGCGGGTAGAGGTAGACTTAAATTAGATTACTGTTCGCAAATAGTTTAGGATATGGGTTGTTCTAGTTTTAGAGAAATGCGAAGATTAGCTCAGGATAGGAAAGAGTGGAGGTGCGTGTCCAACCAGTCTTAGGACTGACGACCTTATGATAATGAATGTGCGGGTGTATAATTAGTATTATTACATTAAACTCCAATAAAATAACATTTATTAATACTATTATTTTATAAGTTCTTATTTTCTAGATTATTATGTAAATATTATAAGTACATTTGCTTAACTTTAAAGGGTACAGTCTTTGTATGGGTCTTTTAGTAATACCAGTTCTAGTTTTTAATTTGCAAACTGTAATTTAGCCGTCATGACCCTGTATTGTATCAACAACAAAAACGAGAGGCCAGACGATTCTTTTATGAATT
>NW_020439273.1:9148-29401 GCF_000699045.2 Agrilus planipennis
AGGTTAGAAGCGTTCGAAATGTGGTGTTACAGGCGAATGATGAGGATACCGTGGATAGAAAAGGTTAGAAATGAAGAGGTATTAGAAAGAATAGGAGAACAGAGGACTCTATGGAAGTCAATAAGAAATAGGCGAAATAGGTTAGTAGGACACCTTCTCAGGCATGAAGGTCTAGTTAGAGACGTATTAGAGGCAGAAATGGAAGTTAAGAGGGGTAGAGGTAGACCTAGATTAGATTACTGTTCGCAAATAGTTAAGTATGTGGGTTGTTCTAGTTTTAGAGAAATGCGAAGATTAGCTCAGGATAGGAAAGAGTGGAGGTGCGTGTCCAACCAGTCTTAGGACTGACGACCTTATGATAATGAATGTGCGGGTGTATAATTAGTATTATTACATTAAACTCCAATAAAATAACATTTATTAATACTATTATTTTATAAGTTCTTATTTTCTAGATTATTATGTAAATATTATAAGTACATTTGCTTAACTTTAAAGGGTACAGTCTTTGTATGGGTCTTTTAGTAATACCAGTTCTAGTTTTTAATTTGCAAACTGTAATTTAGCCGTCATGACCCTGTATTGTATCAACAACAAAAACGAGAGGCCAGACGATTCTTTTATGAATTCCATCCTCTATCAAAACCACGTTACCAAATATTACTGACCTCTTAGGTTTATCCTTTAAAATCAGTTGACTTAAGTATTCCGCACCATGGAGCCGAGGGCGAACTGGTTGAGTGATATTATGTATATAACTATTATTTCTCAATTTATATGGTTTAGCGCATTGCTTCCACCGGAAGAATTGGTACTATTATCCGTATAAATAATACGAGTTCTTTCTAGACGAGCTATGAAACGCCGCAAACATTGTATAAAACCGTCAGTAAAGTTGAAGTACATTCCATATATACCGCTCTGTATACCGCATTTTGTAATAACGTTTTCAATATTTTTTCATAAAGATAAAGTTCAGAATTTTTCACGATAGCTACTCATTACTATTTGTGCTCCGACATGTCCGATTTTTCGTGACATTCACGAATTAAAATTTCAACAATTTTATGTTATTCTAGAATGACTCGACTTAAGTAAGACTGATTGTCTTTGCGCTTTGAAATTTTTGTTTTCAATACTTTCAAACCGTTTTTTACATAACGTTATTGTTTGAAATAAATTTCGCGCGTATTCGTAATTAGTAGACAAAGAGCAAACTCGATTTTGTACCGACTACCACTTCTCAATTTTGCCGTTTTCAAAATTAACACTTTCGTTTATTAGTCTTATTCTGTCTTACGCAGTTTTTAAATGGGAAAAGTGATTCCAACTACATTGAGTCGCCACAGATCCCACAGATCGCCGTGTTATGTTAACATGAACGCAATCATTACCGCAGTATTATGTCTATTTCGGCTTTGTAGTAACTTACTTAGAACAGTCTAGCCGAGGTTTATTTCTATAGCTGTTAAACTATTCTGTAATTCTACCTGCTACGTCGACGTAATCACTATATTTTTCTTTGTTTTACAAATAGTCGCACATCAAAAGAACATGAGTTCTACAGCACCAGCTACAATTCAATTTCGTTTTACGATTTCTTGAGATATGATTGCGATGTAAGCATTTACAAAGCCAGGTTTCTTTTTTCTCAATTCTAAACAATTGACGCCATTATGCACTTCGCATTTACAAAATATACAGACAGCTTCATTATATTGTCTTTATTAGATGTAGGTAGCGAGGTCACAGTTGCTGGAAGGAAAGACGATGGTTCTTTCGGTTTTATTTTCTTATGCAAAACTAAATCTTGTGAGTGCCATTTCAATCTGTTCCTGATTTTCAACTTCAAACCTTAAAAATTCCAGTAGTTTTGTCAGACGTTCCTTTGTTTCCTTACTTCAACTTTTTTTTGCCAAATTTTCGCGTTGTTCACTACCTTGCAGCGTCCTTAAAATTTCTTACGCTAAAGATGACTCTACAGCACAGGATACAGCATGGCGGCACATTTATCGGTAGTTACGCCGAGAGATTCCAAGACTTGTATATGTGAATCCACTGTCATATATTATCGTAAGTCACACCTTTTCTGCAGTTTTTACCGCAGTTTGAAGCCTAAGACCTAGTAACTCACGCACATAAAATTCGATTCCGAGATCCTTGCATCCGAAACGACTCCTCATGCTGACTATAAGTTTGTCGTAATTTTTAGAAACAGGAGGATAACTAAATATCAGTTCAAGCACGCGTACTGTCTTAGCAATTGGAATTTCTCTTCATTGCGAATACTTATGTCCTCGTACACTTTTTCAAAAGCACTCCAAAACGAATGTCATTCTTTCGCACTTCTTCTAAATTTTGGTAGTTGCATCGTAGGATATCTCAACATCTTTGTTTCTGTTGTTGTCGGACGTATTACATACATTGGTAGCTCTGGTGGAATAGTAGACGAACCCTTCATCGATCGCTCTAACGTTTGCATGGCGATTTCAGTTTGAAAATATCTTGCTTTATACTCATCACCACTATCGATTTCCTTTGTGGTAGCCTCTTCTGTCATTTCCGATTTAAAAATAGCTTTTTTATAATTAGCGTAGATTGCGTCGTGTTCCGCCATTTACAACACTTGGAAAGCTACCATTTTGTTATCTCAAAAGAGTTACACAAAAACTATTGATTTGTGGCAAATTTGTGCATCCACGGTTTCTTTAGGAATAATTGAAAGATAACGAAAACCAGTAATAGTCGAAACATTCAGGCACGTAATGAAATGTGGACATACCTCTTTCAGACGACGTGACGCGACAATTCACATCCACTCTGAATACACGCAAATAAACGGAGAAATGATCGAATATTTGACTTCCACTTGAATAAGTACGATTTCCGTAGACAAATTGAGTTATTTCGTAAATTCCCTCTGTTTATGTTTCGATGTTAAAGGAAACGTGGTACGGTTCAAAAGCCGAGCAACTACATGGGGTTGGAACCAAGCAAGCCAAATTATTATCTAAAAATATAGACCCAGGAGACAGAATTGTAACACCCTTGAGTCTACTTTTATATGTACATTGCACATGTAATGTTACGTTAGTTAATGTACATACGTTACATTAATCAAGCAATCCGAAAATTATGACTTGATGTGAGTTATGTTTGGATGTATGCATTTATTAACTAAAAAATGACATTCGTCACAAAACCGCAATATCAGAAAGAAAAACTTAAACCCTTTAACTCCTCTATTAATAGAGGCAGAGATAAAGAACACCATAAACCATGACGATATACTGATTATTTATTTTTAATTAGTTAGTAAAAATTTACGTAAGTGTAATTCTTGTTTTGTTTTTTACTTTCATTTTATAACAAATTTATTAACTCATTTTACTATTTAGTATTTGCTTAACTTACCTACTTAATTCGTGAAATGATAAAATTGTTTTTATCTAATAAACAGCCCCAAGTAAATAATATATATAAAATAAGTTTGTGATTAAGATAGGAGAGAGGAACAGCACTGTATTAACACATACCGAAACGAAGTATAACTCGTTTGGTACCACATAATCCATAAGCCATAGCCTCCGTAATCCATTCATGTATCCTTTGTGTCTCACTTTCAACCTTGTACCCACAGTTTCTTTTCACCCTTTACTCGATATATATATCTTCTACCACTTCTAATTATCTATATCTTATCTTCCCACTTCTCCACCTTCGCTCCATATATTTTCGTCTGAAGCTTCCATTCCTGCACTACCTCCACATTCAGTCCATATTTTCTTTTATTACCCTTTCCAAATCCTTCTTTTCCTTGTTCCCTTCTAACTCTATTCCAAAAATGANAGTGTTCTTGACCAGTTTCATATTCTTGAACAACTTAAAAACTATTAATAATATTTATCTGAAAATACAATTAGAATTAAATATTAAGAAGGAGCTTTCGATTGTCGCAAGACCCAAATGCTTGTTTGTTCAATTGTTCAAAAGATATCGTGGACAAACCGACATACTGACTCGTGTTCTACTTATAGTAGTAACCAACTCAAAAAGATGCGCAAATCTCCGAATCAGTTCAAGAAACACCGATTTGGCTGAAAATTGGTTTATAAACTTATTATACCCTCCTTATCAAAAGCTAAAAGCGTATGAACTTGATGTGCGCTTTTAATTTTTTGGGGGTGAAAACTACCCCTCTTGAGAAATATAGTACAACTCTACATTTAAATATAAAATTGATGAACCCTCACAAACCATCCCTAATGACCAAAAAAACAAGCAAAAATAGTTCTAAATTAATTTTAACTGCATTTATAATCAAAGAAAATCTCTCGTATATGTTTCTAAGTGTAGTTATGTATTTCTGATATGTCTTGTTTGTTATGGTAGGGTACGGGGGGCAAGGGTAAAACATACCCATTCAAAAAAATGTAATAATCGTAAATTTAAGTGTTACATTCGATGAAATGATGTAAACATATTATATGCACGAAGAGAAACAAACAGTAAACAAAAAATTGTCTGCCAGAGAATTATACGTGTTAATTTATAATAAGTTAAGAGTAACTTTGGTCTCATACAGCATCCTTAGCTATCAGAAAAAAGAGGGTGACATTAAAAAAAATTTTTTATACTTTGGGCTTTGTAGAATAATGACATATCACACATACTGATATTTAGATGTATTTAGATATGTACTCCAAAGCTGTTGTGTAAAAGAACTAACATTCTCCGAAAATATCATTGTATAACGCAATTGGTTTTTCAACGATATCGTCCTTAATATTTAAGATATCGCATCGCTAAAAACAAAATATTAATGATAATTGAAAGGCTACAAATTAGTTTCAACTGTTTAACGTTCCAAAACCCTTGGTTTTTGAGATTTTTCGGTTAAAGGATTTTCTGACTTATTTCTGTCAATTTTCACTTTACACAGAAGAGTTATCAAAACATTTTATTACTCTTGTAGTTTTTATGTATCTTCTTTAATTTTTTAGTTATTGTTAAAAAACTAATTTTTTGTTTTAAAAATTTCCAGTGATTTTACAATAAAATTTGACTTTTTTCCAAATCTAGACCCTTCAAACCGATCAAACTTTTTCTACACACTATTGGTAATATACTAACGTACACCTACAAGGATTTCATTAAATTTTAATTAATTCTGTTTTTTCAAGAGTTACATTGCCAGATTTTTGTTAGAAAAAACGAGATAACCGCTTTATTTTCATCTTCGTTAATTTAAAAAAAAAAAGTTCAAGATCTTTCTAAACACTTTGTAAATGGTTCTATTAATGTTTTTTCGAAAAATCCATATTTTTTGGATTATTTAGCTTCAAATGCTATGAACCTAGTTTGTGGCAAAAAAACATTGCATTAAAAAAGCCATATCTTGGTTTTCATTTCACGTAGAAAAATTTTTCGAAAAAGAGCCGATTTGTTTTCTTAGTCTTTAATTCTAATATTTTTTTAATAAAGTGTACGGTTTGTGAGTTATTTTTGAAAAACCGCTCGAAAACAGGCATTTTTAAATGAAAAATTAACTTTTTCAGTCGCTAATAGAAAAGTATTGATCTTATCGATTGTTTGCAAATTAAATGTTATTATAAATTAAAATATGTTACATGTGATACGATAAATGTATTTAAATGGTTCTTTACTGATGTTTATTTCGTACAGTGGTATCCCCTCTCGACCAGCGATTACATAACAAAACGACAAAGACAAAGGGAACGACAGTTCATCGTTTGTTGGTTCGTTTGTTTGCCCATTTATAGTTGTAGGATTTTCCTTCCTTTTCTCCTGCCTAACTTCATGAATCTTTATCCGCCGGTCGTGACGCCTTTGGTAAGCCGTTTCACCGGAGTAATAACGTTCTGGTTCACCTTTTATAAGAAAAGGATCAACAAAGGGCTACGACTTATATTACGTGTCAATTGAAAGAAAATGTCGTGACTGGATCGGAGAAGCTTCGTGCGGGAATCTAATTTGTACCATGAAATTATCCACTCGCACAAAAATTTATTCGAGCAGAAATTTTGTCCGCCTCCAGAATTTATTCAGTTAGGTTGTCATTTGGGAACATACAGGTAGTTGTTTCAAATTTTTACAGAAAAAAATGTAACAAACTTTTTTACTCCTAAACAGTAGCTAATTTTTGAAGTGACACTTCTATATAGAGGGGGTATTACTATTTTTTCTGTAAAAAAATCTTACGGCCGCGTGGAGGGGGTAGACGGTGTATTGGGTAAGATGCGGCAGCGGCGGAGGGAGAGAGAAACCTAGCGATGGCGGAGAGAGGGCAACGGCTGTATTAGATGGATATAATGCGCAACCGCGCGGAGAACGAGGAGTCCGCTAGAGTTCAGGCAGCGTGTGCTGTGGTCAACTGTTGTTTTCTTACCTTTGCTCTCCACGTAGCTAGGCATCATTGCCTCCATTTGCGGTCTATGCAAAAACCAAATTATATTTTGCAGTAAACCTGTGAAAACAAAATGTGTGCTGGGACACATAGTAGAAGTGAAACTTCAACGGACAAGTGGAAGAACGAATCACAACAAAATTCTTTTTTACGGACAGATTTTTAAATTGGACAAGAACATTAACAATCTACCCGTAAAACTTGAAGTAAAAATTTTGTTGCTATGCGTTTTTCTATTTATCTATTGCCATTCGTATTTTCACTTGACCGTTGAAGTTTCACTTCTATTAAGTGGCTCAGCACACATTTCGTTTTTTGTAATTCAATAATTAAGTTAAAGAATTTACTTTGTATAAATGTTAGACATTCTTTTTGTTACATGGCTTGCAGAAGTGATCTGTAACGTAAGTGTATGCAGGTTTCTAAAGCCTTGTTGTAAGATTTCGATTGTTGTAAACTTTAGAACAAAACTGACTAGGTAATTTGTAAACTTCTTTCTTTATACCGTCATAAGTTATGACTAATAATCAACTTCATTAACTAAGTGACCACAACAAGGTATATTTTGCGATTTGTAAAATGCAAAAATAATTCTGTGATCATATTTCCCTTCTGAAAATAATCATAATCTTAAATTTAACTTGGAGTTATGCGAACACAAAATGCTTTGTTGTTTGTTGTAACACATTTAATGATTTTCACGTTAAGCACCAACATCTGATACATTTTTGGAGTAAAGAGTTGCTAAGTTGAAATGATATACGGTGGTATCTCATGGGACTGAAAAAAGGAAACGAGTGTGGACGACATTACGTTCGCGCTACTGTGTCGTTTCCTGTAAGCTTTAACTGAAAGTAATTAAATTTTAATTGCGAAGAGGATCTCCTTGGCACCTTTGCGCCACCTTACAGTTAAACTCGCAATTTGTAAACGTCATATTTCTGCGTGGAAATTTCCACGTCAATGTAAAAATATTCTAGTACTGATTATTCATATTCTTCGTAAAATAGAATCTCATTGTGCATACATTATAACAGTCCTCCAGAAATGTATGTTCAATTTAGTAGTGCTCTATCATGAAAAAATAGAATCCTTAAAAGCAAACGCAGTATAGAAGAATTTACTACAATCATCATTTTCACGAAATATTAAATTTGATAATAGTAGACGTTACGTGCTGAAACTCCATTGTAATATTTACAAAAAAACCAAGTAGGTTTCAAAAATTGTAATATTCATTCTACGGTGATAAAACTACTGGTTAGGGACAATCAAACAATTTTCCAAATTTTTATTAAGTGTTATTCACCAGCATATTTCTTTAATGAAACCAACCGTCGCTTTAAAATCACAAAAACAGGTAAATGATATTGCGGAATTATTTGAAATCTTTTGTTCCTTTAGTCTTATAGGCTGCGTTAGATCTCATTCATTATCAGTACCGTATCTGTAATATTCTCTGTAAGGGGATTTTCATCTATGACTGTTTCAGTATCTACCGTTTCCACGATAACCGATTCTAAGCAGCAATGAGTTGCCTAAGGCAGTATCAATGCCGAGGTATACCCGTCCTGTGGCACTTCATCTTTTAGATTATCTATACGTGTCTTAATTAAAAGCTCGCAAAGCGGAACGGTCGTAGCTTTTACTGCCGTTTTTGATTTGCTGTTTTCTCTATGAAGAAGAAGCGGAGAAAGAGGAAACATGAAACAAAGCTCTGGTTTTTTGTCGTCGACATCTGTAGCAAATTGTACGGATTTAAAAAAGCTGACATCGCCACAGAATGCCTTACCAAATACTTCTAACAGCTTTACCCCTGTTACAGAAGTAGTGGAATGCGATTGTTTATTACCTACAATTTCTTTTGAATCATATTTATTTCCTTTTCTAAAGAAAGGTAATCAAGTTACACTACGGTCATAATAGAAATTTTGTTGATTAATAAAGAATTTATTTTAGGATGGTAATAGCATGAAGAGGTAAATATATGATAAAAGTGTAGAATAAGATGCTTAAAGCTGGCTGTGTGTCTTTGAAATATTTGTCGTTTCATACGATTTGCGCAAAATAATCATATTTCCAAAGGAAGCTGCTCTACTTTTCTAATGGTAATTAATGAGAAGAATTTCACTCGTCTGTCTAAAGTAGCACAGCTTTTGGACTACTCTCGTAAATCCTCCTAATATAAATAAGAACAATTTCATGATAAGATCACATTTTTCAGAAATGCGGAATTATATTAAGTAATGTACCTTTATTCATAAAAAAAAACACGGCACACAAAAAATATAGCATCAGCAAAGAAAAATAAGAAAATGTTTAAAATACGTTCGAGATTTACCCACATCTTATTTAGAAATACTTAACTTAGACATATTTCGCCATAACCGCTCAACTAATTTTTAAGTTGGAAATTACGATTCCAATTTAATTTACCTAAATATGTATATTTAAATATGTTTATAAATATCAGAGAGTTCGAGGCCATTAATAGATGAATCTTACTTCTTATTTTCAATTAATATTAACTTTGAAGGTTATTTTTAAAAATTGTAATAAATTGGCGTTTTAAATTCATGCAAATAACAGCTCATTTCAGTTTAATTAAACCTTTGCTGCCTGTCTATATCTGTCTACTATAAATTTTTCAAATCAATTTCAACGCAGTTTTTGTTATCCGGCCTGGTCGAAATGTACATGAATTTCTGGTGGTAATACAATAATACAAGCTTTTCAGTTTTCTTTAACATTTATTGACTGCCTTTCACCATATGTTGTGGTTCCTCTGTATATAAATTTTCGATAATAATAATAAACAGTCTTCGTTTTATCATTCTTCTCTCATAACTTATACAGTTTGTTATTTCTTTGGCTACTTTTGTTATCGTGGTAAAATGCGTTGAAAGGAACTAAATAGTTATTTGTTTATCGACGGTACATAGTGTATTCGGGTAGATAAACTGGGATTTAGATTCATGGATATACTTTCTTTATTTAGTTCCGATGGAAGTACTGATTTATTTTTTCTCGCAGTTCCCACTTTTGTTAGTTTGCATTCCAGAAGTATTTAACATAAAAGACTTCAACAGAAGAAATTACCGTACATAATCTATACGCATGCCTTGAAGATGTTTTGTTGTTTATAATGTACAATTGTTATATTTGCGATACACAAAACTCACTTAAAAAAAATGCAATTTTATTATAAGCAAAACTAAGTGAGAAGAGATATAACTGCTTCACAGACTTGTATACTAATATATAAAGAAACAGGCAATTCCATATTAACATGATGACAATAACGACATTTATAGATGAGTAGGCATGACGCATCCTACTACTACTTACTAGGTATCTTTTGTACGCGTAACATTTCCTCCAGTTGTAGTTAAAAATTAAAGGGAAGCTTTAAATTTTTAGAACAAAATATATACCTATTTATAAATACAAAACAATACAATTAATTCATAGAACTAAACTAATATAATGAAGTGCAAAAAAAAAAAGAAAAGAATAAATGTGCACTACAATGAAAGAACATTTTACGTGTAATTCAAATTTTCAGGCGTTACAGATGCGCATGTCGTCTCTTTTGTGATAGTTGAACTTGTTAGGTTATGAAGTTGCTTAATAGGAACCGATGACCTGTTTTAGAGAATTTGTAGTTCTTTAATAACGATGTTCAATTCTTATCTATGTAGCTTTGTTGTAGAAATAGAATTTAATTTAAGGTGTTACAATGATGACAAACAACAATCAATATGCTATTTCAGGATGCGTTTGTTTTAGGTAGTTTACATCAGTGATGACATTTTCGGCTTTAACGTACAGGCTTTTGATAAGTCTGTGCTTTCTTTTTAAACAGTTTATTTACACACACTAATCCTAACTTATATCCTAACACCACAACTAGAATAACAAATAAGTAAGAACAAACATGAAACAAAAAAGTGAAAAATACAAATAGAAGCAAGAAATACATATATATACAAAAAAAGTCTGAGCAAGACCAAAAAACGCTGGTTGAAACACTTACTCAACAAATTGGCACTCGGAGGCTAACGGCTAGGCGAAAGCAAAGAAAACGGGGGTGGCTGGTGATGGAATTCCTTCTTCCTTGCCGTTGGTCGGTGGAATATAGGAGCTGCTGGTACTGTTTTTTTTTTTTTTTTATGTTTTCGTGGAAGAGGGGAAATCTTCAAAAGACACCCAGCCATCCGTACGACTGGGTAGTGGACGGCTGATACTGAGGAAGGCACGGTTATTTATACAAATCCCAGTACCACGCAAGGGTTGGGAAAAAGAGGGGTTGAGAGTGGGATGATGGTGGGGTGATAAGAGAAGGGCGAAAGGTAATGATAAAAACGAATTCGCTTTTATCGTTAACTTTGCGGAAAAAAATAAAAAACTAACTATAGGAAACGACAGAGCATGCATGAGAATATAGTGTTAGAAAGAAGAGCGGTGGTTCTACGATAAAAATGAATAAAAACAGAAAAAAAGAGAAAAAATATGATTGCACGAAGAAAGTAAGGAAGTCAAAAAAAATAGAGAAAAAGAAGGGATTATGTAAGAAACTACAACCAAACAGCGGGAATAAAAAAAACAAGAGTAAAGTAAAATATAAATGCATAAGGGAATTAAAAATAGAAGATAAAAGTTGCTATTGCAGGTAAAATTGGTTGCAACACGGGGTAGTTCAGGTAGCTGGTCACGGGAAAACCTGTAGTTATCGTGTTCCAAGAATAAATTTCGTAGCTAGTAGGTACAATCCACAACACCTTTTCAATATACAGTACACACGCAGGTTGCTTCAAGAGAGTATCGGGCGTTATTGTATTGTAGTTGCGATGGAGCAGCTTGGCGTAGGAGAGGTTTATCACAAAAACACTTGTTTTCCTTTTATTATTGTATATTTAGCACAACCAATGTCAAATCAACAATTGTTGAAAGACTTAAACTAACGATAAATAAACAAAAATAAATATAAAACACAAATTATTAAGTAGGAGCTGCGAGCCACTAAGGGAAATTTAGTAAAACGGTCGTACCTTTACTCTTCCGTGACTTCCGGGAGGAAACTGTATGTCAACCTGGTAGGTTCGCTCTAAGGGGATATTTCGATACAGGGTTGTAATCGTCAACCCAACGTCGATATCACCAATATCGACCAATGGATCACCTCCCGGCTCCACGCCCACTTCGCGGACCTCACTTCATCTCCTCCTTTCCTCTTTTAGCTTTGCTCTTTATAGGACCCCACATAATGTTTGCTCATTTCTTAACTTTATACTCTTTTCTTCTTCAGTCACTATCTCTACAACCTTATCAAGAAGTTTCCGTGATTTAGCCTTTATAACTAACGCTATATCTGATGGTAGAAAAGCAAAAACCTGGTCAAAGCCAATTCTTCTACCAAATGACAGGGGTGCTTTATATTTTCATTTGAGACAGCTACACGCAATTTATCAGGATTTATAGCTGTATAATTACCGACGTTACGAGATCTATCATTAAGTTTTGTTCTAAAGAGTTATGAGAAAAGTATTTGTATCGACTGCTCTGACTCGAACTGTTTTAAAATTTCAAGCAGTTCTTCAAGATTCGACACTGCTCAATGAAAAACAACATCTTCAGCCTTGTTCTAGTTTTTGTAAGCAACAAGAACCATTGTCATTAACAAATTATAATTGTTCGTTACGAATACTGTGAAGTGAAGGTTCCTTTTCGGCCATTTTATCTTAATACGTATTTATGATTTATTGTACGTGTATAATAATAAAGATACACAAATACAAGTCTGGATTACAAGTAGCAAGAAATAGATTTTAAGAAAAATATAAATCCTATAACAATATATAGTATGCCTTTGTGAAATGGAATTCGACTTACCACNAACAGTATTAGCATCTAGCAAGGAGGACCTAGAGATAGCTTTAAATAAAATGGAAGCGGTACTGACAGATCAGTACTGTATGAAAATAAATAAAACGTATTTATGATTTATTGTACGTGTATAATAATAAAGATACACAAATACAAGTCTGGATTACAAGTAGCAAGAAATAGATTTTAAGAAAAATATAAATCCTATAACAATATATAGTATGCCTTTGTGAAATGGAATTCGACTTACCCCTGTAGAATGGAAAATCGTATGTCCATTTGAGTTTGACAATTTGGATTGAAGATTTCGGACTCTCCGTACCGGTTTCTGAATAGAATTCCTTGCTAACGATTCGCAGCACGTGGACACTTCGATTCTAAGAAGTGTTGCTCGGGTTGCTGGTCAAAAATATAATGTAGCACTATTGCGTATTCTGCACAACGTATTCAATTACCAACCAGCATCTCTTAACGTAGTTTATTTACCACGTGACATATCCCATCTTTGTCGGAAAAATGTTATATTCGCGATACACAAAACTTACTTAACAAAAAAATGGTTGATGTTATTTTTCCGACTTGTCCATGTTTTTCGTGGCTAAAGCTTTGGCGAGCTTCCGAACGTAGAAGCGGTATATGCAGTTATAGAAGACGTGTTAAGTTTAGTTAAAGGGTAGGAAAACCTCATAGTTGTAGGGGACTTCAACAAAGTAATAGGTGAAGGTAGAGAAGGTGTAATAACTGCTTATTTTGGATTAGGCAATAGAAATAGCAGGGGAGATAGACTGATATATAATGGTAACTAAACCGTCGCGAATACATTATTTAACCATCACGTCAGTAGGCACTATACGTGGAAGATATCAGGTAATTCAGGGCAATATCAGTTTATATATATGATTTTGATAATAGACTTGTCGAATTTCATAATTGTTAGTTATGAGTCAACAATTTTTAATGTTTGTTTTTGGATGTCTTGATTGATAATTGGTTAATACTCGATTCATGCTGGATTGATACTGAATTTTATAGTTCTCGATAGAATGTGTAGATATTGTTAAGAAAGGGGGAAAAAATAGGTGTGTTTAAGATAGTTGATAAAATTTTTGACAGGAGATTTATGATAGGAAGTGGAGCTAGTACTTGCAGGATATTAAAAAAAAATTTTTGAATGTTTTCTATCTTAACAATGAGAAGGTATTTTTTTACTGACTGAGACGATATTAGATAATTTTCGATGTGCGTAATTGACGCAAGAATGTATGTAAATGAAATCCTACGTGAACAGGTACTTTAAGGTTTATGTTAGATAATTTATGTTTAAGGCAGAATATTGTTTGTTGGTCTTCTAAAGTGATATTACTTCTATATGTTCCTTTGGGTAGTTGGTAAAATTTACGTTTTCCTAATTTAAATGTTACTTGTAAAAGGAATACCTGAAAGGGGTTTTCTTCGGACAGTTTTACTGTAAGTACTGGGTCGTCTTGGTTGGAATGAACAGTGATTAAGTCGTAGTTGTCATTGTTAGATTCAGCTAGTGGGATAACTGAGCTTCGTCGGGGGATTAAAGATCTAAATTTTGTTCTGAACAGGAATTTTTCTTCTTCTTCTTCTTGAAGGCATTTTATTTCCATTCGCCAAAGTGCGTCTGCTGCGTGATCTTCTTTTCCATAAATGTGTTTCATTTTAAAACCGAAAGTTTCATTTTCCAGAGATTAAACTGTTGTTAGGTTCTTTAATGTTTTGTAACCATACTAAAGGTATGTGACCAGTCAATAGGCTAAATTCTTTACCGAAGATGAAGGTCGCCTCTATTCCATGGTTGGTTCTCTCGATGGGACGTAAGATGTTCAATTCACGGGTTGCCTAATAATTTGTTTAACCTATTAATATCAATTGTATTACGTTACGTAACCTAACCTAACCTATTAATATCAATTGTGTTACGTGAATAATTCATATGAGACAATTTTTTCAGAATTCTATACATATTCACATTACTGGTTTACACGGTGTTGCACTTTATCGGAAATATAAATTAAACTTAATCAAATTTTTGAATTATTGTGTACCCTAACAGCACATTAAGATATTAATATTTTATTGTCGATATTTACTTTCCGAGGCATCCCTTCCGTTCCTGTTTCATCATTAGTTTTAATTTCCATACATTGTTCACATCATGGTGAGACATTCAAATTATAAATAATTTTAATTTCTTTTTTAATACAAATTGGATGAGAAATGAACAGTACTCTGATGTTCTTGTAAAACATCTATGCCTAATATTCCCTCTAAATTCCGTTTCCGAAGATCCTAATGTGTCGAAATACTTCGAATTGATACAGGAAATTTTAATTTTGTCATTTGTATTGATTTGATCTAAAAATTCTTAAGTAAGTTAAATGCAGTTCCTGTGTCGATAAGCAAATTAACAGGTCTATTTTTGACTTTAGTTGTCTTGTATCAATAAGTGTTTTAATTTTATTAGCGGGAAAGCTCATAAATATTAAAAAGAATTATTATTTTCGGGGTTAAATTCAATTAATTGGACAAACAACTACCGCCTTGTTCGATCGGAGAGGAGTTTAAAGGGTTCTGTTCAACATTTTTATTTCCGCTTTCCGATTCTGAATCGTTATTAATGCCGTGTTTTTTCAAGTTTATTAACAGGGATGCACACTGTCACCGCTACTTTTTAATCTATACATCGAAGACGCCATCAACACCATTAAAGACATTACAACTGTAGGGACAGATGTGCAAGGGCAAAAGTATAGTATGCTTAGATTTGCAGATGATATAACAGTATTAGCATCTAGCAAGGAGGACCTAGAGATAGCTTTAAATAAAATGGAAGCGGTACTGACAGATCAGTACTAGTGAAGGTTCCTTTTCGGCCATTTTATCTTAATACGTATTTATGATTTATTGTACGTGTATAATAATAAAGATACACAAATACAAGTCTGGATTCTAATATATAAAGAAACAGGCAATTCCATATTAACATGATGACAATAACGACATTTATAGATGAGTAGGCATGACGCATCCTACTACTACTTACTAGGTATCTTTTGTACGCGTAACATTTCCTCCAGTTGTAGTTAAAAATTAAAGGGAAGCTTTAAATTTTTAGAACAAAATATATACCTATTTATAAATACAAAACAATACAATTAATTCATAGAACTAAAGTAATATAATGAAGTGCAAAAAAAAAAGAAAAGAATAAATGTGCACTACAATGAAAGAACATTTTACGTGTAATTCAAATTTTCAGGCGTTACAGATGCGCATGTCGTCTCTTTTGTGATAGTTGAACTTGTTAGGTTATGAAGTTGCTTAATAGGAACCGATGANTTCGCAAATAGTTAAGGATGTGGGCTGTTCTAGTTTTAGGGAAATGCGAAGTTTAGCTCAGGATAGGAAAGAGTGGAGGTACGTGTCCAACCAGTCTTAGGACTGATGACCTTATGATGATGATTAACAAACTCGGTAACATCATCAGATTCGATGTACGTTTCTAATTCATTAGTTGCAGAGACAACCAAATTATCTCCTATATTTTACTATAAATATCTTTTACACTAGAATTATTTTTAGGGCAATAAAGAAATAAATCGCCAACTAATTCCTTAGTAGATTTTTCAAGACCAAGATTATTTTCAAGGTTTTTTTTTTGATATCTGGCCAGTCATATACACGTTTGAAAAAGATTATTTTACCTGCTCTACCTGAAAGTTTTGTTAAAACGAGCGTTATAAAATAAGGGGTGTCTAATGGTTTACTAATACTGAAAGCAAAATCAATATTTTCTGTGAATTGTTGAAGCGGGATATTATCGCCTTTAAATGATCTTCTTCTTCACACAATGATTTAGCTAATAATGGTAAAATAATTTTTACTATAACACTGGGCAACAGCAAAACAGTATCCAAAACAAAATCAACAAAATTTTACTAGTTTTGGTGTGCTTAATTCAAAAATAATTTTATTTTTGAAATATTAGTTCACGTTTTAGATATACGTGATGCTACGTGTCCTTAATATATTAACACTGTAATCGCCAAAACGTACGTAATATAGTCGTATATTCGGTGCAAAGAGATGATGCAATCGACAGGATAGTGTTACATCAGGTACAAGGGATATTATTTGAGCCATAATTTGTCAGTTGCCAGGCGGCATTTGCGTAAGATGTCTCGAAATTGTGTAAACAGTCCAGATTACTTTTGTTACGTTTGTGGTGAAGTGACCTTTGCATCTCATAAGCGGTCTATTACTCCATTGATAAAAACTGCATACCAGCTATATTTTGGCTGCAAAATAGGGGATCAAGACAAACAGTGGCCTCCACATATCTGCTGTAATTCATGTGCTACTAGTCTGAGAAACTGGTTAAATCGTAAAAAACCTTCTCTGCGCTTTGCTGTACCAATGGTCTGGAGAGAGCCTACAAATCATGCTAACGATTGCTATTTTTGCATGACACCTCGTGTTGGGCAAGGCACAGGTATGTCCAAGAAGAAAAAGTCGGTTATCAACTATCCCAATATACGATCTGCCATAAGACCTGTACCCCATAGTGACGAACATCCTATTCCGGAACCTCCAGAAACATACAGCTGCGAATCAGATAACAGCGATACAGCGATTTATCATTCATCAAAAGCACAAAATTACCCAGTCCCAATTAAACGATCTTGTGAGAGATCTAGAACTTCCAAAAAGTAAAGCAGAGTTGCTAGGATCAAGATTGCAGCAGTGGAACCTATTAGAGGACGATGTTTCTGTATGTGTTTTTCGTAAACGCCACAAAGACTTGGTACCGTTTTTTGACATGGAGAATAACTTGGTTTTCTGCAATAACATTAGCGGTTTACTAGCGTCCTTAAATATAAAACACATGCCAGAATAATGGAGATTGTTTATAGACAGCTCAACCTTGAGCTTAAAAGCAGTACTATTACATATAGGAAATACTCTACCTTCTGTTCCTGTTGGATATGCACATTACATGAAAGAGTCATACGATAACATGAAATACCTACTGACATGTATAAAATATGATAAGCATCAATGGCAAATCTGTGGCGACCTAAAGATTGTTGCACTTTTACACGGATTGCAACTAGGGTACACCAAGTTTTGCTGTTTTTTGTGTGAATGAGACAGTCGGGCAGAGGCACTACATTACAAGACAAGACTGGCCCGTTCGACAAAAGAATGTGCAGCATGTACCAATTGATCTTGAATTGTTAAAACTAATTTGGGTTCGGTCAATTAAATTAAAGGTGATTGTATCAATATCTATTCTTTCATTGAATTTAGTAGGAGTTGCGGTTATCGTTAAAGGTTATTCAAAATTTTGACGTTTTATCTTGTTTACACTTGACCCATAGAACTTCTTTACTGTATTATTGGTCTCATTCATACCTTTGTGGAATTTTAAATCATCTTCGTGGAACATTTTAATTATTTATGTTTTATCTACATCTGGTAATAGGCAGGAAATGCTCTGAGAGATAAAATTTGTTTATTAATCAATAATTTTGGGAGCTTGAAGAAAATACTTTCGTTATCACTTAACTTTTCGCTAATTTCTCCTAGTTTGTTATAATTATCGTGTTCGTCTTTGTTAATGTTAAAAATGACATTGAATATTAGGTCAATTATTACTTTTAACTATATCTTTGTCTAATTCATTAAAAAGTTTATTACTGTTGACATCAAAAATAATATTTCTAACTCTACTGTATGTATCGTTTAGATCTGTAATAGGAACTATTATTGTTTTTAAATCATCATTACTAACCGTTACCTTCATTATCGGTTTTTAATAGAGAATTTGGAATGATCAAATTATTATTAGTTAAAGTGGTTTCTTCACATATTCCTGTTTTATTTGTCAAACTAATTTTAACGGTTATTTTAAAAATTGTTGGGATTCTGACTAAATTACTATTGCTTTGGAGGTTAACCTCTTAACTGGAATTTTTACATTTCTTAAAATAATAGTATTTTCTTTTAAAAGTACACCAAACGAAAACGATCTGAAAACTACAAAAGGAACACTATTGAAAAGTGTAGATAAAAGAAACGGTTTAGATGTAAGTTATTGAAAAAATAAAACTAAAGACGTTTAGTAAATGTGAAAAAGGGTAGAAAAGAAACGAATGTTAAATAGCGAAGACTCCACAAATAAACAGGTTAAAATATACACGAAATGACTAACAGATTCGGAAAATATGTTAAATCAAAATCTTTCCACTAACGAGCGTTTAACTTTTTATTTTTACAATGTTCTGTCGCAAAATTTTAGTTGATACACGGAGCCGGATGCAATAAAAACTTGACAATTTGAATGTTCTGAAGGTCTACAGAGATCAGTATTCGGAGCTGATAGTTGAGTTATGTTAATCATAACACAAACTGTAGCAGTGTAAGAATGAGCAAATAAAACTTACCCTGATTTCTATTCCTAAGCAGAGATAATTAGTATATAATACTAGGTAATCTTCGCAGTATACAAGATAAAATGGAACGAAGCAGTATATACTAAAACACGTAACGAACTGAAGGACTGGTCATTTACTTAGCTAACGCCGCGAGCTCCCTCCTAATATCAAATAATTTTTGCCGATTAATTATCGATGATATGTTCGAATTGTGATTTTAGTTTTTTGAACTGTAGACTGTCTCAAGATGATCATTTTAGCGCCAATTCAAATATTTGTGATTGTCCATTCTTGTTTGGTGATTATTTCTCCGTAGTATGTCCGATTTTAAAAATAATTTACAAACCTGCTCCTGACAGTGCATTAACATGTCAAATTTGAACTATATAAGTCCCCATAATTGAAGCGATTGTTAAACATTTAGTAGAAACCGATACAAACAACATAAATCAGTTTTGGTACTGCAAAAAAAAGCTGACGAAGCGACGCTTTACAAACACTGCAATTCACGGTGGACTAAATGTATGCTCAACAGCTTACATTCTTCTTGTGCTGGAAAATTGTTCGGTTCAATGCAGAATTCGCTGATGATTATTATTACGACTTTTATTGCCACGTCATGTATGAGAATCTAAATTATGCAATATGCTATACTCTCGTGTATATAGGGTGTCCCAGTTATAATAATTAATATTTATACCACAGATTCCTACGGACATTTGGAACGTAAAATGTTATAAAACTTTTGAAACAAAATAAAAAATTATAACAGTTTTGATGCCGGACCTGCACAATCGCAAATTAATTACGATTCTAGCTGATCGCAGAGAAATTCACCTTCTGGAGGTCGGAATCAGCTGCTTTTTGGGGTAATGTTATCGTTTATGTTTGGTAATAAGTTACGGATCAGCCGAAGAAAATACACTCGCGTTAAGGTCTATTAGATGACATGTTAGAAAAACTACGTATCTATCACAATCGAAAATCCCATGATTGTAAACTGAAGTGGACCTAATGTAGTCGAGTATTATGTTGTTTTAAATAGAAAAGAAATTTTAACGACTACGGAATAGTTACCAACGGTGCACAAACAACCCTCACCAGCCAACGTTTGGTAAAGGTTTGTAACATAACGTATTAGTGTACGAAAACAAATGTATGTGTTATGGTTGTAAAAGTTGAGACAAGATGCAGACCTAATTTGACCATTCACATGTGTTAAACGTTAGTTTTACCTGGCAGTTCTCATTAACCCCACGTGGGGTAATACAAGGACGTGTCCAGAAGGACCAAGTTGGTTATTTTGTTTTTATTAAATGTAAAAAGCTAAATATTGATATAACCTCGTATAATTACACTGCTGGAAGTGACTGGAATAAATACACATAATGTTGTAGTTTCTAACAGGTTGTTCAGTTTGCTTTGGATTGTTGTGGAATTTTCTTGTTTGTTAGTGTTAGTTTATTTATTTAGTGG
>NW_020439273.1:31167-51074 GCF_000699045.2 Agrilus planipennis
TTCAATTTCTGTTTTCTCTTCTAGTTATCGTACAGACTTGCTCTTTTTTTTTAATCCTAGGTTTTCGAGTATGCCACGTTCGTTCCCAGCATCATTTTTTTCATTTTTTTTCCCTAAGTACCCGTTATCTCACATTCGTTCATTCTTTAACCAATTTTACCCCACTTCATCACCCCACCTTCAACCCCTCTACATTCCACCCCTTTTCATTACCTCAGGTCGGTATAAATACTGGTCCCAGCGCAATCAAAAACTATCTCTGACATTCCACCCACCAGCGGCAAGGGAGAGAGAGATAGATATATTCTGTTCTTTTCGTATCGAAGTTTTGTATATATATGTTGTATGGTTTCATTGTGTGTGTGCTTGCCGAAGTTATTTATATTGTATAGTTTCATTGTGTGTGTGCTTGTCGTGGTTATTTATTTTGTATATTTTTCATTGTGTGTGTGCTTGTCGATTTATTTGTCATATTGTATATTTTCTATCGTGCTCGTAAATATTCAACGGCTAAACCGATTTTAATAAATTCGTCTTGATGATGCGAGTGTCACTGGTACATAAAATTCATAAAAATTTAGTTTTATGTGTTTAGTATTTTCTTAATAATTTGACAGGTAATTTTTACCCGATTGTGGTAAAGCTAGAAGAGGGTTATTCATAGTTTTCTACTACAAAGCTGAAATAAGTGATGTAATTAAAGAAAACTAGTAACCCTCCTCTGCAGTCAGGTAAAAAACACGACTGAGGGAGTGCGTGCTGGAATCTACACTGACTGTGCTCACAGTGATACTCTCCTCGCCCTCACACCGAGGTCTGACGCGTGAGTGGTCCTTCTTCGGCAAAAATATCGGCCTGCTGCTTCAGTAGCTCATTTAAATCGGTGCGCCCATCTGGTTTTAATAGCGCTGCTTCGTCCTCCCTTAGAGCGATTTCGACGGCGGATATTCGTAATATTCTTCGCGGTGAGTTGGGGAACAGGAGAGACTCCTGCTTACAGGCGAGGAATCTCAGTAATCGTGGGAATGTTCTTGAGATGAAGTTGAGCGAGTCCGTGACCATTGGGGAAGTATCCATGGGCAAGTCTTATAGTATTATACATTGGGCACGTCTTTGATGAGAAGGGATTGATTGAGGGACGTCAACGTTACTCTGCAACGAGTCGGAAATGAGTTTCGACTGGTTGCATTGTTGTATTTGCATTGAACCCTGTCAATTAATTTTTTCCGCTGGTATAACAACCTTTTTGAAATGCCGATTAATATTGTTACGATTTGATTTTTCATTGTAAATACAAACGATAAGTTCGTGGATAGAAATAGTTTCGAGATTTTCGTTACGTTTTTACAAAAGCCTAGAACCCTTGTCTTTTTATTTATGAGACAATTAAACGTAATAGGAAAAATTTTTGTCTTTTCTGATTGCATTGCTCGTATTATGTCGATCTCCATTTCGTGTATATTTAGGTTTTCGCATAGACCACACAGTAAATTAAACGGTGAAAATCCAGTTGTTGTGCTGATAGATTAATTATAAATTAATAATGATGTCATTTTAGGGTAAGCAAGGTAAAATAACACAATGAAACAAATGAAATCAAACGGGACTAACAATTTAACAATATATTTACAAAACTGGAACAATGAAATTAGAAGTGAATAGAACTGAGAATAAAACTAGAAGACTTAGCAGATGAATTGACTTGAACTGTAGAAAACCGAATTAGGAAGTGTTAATGTTTTGGAAATGAAAATGTTAGGAAAACTATTAGGGCGGAGCTAGAAGCATTTAGATGAAAGTAGGGAACCAATTAGAAGAGAATAAAATCTGGAAATGTGAATATACAAAATACTAAGAAATAGACAGATAGAATGTTAACCCTAAACCGCTGAAGAAACCTATCATTAAAAAGCAATTAAGAAGGGACAATAGTTATTGACATCATGCAGTTAGTACGTGAAGTTGAAATGTTAAAAGGGATTATAGAAAAGTCCAAGTAATAAAGTTATTTGCAGAGAACACAATAGATAGGTACATACACAAAAGATTTGAAATAGAAATATTAAGACAGATATTTACATAATGAGAATAACAGAACAATACAACACAATTTGAACAGAAAAGTTGAAAAGATATTTACAAACAAGAATAATAAAAATAGAAATATGTACAGAAATATTTAAACATGATTTGGCGGCCAGGTATGCGCGGCCACAGTACCCCCCCTGCCAGTGATTGAGATCACGAAACTTGTAGACGATCCGGGAATCGGACACGTCTTCCAGAACGTGTACAACGGGTTGATGGTTGCTTGACAGAATTGCTGGATGTGGATGGCTTGTTTGATGACGTCACTTCCGTTGATAGGGGTACTGGTTTGACATTATCATCATCGTCCGTCACAACATAGGCTGGTTTAAGTCGGTCTATGGTAACAACCACGTGGCGTCCGCGAACATCAATGGTAAAAGTTTTGTCGGATCTTTTTACAACTTTGAAAGGACCTTCGTACGGTTGCTGCAACAATCCTTTACGTCCACCACGACGAAGAAATACGCTTTCCGCGTTGGAAAGCTCTTTGAACATGAATGTTGACTTCCTACCATGATTTGATCCATCTGTAGGACGTAGTTGCTGTATGTATTGACGTAATGTCTGTACGTAGTTGATTGGTGCGTCGTTACATACAGGATTGGTTGGAGCGAAGAATTCTCCAGGTATTCGAATTGGCTCTCCGTAGACCATCTCTGCTGCTGATGATTTCAGGTCATCTTTCCACGCTGTACGAATTCCTAGCATTACTGCAGGAAGAATTTCTGTCCAACGGGGAACAGCATGGCACATAATCGCTCCTTTCAGCTGTCGGTGAAGGCGTTCGACAAGACCATTGGCCTGCGGATGGTAAGCGGATGTTCGAAAATGGGCCGTACCAGTCAAGATATTTAGTTGCTTGAACAGGTGGGATTCAAATTGCCTTCCCTGGTCTGTGGTAACTTTCAGTGGGACGCCGAATCTTGCAATCCAGGTCGAGAAGAACGTTCGCGCTACGGTGGTGGCCTCTTGGTCTTCCATTGGTATAGCTTCCGGCCAACGAGAGAATCTATCAACACAGGTTAAGCAATACCTAAAACCTTCTGAGATGGGCATAACGACAATGTCGATATGCACGTGTTGAAAGCGTCCTGAGGGTGCTGCGAAGGTACCAGATGGCGATTTTGTATAGCGCGTAACTGTAGATCGCTGACACGTTTCACAACCTTGTGCCCACTTCCTGCAGTCCTTTTTTATTGAAGGGAAAACGTAACGCTGTATTACCAGTTTGACCGTTGTACGTACTCCAGGATGAGAGAGACCATGAACTAAGTTGAAGACTGTACGCCTATAATTAGGTGTTACGAAAGGACGAACGTTGCTAGTTGATACGTCACAGAGTAACGATATGCCGGTTTCTGGCATTCTTATCATCTTCAGTTGCAAAGATGTAGAGTTATCGCTAGTAAGGGATTTTAATTCCTCGTCTGTCTTTTGCGCTGCTGCCAATGCATTTAGATCTAATTCCTTGGACACCTCGTCAATTCGGGAAAGAGCGTCTGCCACTACATTTTCGTCTCCTGAAACATGGCGAATATCTGTGGAAAATTGTCCAATGAAGTCTAAATACCTGAATTGACGGGGTGTGCATTGCTTTTCTTTCTTCCTAAATGCATATGTTAATGGTCGGTGGTCTGTGAAAATAGCGAATTGTCTAGCTTCAACCATATGCCGAAAATACTTTACGGCTTCGTATATCGCTAACAATTCCCTATCGTAGGCTGCATATTTTCGTTCTGCCGTGGTAAATTTTCTCGAAAAGAAAGCTAATGGTTGCCAGGATCCATTTACTTGCTGTTGCAGAACTACTCCTATGGTGAAATCTGAAGCATCAGAGAAAACTGCCAACGGTGCATTTGGTGCAGGATGCGCCAATAAGGTAGCTTGTGCCAAACATTCCTTAAAGGCGTCGAATGCCATTTTCGTTGCTGGTGTCCATGCTACGGGTATTTTTCCTTTCACGTTTCCTTGCAGTTGGTCATTCAGGGTTGCTTGAATCTTTGCCGCATTTGGTATGAACCGCCTATAAAAATTTAACATACCCAAGAAACGACGAAGTTGTTTGACGGTGTCAGGAAGAGGAAATGAACGAATTGCTTCGACTTTTTCTGGAAGTGGCTGTGTTCCTTCACTGGAAACGAGATATCCTAGAAATTTCACAGACGATTTACCTAGAACACAATTCGCGGGGTTAACGACCACTCCGAAGTGTTGTAGCCGTTCGAAGAGGGTCTTCAAATGTTGTTCATGTTGTTCTGCTGTGTCTGACGCAACTAAAATATCGTCTATGTATGCGTAGCAGAATTCCAGTCCGCGAAGCACCTCGTCTATGAATCTCTGGAAGGTTTGTGCGGCGTTTCTCAGTCCGAAACCCATGTAAGGAAACTCGTATAGGCCAAATGGTGTAGTTATCGCTGTCTTTACGATGTCTTCCTCCGCTACAGGAATCTGATGAAAGGCTTTCACTAAATCGATGGTGGAGAAAACCTTCTTTCCCGAGAGCGTTTGGGAAAAGTCCTGTATGTGGCGTACAGGATATCTATCTGGTTCGGTCCGGGCATTCAACCCTCGGTAATCGCCACACGGTCTCCATTCGTTTCCTTGTTTGGGTACCATGTGCAATGGAGACGACCAACAGCTTTGGGACGGTCTAGCTATTCCCAACTTCAGCATGGTATTAAATTCTTTCTTCGCGGCTTGTAGCTTATCCGGGGCTAATCGCCGTGGCTTGTGTGCGACTGGGGATCCTGCCGTTGTCTTTATGTGGTGCACCGTACTGTGTCTTGCAGTCTTCACAACACCATCTGGTCGAGTGATTTCGGGGAACTTGGAAAGAAGTTCGTGGAAGGTTGTTGATCCAGACACGATCTTTACGCAAGGGGTGTTTTCCTGGACTGCTTTTCCTTGGGTCGTAATTTGTGTTGTTGCATCTTGTAGTCTTTGATTCCTTACATCCACAAGTAAGTTGTAGTATGCAAGAAAATCGACTCCAATTATTGGTTTAGACACATCCGCCACAACAAACCTCCAAGCAAAATCACGACGAAGACCAAAGTTGAGATTTAAATTGATCGTGCCGAATGTTGCTATGGGTGTCCCGTTGGCTGCGCAAAGTTCGTATGATGACTTTTCACGCGGTCCTTTCACATACGAGCGAGGATACACACATAGATCAGCTCCGGTGTCGATCAGGAACTGGATTTTGGTATGGGCGTCGGTAATAAATATGCGCCGCGATGTTGATGGGTTTATGTCGTCTGCCGCCATTAACGACTCCCGGGTGCGTTTCCCTGATCAGCTGTCTGGAATGAGCACGGTTGTGTGCATTTCCGGGCGTTCGGACCAAACTTCCTGTGGTACCAACAGCGGCCATTGGAAGGACTGTGGTTCCGAGATTGTGGACGAGAGCTGCTGCGCGATCTTGATCGATATCGATGATGGTGTTGATTGCGCAATTCGGCGACTTCCTGCCTAATCATTTTGAAACTAGAACCGCTAGTAGTAGTAAAATAAAGTAAGTAAGGTAAAATTATTAATTCATTATTATTGAATGTGAATATGTCTATGTGTAAAACATCAGATAGTCTTTTGGCAAGAAGGTGTTCTTTAAACAGAATTTTGTAGGGATGACGTTCGTATTTTGATTGAATTCATGTTTCGCAAATATTTATAAACTAGTTAATTTTGGTTTTCATGTCAGAAAAGGAATACTGATTTTTAAGTGAATTGTAGGTTTCATTAACTCCATTATGATTCATTTCATGACATTGTTCTATTATTTTTCGTTGTTCTTGAATGTTCTTTAAATATTTAAATATAATTTTGGGCTTAACTAATTTTAAACGTTCAAATTAAATAGTTTTGGAAAGCTTTTAATGAAAATTTCGTATAATTTGCCAGCATGAAAATATATTCCGTATACATTCATTGCATTAATAACTTCGTTAAGAAGTTTCGAAGTACCGTCCTCTCCCATATAGCATACAATATCCTATGGATATACGATTACGATCCAGTTGCGTCCATCATGTCCAATTTCCTTATGGGATTGCTGATTGCATATTATTCGATTGCTATATATATCCTCATTGGAAATATGTACAGGTGTCATTATAGGACGTGCATTAGATATCCAGTGGATATCAGCAAATATTAGGTATACATATTATAAAATTATTAATAAATTATATACTACTATAATGTGGGTACATATGTACGTGTATATTATATAACGGCGTTGGTATTATTGATGTCACTATATTACAACCGTTTTATAAAATAATGCTAAAGAATGTACTTTTGCCCATTGCATTGTTAAATCGTAAAAACGTATACCTTAAAAACAGTAATGTGGTAATAATCCAAAGTGCGTTGCCAAGTCACCACCTGAATGAGGAATTTCCCGAAGTGTTTATGAGTGATATTTGTTTTTCTTCAATGACTATAAGAAAATCAGGTAAGTGAGTTTCCATCAAGTAAATTTAGATACTTATTAATCATGGGTAACCAATATTTTTTCAAAAACTATTAATATGTTTCTGTACTGCAGATGCAGAAGCGTTAAATTGTTCAACTAAGGATTTAGAAGAAGGAATAAGAAATTGGTTGCGAACAGCAAAATCTATCATGTGCAAATAAGTGTTTTTTCTTCCTTTTGTTTGTTTGTAATAAATAGAGGTTAACATTCATATGTATTTGTATAAAGAGCCTGTTGATTCCATCAAAAGCTATGATCGAAAATAGCAGAATATATATATTAGTATACATTAATACATAGATATTATGGATTATATGAAATGAATATATATCCTTCCTAAAAAGTCTTGTGCATATCTTTATAGATATTTTTTTTTCATATGTCCTTTGTGGATGTTTTATGAATATACGAAATTCGTTCATTCATTTGTCTGTCCATACTACATCCTGAAGATGTCCATCGAACATAAAACGGATCTGTATAGAATATCCTTAAAATCTAGTATGCTTATGCATGTCATTTATAACATTATAGGCTTTTTCTTGCTTCGCCCAAGGGATTCTTCTAGATGGTTGTTTGATGGGCCTTGCTGTTTCAGTGTTGATGCGGTGGTATGTTAAATTGGTCCTAGCAAAGTCTTAATTTGATAGGCCGAAGACGTGTTGAAAACGGCCAAAAAGAACTTACATTCTTTTGACTTGATGTTTGTTGAGATGGTTACTTGACCGTTTTCGAAAGTTCTGATATAGTTGCACTATCATCTCGGGTTCTTCTTCCCAGTCACAGCTGTGGATTTCAGCTACTAGTTGTGCCTTCGCAGAACTTTTGTTCGAAATATTTAAAATTATATAATTTAACAGGTGTCGATGATGTTCTACTTCTTACGAGCGTATGTCCTACCAATAATGCTTTCTGTGTCAAGTCTTGATTGTCTGGTTCGACTACTCTCAAAAATTCGTCGATGTCGTAGCCTACTCTGACTTTTACAATTCACTCGTACTGACTCGTTAGTACTCGATCTTCCTCTACGATTACGTTGTAGGCAGCAATCTTCGTCTTAGGATTTGACATTACTATCTTTTCTTCACAGATTATGCATTGTAGATGTGCTCAGAGTTAAGTCGATTCCATGTTCTTGAAGAAGGCTCAATCCAATGATGACATCATCTACTATGTCGACCATCAATACCCAACTGTATAAGATCGCATTTCCAATTCTAATTTAGACGTTACATTCTCCATGAATTGGTGAAGTCTTCCTAGTAGCTGTAGCCAAAATCAGTCTTCTGGCCAAAGGTGAAATTCGCCATTCCGATACCATATCAGGGCGGATGCCCTTGTATCGATAACAATTCTAACGTTGTGCTGATTTATAAAGCTTTCTATTGGTAAAAGGCATNATACATAATTTAACCGAGAGAGAATCATTACCAAATATGAGTGTCAGAAACTAGGCCGATGGCAGTGTCAGAAACTACAACACAAGAAATTTTAAGTGTCAGAAACTGGGTCTTCAAACATCACTTTTTAAATCATTAATTAAAATTACTAATTCGCTTCAAATAATTATATCGCGTATATGAGTTTTTCTAGAAACTCTGAACTTGTTTATAGAATTAAAATTATTTGTTCTAATGAAATATTATTTTAGTTATCGTATTATAATCTCAGCTGTGACTCTTAGAGTGTCAGAAACTGGGCCTTTTACCTTAGCTGATATAAAAACTAGTTCACTGGGCTGTCTGATATGGGAAGTGAAAAGCCAGAATTTTCTATAGCTGTATGCTGAATATCATCACCAGTTCCATCGTTATTATTTTCGGGAAAGTTTAAAAGTTGATCGGCTTCGGTTTCAGGTAAATCGGCGTTTTCGTTAACTTGGGGTAAAATTAATGGTAAATCTAATTCTTCATCATTAATCGTAATTTCGCGTGTATTAACTTTTATTTGTGATAAGGCATCGACAACTTTGCTGTATTTGCCTCTTTTTCACTCAATTTTGTAATTAAATTCCTTTATACGGAGTCTAGAGTGGTTTGTGGTCCATTTCGAGGATGAATTCTTTACCATATAAATAAGGAAGAAAATCTTTGGTTGTTTCGGCAATACCTAGCAATTCTCTTTCAATGGTCGAATAGTTACTTTCGGCCGAATTTAAAGTCCTCGACTAATATGCAATCAGTTTGTTGTTCTGATATAACACACAGCCAATTGCAATGCTACTAGTATCGGTTATTACCTGAAATGGTTTGTTAAAATGTGGATATGACAAAAATGGAGCATTAGTTAATAAATTCTTACATTTATTAAAAGGGTCGATATAGTCGGGATCGTCAAGAATAGTTTTAGTGCCTTTCTTTAAATATCGAGTAAACAGAAATATTACTTTGTCAAAATTTTGTCACATTTTTCTACAAAAAATAAAAACAGTCCTTTTGCATTTTTAATCTTAATACGTATTAGTTTTTAAAGTTCAGTACCGTACAGCTTCATGGTTATACATACAGAGACTAACAATTGCAATTGACATACTGTGTCGTAATAGCGAGGGAGTCGTTTGGCGTAGGAGAGGTTTACAATGAAATACCTGTTTTCTCTCTTATATTATATAGTCCGTATATATCATACATTTAGCACAATTATCGCTAAGTTAGTTTATGCTGAAAGATAGCAAAAATCTAACAATAAGTATAAACCATTACCAAATTATTAGGTAGGAGACGAGAGTGCTTTACCCTTCCTTTACTTCCGGGAGGAAACTATTCGTTGCACGGGGAGCCGGTGGTGCTCTCTCCGATGCGAGATTTCGGTACAGGGTTGCAATCATCATTCTAACATTCCATGAGGTACCCGACGATTCCCGAACCATATGGACAAGTGGATCACCTCTTCCTCCCGGCTTCACGTCCGCTTTGCGGAGCTCACTTAATTTTCCTCGCGGACTTTCCTCATTTCACATGGAACTTTTGGAATTTTGTCTTGCCCCACATCGGCCGAGCTTCCGTGTATTAGTTCCGTGTAGTGGTTACGCGTTTTGCAAAGTCGACTCAATATATTCCGTAACCATAATAAATGCAATTGCGTACGAAAGTTTCGTGTTTTGAAAGTTACGCAGACCCAGTTCAGGAAAAATAAAAATATAATTTTGGATATTAGGAACACATTGTGTCAATACCTAGATTTGTGAATGATTAAGCAATATTAGCATCTAGAAAGTAGGAGTTGGAGTTTGCTTTAAATAAAATTGTTTTGTATTTAACAATATAAATCGCCTCTTTTATGTAGGTACAAATTAAAAAGTAGCGATGATAATTAACCTTAATCAACCTTGTCTAACTCCTTAATATAATTTGCGTTATTTTACTTTACCATATGATGTTGCTCAAATCCTACAATTACATGCTGCTCTTTATGCACTATACCTATGTCACTCCTCTACTCCTAGTTCTCATCCCTACATCCTTAAGTAATTTTAACAGCTTCTCCCATTTAATAATGTAGAAAGCATTTGCTAGATCGACGAATCCATGCATTCATACGCTCCATCTTTTTCATTTTTACAATATTCGTAAAGCTCATATGACCTCACGCGTTCTGCTGTTTTTCAGCATCAGAATTGGTAATTGCCTAAAATTCCTTATATCTTATTTTCCATCTTGTACGAATTCAGTTAATATTTTCGAGGCATGAATAGCTAAACTAATTGTTTTAAAATTTTCGCAATTATCCACACCTCCCTTTGTTTGTTTGATAATATAATATCAAACAACATGAATTACTAGTTTTTGAACAACTGCTCGCATAAATTGAAACCTATCGAAATCGTATCGAACTGCATCACGTTGCACATAGAAAATCGAGACCAGTTCGTTACAACTGAACTTCATTCAACTCTATCGATGCCATCAGTACAATCAGTATACGGTTGGCTGGTCACGTCGATGCAAAAAACCAATTTGCCAGTGACTATCTCTTTTCATTTAAAGAACACTCTTTGCAGCAAATATACATACGTATGCATACATACAAACAAAAGAAACAGAACCCTGTTTCTGCATTTTAACCTAGCTTCCCTAATAAAAGCATCTTATGATAATAACAAAATGAAAGGTAGGATGCTATTACAAATTCGAAAAAGATTGGTGTATGTTTGGAGCGCGGGTCTGTACGGGTGCGAAATGTTGTCTTACAGGCGAGTTATGAAGACACTGTGGATAGAGAAGGTTAGAAATGAAGGGATATTAGAAAGAATAGGAGAGGAGAGGAACAGAAGTCACTATTGAAGTCAATCAGAAATAGGCGAAATAGGCTGGTAGGACACGTTCTCAGACATTAAGTGCAAGTTAAAGACATATTAGAGCAAGAAACAGGAGTTAAGAGGAGTAGAAGTTGACCTACACTAAAAATGGGAAAGTTAACTCAGTATAGAAAAGAATGAAGGTGTGTGTCCAACCAACCTTAGGACTAGCAACCTTGTGAGGGTGAATAAGCCCATAGATGAAGCTGCCTGGAATCAAAACGTTTCGAAGTTACTGAAAGTTACTTCAAATCCACTTGCTCAAAAGTTGAAGCAGCATCTTCAAACTGACATGGTATACGATTTCTCTAAAACCTGTTAATAAATTTAACAAACAAATTCGAAGTGGTCAGTGTTCTCTGTCGAAATTGCCAGACGCGGATCGCGATTTTGATCTTTTTGGATTTCATCTCAGTTTCGACAGAACACATACCAATTTTTACCTACTGTCTTAACAGCGCGATTTATAAAATACCACAAATGGCGCGGTGATGCCATCTGTAGTACAATGCTACATAGTGGCATTAATTATAGACAACAAGGTCCATTTAAATAGATAGATAGTTGCTGAACTGAACCTACGGTGTAGCTCACCACTTAGGCACGTTACCAAAATCGAACAACGCGGAACGCGATTTCGATTTTTTGAATCTCATCAGCGCGTCGCAGACAGTTTCGACAGAACACAGACCAATTTTTACCTGCTGTCTTGAAAGCGCGTTTTATAAAATAACAGCAAGTAGATATCCATCTATTTAAATGGACCTTGTTGAGCATAATGAATTCCACTAAATGTGGCATTGTACTACAGATGGCCTTTACCGCACCATTTGTGGTATTTTATAAAACGCGCTTTTAAGACAGCAGGTAAAGATTTGTCTGTGTTCTGCCGAAACTTACTGCGACGCGCTGATGAGATCCAAGAGGATCGAAATCGCGGTCCGCGTTGTTCGATTTTGGTATTTTTATTTAGTTCCGTACAAGCTATATATATTAACAAAGAAAACACAGAAATGCGGATCCATACTTTATTTGTTATTTTAAGTTATTTGTATTATTTTCGTAAGTCACAGATTACAACAAATTTACCGTTTATGCGGAGACGTCGAGGAAATCCCGAACGACAGTGAATACCGCGGGAGGCGGAGTAGTTGAAAACAGTTGGCTTTCGAAGTCAGGCGAAAACAAATAGAGTAAAAGACGAAAGACGCACAAAAAGAAGGAAGTCTTGAGAAACCGTTAAAAGATGGAAAAGGATCGCTTTACTTAATGTGAAATCAATGAATTGTATACTAATAGTATTATTTAATGTGTAACTCTGTTATATATTTGTTCAGTTGCGGGAAAGCTCGTTCTTTAGACACATCGTTACACATCCTATCATTAATTGTTGTTTCATTAAAGACATTGTAATATAGTGCATCTGGATTTGTTTTTATTAACAACCCTAGACAAATTAAAAACGCTTACACTTCTATGCTTCAGGAAAACCATTCCACTCCCATATCCATACCACGTAATTCCTCCAAAACTATACCAGTTGCATATTTTCATGCCTCCCCAGGAATTTAATCTAACCCCCACCGCAATTTTCATTTTCAGTACCTCTATTCATTTTATAATATCCTCCCTTTCTAACCCCTTCTCTTCTTCCACCTGACTCCTCTCTTCTAGTACACTCTTATAGCCCAATCTTCACTTCCTTCCAATATAATTTTAAATATTTCTCATTTTATTGTTCCCAAATGTATATGAACTAGTTTTTATTTTATTTTTTTGACAGTATTAATAACGAATAAACAATGTATTAAGAACATCTTGTGCAATTTTATTTATCGCCCTATAAGATCAAAAACTAAAAGTTAGTTCATGTAATCTGTTTAATGCATTTAGCCACTATACCTATGAATTCCGCAATATATATTTTACCTGTCTCGCAAACAACCGTTAACATGTTTCTATGAGTTGAAGAGGTGTTATTGGGATTGGTCCCGAAGGGGATACAGTACTATGTCCGACTTCATAGGGCTCACATGTATCACAAGTTTATTATTTTATTACTATTTAAATGTTGAATAAAGTTTTAAACGCATACACATTATTACAACTTATTCTCCACCTACGAAGCCACGAAACATTTGGTCCTTCGAGCAAAGATAAGAAAGAAAATTACAGTTTTGAAGAAATTCAAAGCCTATTTGGGATACGATCAAGTGTGCCACGTATTGCAGTGCAGTCGACCAGTTCAATTGCAATTAAAGTAAAAAGATCCAAGCACAAGAGTTGGTTGGTCCATTCACCATATATGAATTTTCACAGATCCATCCACAGTCGATGTTTGTAAGATAGGTCAGATAAGCTCCTTTCTAGTTTTCCAAAATTTACCTAGTTTCGAATTTTAATTAGGCAATTTTGTGGAAGCACATTTAGTTAGATATTTAAAAACAAATGGCGTTACAAGAATTATTTCGCGAAAGAGGCATGACAAAACGCAAATTAACCAGTTTTGCAAGTTTTTTGGAGGAATTCTGCCACAATTTTATACTATTAATGAACAAGTGATTTCTATTTGTGAAGATAAAGATTTGGAAGGTCACTATCGAGAACAAGATACTTTTACGACTAAATATTATGCATTAATTTCAAAAGGAAATATTCATTTAGGTAGCTAACCGGCTGTAAGTGAAAGATCAGGTACGCACGCAAGTCAGTCTGGCGCATCAGATTTAGTCTATCAAATTGCCTACTATTCAGGTGCCGAAATTTAACGGTTCCTATGATAATTGGTTGGAATTTAAAGATATGTTTGATTCGTTAATTCATAATAATACATTAATAAATAGTGTACGAAAGTTCCATTATTTACGAGCCTCGTTATAGGAACCTGCTGCGCAAGTTATTCATTCTTTAGAATTTTCTGCTGCAAAGTACGATGTAGCATGGCGATTAGTATGTGAAAGATTTAATAACAAAAGATTGCTAATTCACAATCATGTTAAATCAATTTTCGATACTAACAAAATAGTATTTGAATCATCCAAGTCTAATCGCAAACTCGTAGATGAAATTAGTAAGCATTTACGAGCATTGGAAATATTAGAACAACCTGTTACTCAATGGGACACTTTAATTATTTATATCATGTTTAGCAAACTAGATAACAAATCGTTGCGCGAAGGGGAACAAGTAAAAAGAGGCGATTCGCTTCCGACCTTCGGAAATTTAAAAACATTTTTAACAACAAAAGCGGACTTATTGGAAACCGTAGAACAAAAAACCAATAGTACAAATAAAAACATTAGACATGGGTTCAAACAAAAATTTAAAACTTCAACGATGCTAGTAAATAACGTCACATGTAATGATGTCAGGGAAACCATTTAATTTATGATAATTTTCTGAAACTCAGTATACCAGAAAGAATAAAAAGAGTTCAAAATTTTAGGCTCTGTCAAAATTGTTTACGAAGTAACCACAGCGTTAATCAATGTACTTTAAGAGGGTGTAAAAAGTGTTCACAGAACTATAACAGTTTATTTCACATTACAAAGGAGGAGTCACCGACGAATTATAGCAAAGAGGTAAATCAAATCCTTGTCATCCTGTGATTTAAACCAGCAAACCATGCTACCAACAGCCGTAATAAAACTATGGAACCAGCCTGAGAGCGAAAAGTGTCGCCTGTTACTTGATAGTGGCTCGTAGTCGAACTTCATAACATACAGAATGTTCGAAAAGTTAGGTTTACCGATAGAAAAAACAAATATTTCAATCTCAGGAATAGGAAGAGTATTTACCAAAATAAACACTAGATGCAAAGTTGGAATTACACCATTACATAGCCAATATGATGTAGATAGTACGTGTTCAGCAATAAAATCAATAAGTGAAGTTTTGCCTAACGAGAAGGTTGATGTTTCATAGTTAGAAATACCTAGTAATGTTCCTTTAGCAGATCCGTTATTTTATATCCCAAGTTCTATTGATCTTCTTATAGGAGTTAGTCTATTTTGGGAAATAATAAGAGGTGATAATATTATCAAGCTAGAGGGTAGTCAACTTAATTTATACAATTCAAGGTTAGGTTGGTTAGTAACAGAACAATTACCTTGTATACGAAATTTTGTTTGTGCTACGGCAACTAGAGCGAAAGACAACTATAATTTGAATGAGCAATTAAAATTATTTTGGGAAATAGAGAATTGTCCTTCATTTGTAAATAGACAGAAGAAGAAGAGTGTAAAAAGAATGTTTCTAGAAATTCAGAAGGTCGTTTTGTGGTTAAGTTACCCTGAAAGAGTCTACATCTAAGTTAGGTAATTCGTATAGCACAGCTTTGAAAAGATTCTTAAAATTAGAGGCAAAATTAGAAAATAGTCCGATAAGGAATCAATATCGCGAATTTATGAATGAGTAGAAGACATTAGGTCGTATGAGTAAATTATTAAGGCAAGATATAGATTCACAACCCTCCTATTATCTTCCTCATCATGGAATCGTAAAAGAAGATAGTCTCACAACTAAACTGCAAGTGGTGTTCGATGCTTCTTCTCCTTCCGATACAGGGTGGTCATTAACGAAAATGCATGAGAATATGTTTTCTATTTTATTACGTTTTAGGTTTTAGGCAACATAGGTATGTAGTTTCGAGTGATACAGCGAAAATGTATCGACATATTTGGTTACATCCAGAACATAAATTATTACACAGAGTACTTGTAGACATATCAGTATTCGAATTAAATACGGTGACTTATGGGACGACTTCTGCGCCTTTCTTAACCATTCGATGTTTAATGGAATTAGCGGTTGTCAATATGAAGGAATGGCCTTTAGCCAGTGAAATCATAAAAAGGGATGTATATGTTGACGACTTGTTAACGGGTATAGATTCTATAGAGGAAATTCAAGAGTTGAGAATACAAATAAATTTTATATTACAAACTGCAAGATTTGAAATGCATAAATAGCGATCAAATGATATTCGAATTTTACAAGGGTTAACCTCCCCAAAGAAAAGTGAGAATAGCATGTTAATTCTGGGAGATAGCAAAAATTGTAAAACTTTAGGATTACAATGGAATTGCAAATTAGATGTTTTAACTTAATATAATATGAAATATTATTCTGAAAATTCATTTCTGAATTTTTACCCACTACACACTGCCTCAAATTAATGAGGGAAAAATTGTTGCTATTGTCACACCTGCCGGGAATCGAACCCGGGACCTTAATTCTATAACTAAACGTCAGATTTTATCGGAAACAGCTCAACTTTATGATCCGTTAGGACATTAAGTCCTTGCACAATTATAGCCAAAACATTTATTGAAAAGTTTTAGATTAGTAAAACATCAAGGGATAATTCTATTCCAGAACACCTACGATTGCAGTGAATACAATTTAGGGAAAATTTAACTATCCTCAATAATTTACAAATAATAACATTTATACAAATTTATTGTATGCTAAAACTATGGTTGCGCCTATAAAAGCCTTAACCATTCCGCGATTAGAGCTGTGCGGAGCTTTACTACTGACTAAGCTAATGAACTTGGTAAAAGAATAATTCACTAGTGCTGTTACTTGTCGTTACTGGACTGATTCTCAAATTGTATTGGCCTAGTTACAAGTGAATCCTAGGTCCTTACAAACGTTTGTTAGTCATTGAGTGTCCGAAATACAGTCGTTAATCTACAAACAAGATTGGGGATATGTTAAGTCAAAAGAAAATCTCGCAGATTTGGCATTGAGAGGAATAAAAAACTGATTGAATCAAGTTTATGGTGGCACGGGCCATATTGGGTGAGTACACCTGAATTAAACGTCTCACATCAAAAAATACTTTCTCAGGAAGAAGTACCAGAAATTAAACTATACAATACAATTAATCTAGTATCTGTGAATGAATCTGAAAACGAAATTTTTTCTAAATATTCATCGTACATTAAACTAAAACGAATTGTTGCATATTGTCTGAGATTTCTGTCAAATTGCAAAAGAAATAAATTATTAACCGGACCACTAACCGTAGATGAATTATGATCAAGTTTACTTTGCCTAACTAAATTATTACAAAAGGACTCTTTCCAAAGTGAATTACAGATTTTGAGTTCAGGTAGACAGTTGCCTAGGAAAAACAAGTTACTAAGTCTTACACCGTTCCTTGATCAAGGTAAGGTGTTTAGTTTAGGTGGTAGGTTACAATTATGCGAATTTTCATATAATACAAAACATCCTATTTTTTTCTAAGCATACCTCTACTAAACTATTGTTCAAATTAGAACATATCACGCAAATACATTGTGGTCCAATGCAATTATTAGCGAACATCACACAAAATTATTGGCCCTTGGCGGGACGAAACCTAACTCGTAAGATCGTTCATCAATGCTTAAAGTGTTTTAAATTTGACGCAAAATCAATGACACCTTTAATGGGTCACCTCTCTAAGGAACGTATTTCCATAATGCAACCATTTCAAATTTGTGGAGTGGACTACGCAGGTCCATTTTTACTCAAAACCCTTCCGGGTAGAGAAGGTAAAATTATTAAAGGATATATGTATTTGCTTGTTTGTATGCTTCACCAGTGAGGCTTTACATCTGGATGTAGCCACTGATTTGAGTGCAGAACGATTTCTGGATTCATTTAGACGCTACTGTGCTAGAAGGGGTAAACCAAGCAAAGTTTATTCCGAAAATGGTTTAAATTTTGTGGGTGCTAATAACCAATTGATTCAAATACAACAGTTTTCGGTTACATGGAACTCCAAAGTAAGTGAATCTTGTGCAAATGAATCCATAAAATGGTATACTTTCTTTCCACATTCCCCCCATATGGGAGGTTTATTGGAGGCTGGGGTTAAGAGCGTAAAACAATGTTTAAAAGGAGTTATAGGGGATGCATGTTTGACGTATGAAGAGCTTCTAGCTATGCTTTCACAAATTGAGACTTATTTAAATTTAAGACCCTTCTATCCTTTGTCCTCCAATCCGAATGACCTTGAGCCGTTAACAGGTGTCTAGGTGGACATTTCTTGATTGGGCGACTACTGTCAGCTAACTCAGAGGACAACCTAGAGAACACCAAAGTAAATACGTTAACCAGATATCAATTAATACAAAGATTCAATCAAGAATTTTGGAAAAGGTGGTCTCGAGAGTACATATCGGAATNCGTTCGCTACGGCGAACAGAATGTACTCCGTCATCAAAGCAAGATTCCTCTCTTGGGTCAGGTGAGGGTTCCTTTTCAATGTCGAGACTTGATGGCGTATTGAGACCAGTACTACTCGATACATCCATAGTAGCAGAATCGGGGTGGGATTCGTCTTCAATAAATGAGACCTTCCGAGGTCTTCCTCGTCGTCGGATGGGATTAATAGGGTCAGAAGGCACGTTGCCTTCATCTTCCACGAAGGGCGTCAACGCTGACACATGATACTTTCCTAATATCTTCGTAGGATCATCAAGAGACGATATCGTATAGGTAGTCGCAGAAACACGATTGGAAATACGGTAAGGGCCGTCACGCCGAGGGGCCAATTTTGCGGAAAATCCATGAGCACTGTTACTAAGAACGTGTGTATCCACCAAAACTTTGTCTCCTGGGTTAAACGGGTTCATATCACGACGGTGCAAGTTCGCGTATTTCTCGTTGCCACTTTGTCGCGCGTCCGAATTCTCTCGCGCTTTTTCTAATACGTCGGCAATAAGTAACAACTTCGGGGTTACTTCCGCGATAAAGTTCTCGTTTTCGAGCACTGACCGAAGATCACGTCCAACAATCCCGGGCGACCGTAACTCACGACCAAAAGTCAAGTAGGCAAGGCTGTATCCGGTAGCCGCGTGAATCGCACTATTCATGGCGAACCTAATTGAAGGAAGCGCTTCTTTCCATCGGGTATGGTACTTTCCCACAAAGATAGAAAGTTGAGTATTAAGGTCTTTGTGTCTTCTTTCCACGGGATTCGACTCGGGATGGTAAACCGGTATCAAACTTTGTTTTAATCCCAAACAATGGGTGACGCATAGTAACATGATCGGGTTTATATCGCTGACATTCCGGGCATTTTAGAATGTACTTTCTTACGTCACGATGTAACGAGGGCCAATAATACGTCTGGGAAATCCTTTTATAGGTCTTGTCGATTCCGTAATGTCCTGCTAAGGGTGAATCGTGGCATTCTTTTAAAATATCGGGTACCTGTGCAAGTGGTACAACCAACTGAGGTTCCTCTTGTTCCTGCAGCGGATTGAACCGGTACAGCACCCCATTAACCATATAATAACCCTTATCAGTCCACTTTTTATGGGAGAACGGATCATCAGTTGTTTCAAAACTGGTAATAATTTTACTTAATTCGGGGTCTTCTAACTGCTCATTTCTTGTTTCTTTGGCGGACCTTTTTGGTAACATAACGCTAACCAGATTAAGATCACAGGTATCTTCATCAAGTGTTGTAGGTCTCGATAATGTGTCGGCAATTGCATTTGCCTTCCCCACAATATAGTCAATCTGTATCTCATAGGATTGAAGCAGTAAAGCCCATCGTGCTAGTCGTCCACTGGGCGACTTGAGGTTCATCAACCACTGAAGCGGTCGATGATCAGTAGCTATTTTGAAAGGTACACCTTCTATGTATCCTCGAAATTTTTGAACTGCAAAAACTACAGCTAAAGCTTCACGTTCGGTAACGCTATAGTTCCTTTCTGCATCGGTCAATGTTCTACTTGCGAACTCAATAGGTCTCTCATCAGGCCCTTCGCCTTGTAGTAAGCAGGCACCAATAGCATAAGAACTAGCGTCAGTTTTGATAATGTAAGGCATTTTCGAATTAGCCTGTCGTAGGATTGGAGCGGTGGTGAGTAACGTTTTTAAATTGTCGTAGGCCTGTTGTTGCCTATCTAACCACTTCCAGGGCACATTCTTTCTTGTCAGCTCCGTTAAGGGTTTCGCTACTTCTGCAAATTGGGGTATAAAACGCCGAAACCAATTGCAGGTTTGCAAAAACGTAAGCAACTGTTTCACATTGGTGGG
>NW_020439273.1:51692-91581 GCF_000699045.2 Agrilus planipennis
GCTCGTATGGCATTATATAATTAAAGAAGCAAAAAATATAATTAAATTGAAAGTATTTATGAAATAAAATTAATAACTTGCGTTTTGTTTATTAAAGTATGCCCTTAAAAAACATAAACAATCAATCGTTTCATCATCAAGCGAGGACCGAATTTTCGTACAAATATAACCAGCCGCCGAAAAAGCTCTTTCTGATTCTACACTTGTCGGCACTATTGTCATTAAGTAATCATACACATTTTGTAAATACGTTCTTTTTGTTCCAGTTTGTTCAAAAAAAAGTAATCTCATCTTTTATTTTTTTTGTTCCAGACCTGGAATGTTTTTAAACGCAGACACGGGTGAAATATTTAGTTTATCATCTACTGCTGCCTGTAGTTTTTTCTTTAATGCGTTTACGTTTACCTTGCCAGATTCTAATACTGTTTCATTACTAATTTGGAGCCCTTTTGCAGATACTGATGTATTTGTGATAATTCAGTTCGTCGCAGTAAAATTCGAGATTTTAATGCTTCCAATAATTCTAATGAAATTGCAGATTTTTGCTTGGAAAGAGTATCTAACATAAATGTTAAAGAAGCGTTACTGTTAATTAAAGATAATAAATTAAATTCTTCGTCAGAAAAATGAATATCGGTATTAATGTCAATTCATTGGGTAGTAGACGTAAAACATAAACAATCGCCTTATATTCTTGATGGTGCCATACTCGGCTCGGTATGTGTAATAAATGTGCCTGATATAGATTTTAATACAATGAAATTGTTTGTTTATCTTCAAAAAAAATTTCTTGTAATTAATATTATTTTAAATTAGATTTATATTGTGCATAAATTCAATTTTTATCAACTAATGTAATACCAAAATACCGGTATTTTTACATAAATAAATATTCGGGATTCCGGAATCCTGGTATTGTAAGCCCTACCTCCACCCGAATGGCTGCTAGGCCGAGTGATGATCCAGCTATACCCAGGTCCTGATAAAGTGACACGGGCTGTGACCGTAAGAATAATGTCGGGAGTGTTGAAGAGACCTGTAAGAAAGTTATATGCTTTACCTATATTAGACTAATAGTATTATGTTCATTATTCCATGTATCATATTACATACTTACCTTTTTTGAGTTGTATTTCAAAGGGGCGGAGTATATATAATGCATTTAGCCACTATATCTGTAAATTCCGCAATATATATTTTACCTGTCTCACAAGCAACCGTTCAGCTGTTTCTATGAGCTGAAAAGGTGTTATTGGGATTAGTCGCGAAGGGGATGCAGTACTATGTCCGACTTCATAGGGCTCACATGTATCACAAGTTTATCATTTTGTTACTGTTTAAATGTTGAATAAAGTTTTAAACGCATACACATTATTACAACTTATTCTTCACCTACGGAGACACGAAACAAATCTTTTAGTGTTCTGTTGTTCTTCCTGTATATATTTATTATTATACAAAACCTCTCAGTACCTCTCATCACCTTATATCATTTATAAAATTATCACTGTATTCTTCCTTACTTGTTTTAAACTGCTCCGTATACTTAAATACTTGTTTGTATTCTTCCTCTCTCTATCTTTATACTGCTTTTTTTTCTTTTAGCAATCCTCCTTCCACCATTGCTACTTCTGCCAGTCACCTTTATTCCCTTAATAATAATGCATCATCTTAATCGTATCTTCCCAATCCTCCATCCCTTAGATCCTTTCCTCCACTCTTCCTAAACTCTCCCATTGCCTTCCCCATTTTTACTTTTGACACCATTTCTAATAACAGGTGGTCCGAATTTATTCAAAAATTTAGTATTACTTCCCAGCTTCTACCGTTTGCCATTGTGGAATGTATAACAGACTTACCGCTCTATATGAATGTGTATTCCCTATTTTAGTCTCTTGCAAACATCACAATAAGAATACTTATCCCAATTTTAACAGCATTCTATCAGCGTTTTCCCATGTATATCTATACAAACGTCCCTTGAATACCTTTCTCAGGTCTTATTCCCCACTAAACAACAACCTTCTCATTCCACTCTCATGAGAAAGTCCCCTACTACCTTTAAATTATCATCTCTTAGATTTTCTATCTTTTCCTCAATTTTCTCTACTTTTTCTTTTTTTTCCTAAGTGATATGTATGAACAGTATCACTCATTCTCCTGCAATAGCCGGGTCGACCCCTGTGAGGCCTCACAATAGATTAACTTCGAATATTTAAGATTCGTTCACTTAAAAGGCGGAGCCATAGGTCAAATAACCAAAAGTTCGTTACTTCCACATGGGTTTCAACCAATCCTCCAATGCAAAAAATATTCTGAACTAAATGAAATAAAGAGATTATACGCTTTCGAAATCCTTATTTGTAAATTTGTACGGCAAACGAATTAAACTTACATTTGACTGATTTTTTTTAATCTCATAGCTTTAATTTGGAGCACTTCCCACATCAAGTCATGCTTCTGTTCCTATGATATCTATAAAATTATGTACCTACCTTGGAATTTACCAAGAAAATAATTAACAGACAGTGATACGTAACACTAACATTGTTTTCGTTAATTGGGTGCTAACCTATATCTATACTGGTATTTTAAGTAACCCGCTCATTAAAGCTGATGCTCCTTCTAATTAAAACATTTGCAATCGTTGGCACTACTAGACATCAACTAGCTTATATTAAATGGAGTGGTGTGTTTTTTATGACATTTTTTGATTCAGCAAACCTTTTCACAACGATTTTGATTATACAACCCTATTTAAAGAATTAGCCGTTTTCGAAATATTTCGATTTTTCTGGAAATATTGAAACTTACATTCCCATGCTAAATAGCCAATTATTCAGCTAATTTTAAAACTGCCGCAGCCATATTGGGTGATCAGCTACCTAGTACCTATCTCTATCTGTAATTTTACCGTTAGTGTTTTAAATTAATACAGGGTGATAAAATTTTACCGTACAACGTATAAAAGTTCGAACACGCTTAAGTTGTTTTTTCAAATGGAACACACTGTATGTTATTTCTTTAGCTTAGTGACTCACACTATATATATGATGTCGGAAACTCTGTTGTAATTGTTCCTGTATTTTCTTTATGTTAAATAATAATCCTCTCTAAAACAGTGTACTCTCTACTACGCTAACTCAAGTCATGTTTGCATCTTTATGCAAAATTCTTACTAAATTTTTTACAGTTGAAAAACGCTGAAGAAAATTCATTAAACTTTTGCCAGGTTAACTCACAAGATACCGTGATCAAGCTCTTTGGCAAACTCTTTTTAATTAAAGTGAAATATTAGGATGAAATCCATTTCCGTTTAAACATCGAGTCTCCGCAACTTCTAAGTGCTTAGATACACAGACAGCGAAGAAATACGTAAATCCATTTTGTAAAACTTTTTTTTTAAATAAAATATAATGCAAACAACAAAAACAATCGTTACAGTTCTGAAAGACGAAACGATCTCTAATACAAACAATTTATTGTCAGTTAGAAAAAGTAATTGCAATATTAAGAGAAGTATAAAATTCAGCTGAAGAAAAACGCGTGGTGTAATATTTGCATAATGAATTTATTAAAATACTCCTATAATTGCATCGGTAATTATGTGTTTTTCAAAAGTCGTATTGAATAATGTTTGCAAATTTTACACTAAAGACATTTAGTAATGGAGGTGCATATAAATCTATTACTTCATTCACAATGGGGAGACTTCCCAATTAGACTTTAGTAATTTCTAACATTATTAGTGTTAAAGCATGACACCTCGTGTTGGGCAAAGCACAGGTATGTCTAAGAAAAAAAAAGTCGGTTATCAACTATCCCAATATACCATCTGCCATAAAACCTGTACCCCACAGTGACGAACTTTCTATTCCGGAACCCCCAGAAACACAGTTGCGAATCAGATAATAGCGATACAGCGATTTATCAAAACGAAGACATGCCTACAACATCAAAATACCCTGATTTTACACCGAGCACATCATACTGCCAACCGCACAAAATTACTCAGTCCGAATTAAAGGATCTTGTGAGAGATCTAGAACTTCCAAAAGGTAAAGCAGAGTTGCTAGCATCAAGGTTGCAGCAGTGGAACCTATTAGAAGACGATGTTTCTGTATGTGTTTTTCGTAAACGCCACAAAGACTTGGTGCCGTTTCTTGACATGGAGAATAACTTGGTTTTCTGCAATAACATTAGCATTTTCTAGCGTCTTTAAATATAAAACACATGTCAGAGGAATGGAGATTGTTTATGGACAGCTCAACCTTGGGCATAAAAGCAGTACTATTGCATATTGGAAATACTCTACCTTCTATTCCTGTTGGATCATACGATAACATGAAATACCTACTGACATGTATAAAATACGATGAGCATCAATGGCAAATCTGTGGCGACCTAAAGATTGTTGTACTTTTACTCGGTTTGCAACTAGGCTACACCAAGTTCTGCTGTTTATTGTGTGAATGGGACAGTCGGGCAAAGGCATTACATTACAAGAGACAAGACTGGCCCGCTGGACAATCACTAGAGCCAGGTCAAAATAATGTGCAGGATGTACCATTGGTAAACACCAAAAAGATTTTGTTGCCACCACTGCATATCAAATTGGGCCTAATGAAAAATTTTGTCAAAGCATTAAATAGAGATGGGCCAGCTTTTCAGTACCTACGTCAGAAATTCCCAAGGCTAAGTAAAGCAAAAATTAAAGAAGGTATTTTTATTGGGCCAGAGATTCGAAAAATTTTGATATTGAAAAAAATGCTTGGAATGACTTTCGCTTGGTTGTCACCAATTTCTTGAGAAACCAAAAAGTTTACAATTATGTTACTCTTGTTAGGAATATGCTGTCATCGTATCAAAAAATGGGTTGTAATATGTCTTTAAAGATGCATTTCGTACAATCACACTTGGACTTTTTCCCTGAAAACTGCGGAGCTGTAAATGAGGAACACGGCGAACGTTTTCATCAGGATATATCAACTATGGTTAAAAGGTTCAAGGGAAAGTGGAATCCTTCCATGCTTGCAGATTACTGTTGGACTCTTGTAAGAGATGCTCCAGCCACAACTCACAAAAGAGCAGCAAAGAGACAGCGCAGAAACTAATAAGTCTGGTGTACACATATCTATTTTTTTTTGGTTTGTTAAAAATAATAAAATAAAAATGTGTTTTTGAAAACCGCAACTAAGTTTTTAATTTCATTGTCATTTTTGTATTCAGCAATCCAAAATTAACAAAAAAACGCAGTTTTCATAAAAGATACAGCATATGAATGAAAATTTGTTGTCCAGTGTAATCCGAAAATTGTCATTTTGACAAATTGTCAGCAGTTAGCGCTTACGCAGACTGTGTACGTATTGTATAAGCGTTTGTGTTTTGATTTGTAATTTCCCTCTGCAGTTTTGTATGGTGCATGCGTAAAAGTTTTAAAAAAAATAACATAATGTTCCACATTCGTCCGCTCGTAATAAAGTTGTATTTTTCATGATTATTATTATTATTAATACCATAGTTTAAGCCATTTTCTTTTTTTTTGAAGTGAAACTTCTTTATGGATGATAGGAAGATATTAGGTTATAAAACCGAAACGAGTCATGTCACGCGTCATGTCACATAGGAATGTGAGTGTGAATATATCAGGGTATGGGTACTTCGACTAGTATAACCCCCAGTGGATGTGTGTAAAAAGAGTCATTTTAATAGGCTTCAGATGCTAACCTGCTAGTAGCAACCAAAAATCCAAAAATAGCCAATTTTTTTAAAAAACTACTATAATAGTTGTACGGACGCATAACGAAAATACTCAACAATGAAACAAAATTGGAATTTTCGTAAGGCCGCGGAGACACTGAATTGAAAGCCGAGAATCTGGGAAATTCAAAAAATGAAATACGAAGTGAGAAAATGGTGAGTAAATGTATTATTAACACTTTTTCGGAAAAATCAATAAAAATGTATTACATCAAAAATCTAATGTGTCGTCGATAACAAAAACAAAAGCAGGGCTGTCTTCACCATCGAAGCAACGACGTACTGCAAAAGGACGCAAAAAGCAAATACGAAAATGAAGAATAGTTTGGAAAAGAATTTAAAAATTAGATACATCAAATCTTTACACTCCTCGCCTTGCCGCTCCTCGCTAAAAGAAAAACAACTTAAAACAGTAGTTCAACCTACGGAATATCCAAAACTACAACTCAAAAGATATCTAGTTTTCTTGTAATTAAGAGACGTTACGAATTCTATCAACATTTCAATTTCAATTAAAGTTTTAAACAAATATCGACATTAATGACCACAAGTACTTGTGGTTGGCTGAGATAGGAAAAACCTAATTTCAGTAATCTGAACCAAAACTTTTAATAGATATAATAATAGATTTAAAAACAACTCACTCTATTGGCGATGAAGGTTTGCCAACTAGAAGGGTGTTTGTTCAACTATGCTAAAACTATTTTAGAGTCTGTCCAATCTTGAATTTTACCGGGTTGGTGTGATAAATTTAACAACACGTGCTTTGTTAATCTTACTAGCAATAAAACCGCACAAAGCTCTGTTCTGGTTAAACTCTATGTTTTAATAGGAGCAACCCTTGACTTTGACATTATCAGTATTGAGGTTTCATGAGGAACAAAAAAGTAAACATAAGCTCTCGGGATGCATCAACCGTGTAAGAGCCAATACAAATTAGAGACGGGAAATGTCCTTTTACAATTTAGGACCCGATAACAAAAAAATCGTTCAACGACAACGAACTTTTAACGCGTTGTGATGGGTTAAAAACTACACGAATTTTATGTGAATAATCGTTGCGAAAAACCGCATAACAGGTATGTAAAATGATCGTTTTTCGAAATCTTTGACTGAAACAACCAAACTAAAACACGAGCTTTAATCGTTCTGTCATCAAAGGTTTGTAAAATTTTTTGTGCCGTTGTCTGAACTGTCTAGAAGTACCAACGGAAGTACAATGAGCAAGTGCAGAAGTATTTGATGATTCCTCAGAATTCACAACCAAAGCACTACTATTTTCAAAGAAATTTATTAATTTATCTACAAGCAAAATTTTTTATACTCAAACAAATTTTATAAAATTTTTTCCCCTCAACAAATGAAAATCTCATTTTCATAAATCTACGACAAAACGAAAATAATGTGACTTATTACAAATTAAACATTTTGTCTTTCTTTTATTTTTGTCTTCCGAAGAGGTCGACTTGAGTTTGCATTACAGTACGAATTTCTATGACAAAAGTCATTAGAAGAACCACGATTCAACCCTTGTTTTGATTTGATATTCTTGTTTTTAGAGATATCAGACACACGAGCAAGCTCCATTGATTGAACTCGTTTCTCTAAAAATACAACCAGTTATATAAGTTATATAAGCTGGAATTTCCGAAGAATTTTCTTCTAAAATTTCCCAACTTTCCCTAAGGTCAACGTCTAACTTTTTGACCATATAATGAACAAACCAGCAATTTTGTCCATCTACTTTGATACCTAAATCAATCAAACCTTGTCTCGCAGAAGGAGCGGTATCTGATAGTTCATTTATGCCTGAAACAGTACCTTTACGAACTGGTTTAAGATTAATTAAAACTTCTAAATATTTCGACATACGAATTCTATGTTATCGTACCGACGGAGAAGTTTAAAACCCTCCCAATCGCTATGACTTCCCGTGAATTGAGGAATTTTTAAATGCAGACATCATGTATCCTTTACTTTCCAAAAGAGCCAGACTATTCAAAACTTTGCTGTCATTAAGGATGTGACTGTGTCACTAGTTTAAAAACTAGAATTTTGAGAAGAGAACACCCACCTTTTACCTAATTGTTAAATCTCGCTGAATATTTTTAAGAAATATTCCAAAATCAAAAAGTAAACTTTAGACAACACAACAAAAATGAGTTATTAAACAGCTGGTTATAAAACCCCACTATTAACATCTATTTCGAAGTATAATAATGTATCCGGTCCGCCCCGTATAGAGTACGAACTCGTCGAATCTGGTGTCGGTCAGGTAAACAAATAAAACACAAATAAACCTTTGAAAGATATTTTTTTATTTAATTGAAGAAAATGGCAGTAATCGTGATCGTCAATAGTGCTAGGACCTTTTATACTTATACTTTATACGTTGTGTGAGAATAGTAAGTTATTCAGATTCTTTTCTGAGTCCCGCACAAGTAATATGTGCTAACAAAGAAAACACAGAAATGCAGATACTGATTTTATTTATTTGTTTTATTTTTCGCAACCCTAAAAATGATCCACAAATGAATGTTTGGGTGCAACGATTGGGGAAATCCCAACAACACTCCATAACATCATTAATCCTTGTCATCATAAGGTGGTCAGTCCTAAGACTAAGACAAAGAAAAAAGGATTCAGCATGTAATGCAACGTTACATTACTGGCAACCTCTGACTGTCTTGTTTTTGCAGACTTTACACCATTTCCAGGGTTGATTGCCTATTAGCGGATGTCCTCTGTAACTCTTCCTAAGTGTTTCTGTTACAGGTGCACGGGTTATTCGGTTACGAGGGAGTGTTCTGTTTTTCTCCAACAAACTCTTCACAATAAAGCGGTGAAATTTCAAGGCGTTAAGTGTCAGTCCGAGTGAACGTGCAAGCATCCAAGCGTTGCTCCTAGCCACATCGAAATATTAAAATATTATCGGTATGTTCCATTTCTTGCAGCGTTTGTTGATCCGGTAGTTAGAAATGTTGTCCATTAGATTGACGCCTCCCATATTTTTATTGTATTGTGCGATGAGATTAGGCTGTGGGATCTTTATGGATTGTTTTTTGGCAAACTAGTATCGTTGCAATGGTTCGATTGCATACTCATTGCACTATAAGTTGACAACATTGTTATCTGTCCAAGTAACAGCAATGATATTGTTTTGTTTATCAACAGTATTCTCGAATGCTCCTCTTTTCCGGGCTTTCATAGTCTTTTTGTTAGGTAGCGGACAATGATGCGCTCGATTTGCGGGCACCGTTCCTGTACATTTCATATCCTTCTTTCCTAGTTCAGTCAGTAACATAGGGCAACTAAAAAATTGTCACAATAGAAATTGAAAGCTACATTTTGATGGGCTTCAGACACGATGTCACAAAAATCTAAAACAACTTTCTTTCCCAAAGTTACATCTTTGGTACGGCAGTTTGTGCCTTTACCTTGGTAAATATCGGCTTCTAGGCAATAGCCCTGCATTTGTGCAATCGTCCACGTTTAATAACCAAAACGTATAGGCTTGCCTTTTATGAATTGGCGGCACCCATGGCGTCCGAAATATGGTATCGTGGATTCGTCTACTGAAATTTTTGTTAGGTTATGTGCGTTTCCAATTAAGTTCCTATTAATTAGTTGAATAAAGGTTCCAATTTTAACCATCTTATCATCCTGTCTAACATTGGTAGTCTTGTCACAAAGGTAACAATAGCGCAAAATGCCGTTAAACTTATTCCTACGAATACATTTAGGAACAAGGTCATTATGAACGTCATTTGATAACGCCCAGTACATAAGCCTTCTGGGAAGAGGAACATAATCATTCAAATACAGAACACCTTAATACAATAAACTTCATCCTTTGTAAGCTGTAAGTTCGACTCATTATTTTGAGTAGCGTACAAATTTGTGTAAGTGAGGATCATTTCAATAATTTCTTTCGACATAAAAAGTTCCGAAAAATGTAACGAGTTTGAGTTATCGTTTAAAAGTGATGTGTTAGAGTTTACAAGCTGTGGTTCATCCATTACTTCCACTTGAGTGTCGCTGTCAAAATCATCGCCCACCTCTTCAGTATTTTGTACTAAAAATTCCTTGTTGGGCGGTTCGTTCCCAACGGTTCGTTTGCGACACACCCTATCTTTTATCACTAATATACCACAAACCAAATATTTATTTATTTATTTATTTAACCAGTAATGTATACAAAAGTTTACATATTTAGAAGGGGTTAATCCCTGCATTTCTCACAGAGGCAAACTAAGTAACCTGTTTGTGAGACTGGTTACAGAAATTCGTAAAATTAAAGTGAATCTTTATTCCTTTAACTTAAAACTAGTAACTAATATGATAAAAATAATATAAATGATTTTCCTGACTCAGCTGATATTCTTTTATGACAGATACAGGTAAAATAAATAATTTTAATACTTTTTGCTTCTTTACTTACGACTGACGACGAGAGCGCAAAGTCGCGTCTGCCATCTTCAAAATGAATTAGGTGCTGCTATTGGTCATTGGCGGAAAATGTACTAAAATTAGATCAGAGCGCTACCGGTAAGCCTTCTACATACAATCAAATCATTACTGCTCCGTGTAAAACGAAAAAATAAGCTGGGTAGTAATGTGTATAAAGAAAAAAAGGACATTCTTGTACCATCGGTTCGACGGAATGCACGTTTATGAATAATCGGCTCTAATAAGGTGATTAGATCTTGAAATGTTTTTTTTAATGAATCCTGATCAAGAAAACTTTTTAAAAATTTCATAATATAGGGAAACATTTAAACACTTCTTGATACTTCACTTTGTATCGTCTCGAACTCTCTGACTCGTACTGACTACTACTCGAAAAAAAAAAACTTTTGGGTGTTTCATTCCCGCCAGCCAGGAATGCTGGTGGGCGGGCAGTCCCTCCAGACTATGCCGGAAAGTTGGTCGGAAGGCTCTCTTCAGCCNAGGAATCGTGGGAATGGGTGGGTGGTGTTTCGGGTGAGAAAGATGAGACGGACGAAATGAAGACAGAAGAGAGTGAAAGATTATCTGTGGAATATTACTGCCTCAGCATTTGCCTAAGTGATCCAAGGAAACCACAGAAAAACTTGGACCAAGGCAGACGGACCAGGAATCGAACCGGCGTCCTCCCGAATGCTAAGCAATGGTCTAGACCTCTAGGCCATGCCGCTCGGTCCTACTACTCGATCTCGCAGCAACTATTTATTATTGAGCCTCGTCTTCTTTATCACTACGTATGTTGGATTGCCTACATACATGTGATAATATTTTATTGGTATCATTACCATGAGGTACCATACAAATTAAATCGTAGGTCGTAAAAAAGCATACCCATGTTAAATTGGCATGTTCGAGGGTTGGAGTGGGAAAATGCTGCATGCTTATCCAAGAATTCGTAGATAAAATAGTTTTCCGACTCGTCAAGATGAGCACATCTACGAACATCTATGTTGTAGGTAACAACTTTAAAAAAAGGACCGGGGCCCACGAACTATATTTCTTGGTAACTAAATTATTGATAATTGACGTTTTATAACCGTTGTGGACAGTAAGTGTTCTATAGAGTTGGGCTTAACAGTTTCTTTAACGAACTAATTCTCGAAAGCTTGTTCCCCAGTACGAACAGGTGAACATAATCAAATGTCGTTCTTTTTTAAATTCAGTCAAAAGTAACCGTGAGCTAATTCTAATCTATGCCGTGAAAGAAGAAATAATATGAACAAGTTCGATTGTATAATTTTATTATCTTTTCATTCCTTCATTAACAGCTCGGTGCGAACATTTTTAAAAATTGCATTATCTTTAACGGTTAACTTAAAAACTTTGAATATAGGAACGAAGGTGGCATGTTTAAAGCTAAAATCTTGTCTATGCAAAGCATTGGGGAAAAGTGTGCAAAGGTAGGTTTTTTGAAAATGTCAAAGATGATATAGCCATTGCTTACTATGTTGGTTAAATCTAGTAATTTTAAAGATGAGTTTATTGCTGGTTCTACAATAAATTTGATTGTTGGACAGAAGTAGTCTAATTGTCCAAGATATTCTCTTTCAAAAACGAAATTCTACTGTTAATGAATTTTTATAGAAAATATTTTAGATTCTAAGTTTGCCATAAATATATAAATAAAGGTTGAATAAACCGAAAAGATACAAAAAAGTATTGTTATAATTTTTTTACCACCACCTCAAAGAAAAAGTTTGAAGTTTGACGGCCAGAATAACTAAGCCAAATTACTTGGTTTTTGTGTTTTAGTCATGAAATGTCAAACAGTCTTTGTTGTGAGGTCTAATTGATCTATAGGTGCATTTAAAATAACGTTTAATTGGGATGTAGTAAAGTAATAAGAATATAGGTACAAAAGTTACGAGATTGGAGCATCTAACCAACAGTTCATAATTTATGAGTGCACTGAGTTGTTACATATTTAACAGTTTCTACGTTTGTTATAGGAGAGGTGGAGCGGCTTCTTCGAGAATTCACTCAAAACCAGGAGATGGTGAAAAGCATCGGAACGCACTATTACCAGATAATTTATCCTGTACAACTAAGACAGCACAAAAAGATGGGTATTTCAACAAGGGAAGTCTCAGGGGCGCCTAAGGTACGCAAACAGCGGAGTTCGGTATGTCACACGCACTTTAAACTCATTGTTCTTATGATTTGTTGCTAATAGTCTTACTTCAAGTTTTAAAACTATTGCACGTAATATAAAAGTCAACTAATATAAAAATTTTGAATGATTATTTTGAACTTCCTTTGAAGTTTACCAGAAATTTTTCTATTACCTTTTTAGACTCATCAGTTTTCTTTAAGACTTTTAATTTGAAGACAGACAAACACGCCTTCTTTAATTTCTGCTTCTGATAGACCAGGATTTACCCTAATTACGCTATATTTATTGATAATAAAAGCAACGTAAAATTCACAAAATCAATATAAGATAAAAAGAACAGTTGAATATCGCCGTAATATTTTGCGTACTTCATATTTTGTTAATGCGAATTCTTTCTATACCCATATTTTCACAAGACTGCCATGTAAACAAAACCTTTTTTTTTATTTTTGCACACTGTATTGTAAATTAAATTTAGATAACACAAACAGTCTTATATTAAAATAGGGAACAAGTTTAATTTGAAAATCTTTCGATTAAACTTACAATTTGGAAAAAATGAATATATATATGCACATTTTGGGTCAGTTTACTCGAAAAAAAAATATTTGAATATCGCCGCGATTTTTTTGCATAGCTTAACCATAATCTATACATTTTTTCAATTGAGCCCATGTCTCACAGGGTTGCCACTAAACCGACGATCTTGTATTAAAAGAAGGAACAAGTTTTATTTGAAAAATTTCTCGATTACCCTTACAGTTGGGCTGCAATGGGCATATTGTGTATTCCTTTTATATGATATTCTCGCCACACCATTTGCATTGTAAAGGATAGAAAATTCCTGAAATGTGCACTGCCCACGATTTGTCTTGTCTCACTTTTCTTTGAAATATGCAAAAAGTAGGTATGCGATTAAAAAAAAAAGTTAGTACTAGTTCTCTTCTTCACAGTGATCTACCACATATTTAACATAATTAGGTCAAATTTTAGACCTTTGACGGGACACAGGTGTAGACTATTTCAAACACTTTTATTAATTTTATACAGGGTGTCCCAAGCAAGCGCGTTTCCTCAATAACTGCTTTAGAGTTGAAGATATCAAAAAAGTTTCTTACAAAAGTGGTACCATACCATCCATCTTCATATCCTAAAATTATTCTCGAATATACAGTTCCATTTTTTCAGGAGGCTACCTAACTTCATTTTTTCAATTAGAATGGCCCATTTGTTATTGCATTTTTGAATTCCTCGTTAAATTTAAATACCACTTTATTAATCATATATTATGTCTCAAATTCACACTAAATGAATAAATAGACTGTAGCAGTTCTCAGCGCAATTTTGAATATCTCCGAAACGAAAGCACACAGAGGTGTGCTATTTTCCCAAATACCTTGTGGAAGAAATGGCCTAATATTTCCACTATTAACGCAAACATGTTTTTTTCAAATTCATTGAAATCTATCACTCTCAAAATAAATTGTTTCGAACAGGCATAACTATTTTTTTTTTCAATGAAATGTCATATTTTTTGTCAGCTCATCATGTACAAAATTTTATTTCCTTTCGTTCGATATGAGGATGTTACTATCGTTATTGTTTATTTGTTATTACTAATACTTTCTGAGAGAATTAAATTTTTTTATAATACCAATTTATATCAGGATATAAAGTATTCCTTAGTCGGCGATTCGCTTTTATCCACCTTTGTCTCCTACGAACGTCAATTCCGTGTACTTGATAAGATGCTTAGTAACGTTTCGTTTTATACATTGTTAATATCTGAGTTGCCTAGTCTGTGGTTTGATTCAATTTGGAAAGGTAGATATGATTTTTGTCGTGGGGGATGCAGGTGAAATCCTCCCATGGCATGTATGTGTATGCTCAGCGATATCCAAACAGATGTATAATAATGCTCCAATAGATGCTTTCCGCAGGGTGCTACAGTGTTTTGCTTTTTAGCGAAACAGAGTGAAATCTGCACCTAGAAAGTACCATCAGTCTGTCTGTACGGAAGGAAATGAATATCTGTATCTGACGTTTCAACTTTTCTCAAAACCATAGCTGGGCAGTCCAGAAATTAACAACATGTAAAACGAAACGTTACTTAGCACGGAATTGCCCTTTGTAGGAAACAAAGGAAAATAAATGCGAATCGCCGACCAAGTAATATCCTTATATTGAACGAAAGGAAATAAAATTATGCACATGATGAGCTGACAAAAATATAACATTCCGTTAAAAAAAAAATAGTTGTGCCTGTTCGAAACATTTTATTTTGAGTGGTACATAAATTTGAAAAGATCATATTTGCGTTAATAGTGGGAATAGTAGGCAATTTGAGGGTAGTAGTAAATGGTAGAGAAAAAGTAAGGAACCATAAAAAGTTAAAATGTGATTGTTAAGAAAAGCATTATAGACAATTACGTATGTATTGCAAATATGGTAGAAGGGAAAAGGACAAGGAAATTTGCATGTATGGTATAGGATGATGAGTAAATATTATTTTAACATGTTAAACATTATATTTTGTAGGATAAAATAAAATTGTATGTAATAGAAGGCTGAACCGCGTCATGCGAGATGAGGAATAGTCTGGCGCGATATAATAAAGAGGGGACTGGAAAGTCTATGGCATGGCAAAATTTGACGAGAGACAAATCACCGGTGATGTTTACGGTTTTGTTCATAACGAAGTAATTAATTACCTTTCCGGTTCATAAGATATCTCTTAAGACCTATTATCATTCCACTTCTGCTTAACTCTCTAATTTTGTTAACCAAGTTGCATTAAAGTATTTTAAATAAGTAAACATACAATGCGCACATCTATGTTGGAAGGTACCTTAATTAAGAAAATCTTTATTTCTCAATGTCAACCGTAATTTGCATAGGATTTGTAATCTATTTAGTTATTAGTTTGAAACACAGTAATTGTTATGTTTAATAAAATGATTGCTTAGGTATAGGAAAGTTGGCAAGTGGTATAAATTTAATTTTTATAAAATTCTGTTTTTTCTAAATGAAAATCCTTTCATATTATGAGATATTCTGCCAATTTCAAATATATGTGTGGAGTTATGTAACCAAGTACTCCACGTTTACAACAAAATCAACTCAAGACTGTAACAACCTTAAATACCTGACCTTCTGGAGTACGCGAATGGACACTAACGAAATATAAGCAATTAAGCATTTCATTGGTTACATGTATAAATTAAGCATTAATAGTGGCGTGGGTCTTCCAGGCTATACTTTCATATTTATTTATTGGTGTCGAACAGGTAAACAAATAAAACTAAAAAATAAAGCTTCGATAGATCCAAAGTAGAAAAAGGAGACTGTAGTAAAAAATAATAATTAATTAAAAAATTAAAAAGATGACTCCACGCGTTGATAATGCCCACGTATGAAGTGGGCGAAACACGTGTCCACTCAAAAAGTTTTTGTGGTAATTAGGGTGAGTCTTCTTTTTAATTTTTTTATTAACTTCGATAGACGTTTATTTATTTAATCGAGGAGATTGGCAGTGACAGTGATCGTCAATAGTGTAGGACCATTATACTTACGTTGTATTTATTTATTTTATTTTTTATTTATTTATTAACAGGTGTAATTAAGTATACAGATATTATTCACATAGTTAAAACGAAATCACTAAATAACATAGCAACTGTACTCCGATCATAAGATTGGGTTACTCAGTTCGCCCGCTCTATGATCAGGGTAAAGGGCGCCTGTTTCTCGTTTAACACAATAAAACAATAATATCTCCGCAGAAGGCAATTTGCCCGTGCGCGGACCTGCTAAGTATATCTCTTAGTTTTAATATCACAACATTCTCTCAGGTAGCATATAAAAATTTTCCATGTTACATAAGAAATATACAAAAATAATCGAAGAAAAGAAAACAATTCTATTTTTTAATACATATAAAAGTAAAATATTTTCAAGCTCCTAATATTTCACAAATCTGTATGAAATAAACTTTTAACAGATGGAGGTGATAAGTCAATAATCCACTTTCTTATCGTTTTGTCACTAATAAGAGTAGTGATCTGTTTTTCTTTTAATTCATTTGGCAATAGATTAAAAGTTTTATTTCCTATATATTTATGATTCCGTCTATCGATTTGCTTTAGCACTTTAGGTGCTTGGACAATTCGACGTCTCGATTGACTTTCTTTCAATTGTTCATACGCATTTTGCAATGATTTAAAATTCCGAAATAGAGATTTCTCGATAAAATATTTTCTCACACTTATTATAGTTTGTTCTTTATATAAATCCTCGGAAGAGTAAAATGGTGGCTTATTAAAAATAAGTTTGATTAATTTTTTTTGTATGATAAGAAGTGGACTCATTGACGTATCATGAGCTCCTCCCCATACAATAATACCATATGTTACAATCGACCAGAACAAACCATAATAAATTGTTAACAATTGTTTGCTAGTAAGGATTGATTTCAATTTGTAAATGAGGTAAATTATAAATCGAGATTTTTGTATTACTTTTTTCACGTGTTCTGTCCAGTTTAAATTTGAGTCTACTATTACACCTAGATACTTGGTATGTGATACTCGATTTATCTGCGAACAGTCGCATGTCCGAGGATCACAATTCAAGTCATGTATTGAAATGTTTGTATCAAGCGGTAAACTATTTCTGTAACTGCCAAAAGTCATATACACGGTTTTTTGTACATTAAGAGAAAGGTGGTTCAACGATAACCATTTTTTTACTTCATTAATCACCACATTGGCAGTTGCTATTGCTTGTTCCCAAGTTTTTCCTTTAACAATTAGTACTGTGTCATCAGCGAAAGATACAATCTCACAATCTATGTCCATCATAAGCATACTGTTTATATACAAAATAAATAAGATGGGGCCTAATATCGTGCCCTGCGGAACACCACAGCGTACAGTCTTTTCATTACTATATACATGATCTATTTTAACAATTTGTTTCCTATTATCTAAGTAACTATATAGGAGATCGTACGCTTTACCTCTAAAACCTAGTTTATATAATTTTCGCAATAAAAAGTTATGATTTACAGTATCAAACGCTTTTGCAAGGTCTAGAAATATTGCTACACAAGGTGTTGTTTTACTTATTGCATCATGAACTTCATCAAATACTTTGACAAGTGCATCATCAGTACTTTTTCCAGCCTGGAAACCGTATTGATTTTGACTAATAATATTATGCTGTTCTATATAACTATTTATTCTCGTTTTCAACAATTTTTCTAATATTTTTGCAAAGTTTGATATATGTGAAATTGGACGGTAATTAGTTGTTTTATTTTTATCACCTGATTTGAAAATAGGTACAATTTCAGCTTTTTTAAAATTCCAAGTTCTAAGCACCGATTCATAATGTGAGTTAAGGGCTTACATATAAAATTAGAAACAATCTTTAGAGTTTTGGCTCGTATGCCGTCAATACCAGATGCTTTATTACTATTTAATTGTGAAATATTTTTCAAAACTTCTATTTCAGTGGCAGGACATAAAAACATAGAGTCTTGGATTGTAATTTGTTCACTATCTAGAGGTTGAGGAGCAACGTTATCAAATTTTTTTGCCATTTCCGGACCCACAGACGAGAAAAATCGATTGAATTCATTAGCAATGTCTTTTTTGTTTTCTAAATAATTAGTTGTTTCATTAATTTGAATTTTTTTTATTTCAAAACGATCAGCTTTTTTTGCCTTTTAATTTCGAATTTACAAAACCCCAAAGTTTCCTAGTCTTTCGCAAGTCGAATATCATTTTTAAGTTTGTTCTTAAACGACAGATATCTGTTTTTCAATGTTATATTGCCAGGATCTTTTTTATGATCACGATAAAGTTTGTCTTTAGTTTTACAAGATTTGATTAAGTCTTTAGTCATCCAATCATTGCGCATCGCGTTTTTGTTTCGACAGGTATAAATTTTAGTAGCTGAATTAATGTGAAATTTCAATTTATCAATAAAATTATCTACTGCAACATTGATATCATGCTCGTTATAAATTTCATGCCATTTTTCTAAGCTCAAAGATTTACACAGTTTATTGTAATTTGTTCTAGTTCGATATAACGGTTTACTTTTTAATTGGCTTGAAATCACTGTTTTTTCGATAAATAGTAAGGTACTAAGGTGGTCAGTAATATCAAAATCATACACGATTGGTTTAACATTCTCATCATTAGATAGTTTTGCAAAAATATGATCTAAACAAGCAGGGCGGTGATTTGTAACGACTCTAGTTGGTACATTTATAAACGATTGGTAACCAAGTTCATAATAGTTAGTTAAATATTCATCGACATAAGCATTATCTAAAAGTATATCTATATTTATATCACCAACTACTATATGATTTTTCAAAGTTCTATTTTCTAGTAAATGATCATGTAGATCGTTAATAAATGTAGAGATTAATAAAGCGATGTCATATAAAATTTATCGTTATCTAAAGTAAACTCAGTAAATAAAGCTTTTATTTTGCCTACAGAAATGATTTTGTTCTTATGTTGTATCTCATCCGAAACATAAATGCAAGTACCATCGCATTTATTAATTTCGCTATTTATAAAATGAAAACTATAATTTTCTATTTCATAAAAATGTGGAAGTACAATTCTATGAGTTTCAGTACATACAATAATGTCAGGCATTTTTTTCATTGACTTTATCGCAACTTTTAAATTTTCAAAGTTTCTATTTAAACTTCTGATGTTAACATGTAATATAAGACAACCATTTTTTTCTGTTACTAAATCATCTAATCGCAACAAACTATCACATTCATGTGTTACTATTTCATTGACTTGATTGCTTATTTGGTTTAATATCATAATAGTTTGAGTTTAGGAAGATTGTCAAAGTTACTTAATTGTATTCAGTTTGAGCCATTGCACGTTTCTTATAAAACTGGAAGGTCTCACAAACATTCTCCTCGAAAGCATAGTGTTTGTGATCTCTTTCAGTTTTGTATTTTAAATTCGACTGTAAACAGTTTGTACACTGTTTGTTTTCTTTATTCGGACATGCAGTACCATCGTGGTTGCCCGCGCAGTACTGACATCTAGTTTGATTTGTACACTTTTTCGCGCTGTGACCGTAGCCAGAGCACTTATAGCAACGGCTCACATTGAAATCCTCGTACACGCGGCAATGCTGCCATCCCACATAAAGTGTTCCGCTGCGCATCGTCGCGTGGTACAACTTTGGTGCTAGTTCGACAAAAATGCAGCTGTTGTTTTTCTTTTTGTTTTTCCGGACATGAATGATTTTTAAGTCGTCGGGAGAGGCGGATTCAAAATTCTGAGAAAGAATTCGATCTGAAAGGGTTACCGGATCTACGTCCTCACAAACATCGACTACCTTGACTCGCGGTTTTCTCATATTCAATGTTTTGATTTCACAGTTCAAGTTAGCTATTTTCTGGATCTCCCTGACCATTGTTTCATTGTTCTCTACATTATTGCACTTAATCATGACCGAACCGTTTTTTACTTCTCTGACAGTGTCGACCGAAATGTTTAAATCTTGAATATTGTCTTGCGATTTGATCTTTGTAATTATAGTACCCTTTGGTGTTTGTTGTGTCGGTTTTATAATAATCGGCGGCACTTTTTTTTGATTCGAAAGAGCTTTAGCGTATGACATAACACTTGTTTTACTCGCGTCCCGTTCAAGGTCACGAATTTTTTCCTCAAGCAAAAGATTTCGCTTTTCCATTTCAACAAGAAGCCTTTTTGAAAGGTCGAGTTCATTTTTCACGTGTGCAAGAAGCGACGAATCACTATCATAGACTTGGGTACAGCAAAGGACACGCGTACCGTCAATGAAGGAGATATTTTTAGCTCTGTCCATACATGACTTGTGGTAAATCGAACCACAATTGATACAAACAAAATTTCCAGCTTTTTTTGTTTTACAACACTTAAAATATGCCTCCTCCATTGCAACGATGCGGACCTCCGATCGGCGTGCAAAGAGCAGGAAACAGTGGAGCGAAGAGAGACGTCTCGACGAACCGAATTAAATTTTTGGATGGACTATAACTTATAAAATCACATTATCTTTTCAAAATATTTATACTTAATCTTATCTTATTTATCTTTTCAATATATTTATACTTAAGACAAAACTGTTTAGTTTCCACATAAACACGGAAATTTCCACGCAACCGTCCGCGCAAACGTTCGATCTTGAACTGTATGATATTAGTAATTTATTCAGATTATTTTACGAGTTCCGTACAACCTATATGTGTTAATAAAGAAAACACAGAAATTCGAATATAACCTTATGTATCTTTTTAATTTTAGGTTATCATAATATACTGCATAAAATGATTCAACATTTGTTGCAAGGATTGTGGAAATCCTAGCAAAATCCAATCAGATCATTATACCTTAAACATTAACATTTTATCTTAAACATTAATTTTAATTTAGGGTTCGTAACAGATACATCATCAATAAAATGGAATACCAAAAGTTAGATGTTGGTACAAACTGCGACATAGTTAAAAGACCGTGCACCAACGAATTGTGGAAGCTACACTCTTGCATGTTCGTCTTGGCCAGAGAGAACTGAAGTAGTACGAGACGGAACTGTTATTATCATAAGATCGTCAGTCCCAAGAGTGGTTGTATACGTATCTCCACTTTTCCTATCCTGACCTAAACTTCTCTTTTCCCTAAAACTAGAACAACCCGCATCCTTAACTATTTGCGAACAGTAATCTAATCTAGATTTGCCTCTACCCCTCATAACTCCTGCTTCTACCTCTAATATGTCTCTGATTAGACCTTCATGCCTAAGATGGAACTGTAACCCTGATTATAACCACATGTTATAACTTCCTCCTCTTTATCCAAGTATTATTAAGTAGAGAGTTTCGCCTCATACAGAGCCAGCCAGTTCTCGACTGATCAATGTTACAGCCAATAAAGCATATACGAAGAAGCTATTTCAGAGTGTAATACAGAGCCAGCCAAATTTTCAACTGATCAATGCCACAGCCAGTGAAGCTGGTCTCTTTCTTCTTTGTCAAAGTAGGTAAAATGTTAGAGACTGCTTTTATCACGAATCCTGTGAGTTTTTAGCACTTCAATTGGTCCCCTTTTCACTGTGCGAATCACGCATCGCGACTTCTCCTTACGTTTCTCCTTCATGTCTATGTGTTTGCAATCGACGGACCCAACCTAAAGGGAAGAGAAAATCTATCTTCGTTCTTTTATTTAAACTGTGAATAATCTATTCTTCTTGTAATCTCTATTGCGAAGATCCACACTCTCGGCGACCTGTCCGTTTCCCTTTACAACCCCGAACGATCCCAGTAACTGAACTTGGACGCGAGAAGAATTTCTTTCTCTATTCTATAATTTGCCAACCGATAGCTCGATCTCGCTCGTGATACTAAGACTAACCAGATGACCGCTGACAGTTAGTTGGAGCTGCGATGTTGAACAAAAACTGCGCTATTTTAGATGAAGATTGTTTCTGTCTTACACGTTGTGTACACAATACAGTACAGTACAATTTCATACATTAAATTCCCTTATTTTGTGTATACATGTGTACGTGTAAGTAAGTTGATTGCATTTTTGTGGAAAACTCGAAATAATGTCATTGCACTGATAAGTCATTCTCATTAACGTCATTAGATCTCTTTGAAGGTGTATTAATTTCGATGACTCACTTTAAGTAATCTGGAAAGATCCTGGTCGCTGATAACCTTTTCGTCAACCCTGCGACCTGACTTCTCCCTCCACTCCATCATTTTAAAAGGGCACGTATATGTATTTATAGTATCTCACAATCATTTTACTTATCAATATCTAATAATAATAGTAATAATAATGGCAAGAATCAATCAAATATCTTCCTGGAATGTAAAACAACTATCAAAGATGTATGTGTGAAAGTTCAATAGTCACCTATTAAGGTATCAATTACAGTTTGATAATGATCGAGCGAAGATTATTTTATTACAATTGAGTGGCACCCGTCCCGAATAAATAAACACTACGTATTTGATTTTCAACGAGAACTGCACTACTATTGTTATTCCGATGTGGATATTCTAAGAAGAGGCTGCTTGGAATTTCGAAAGGAGTTCTTGGAGAACGCTAACACTAATACATTACAATAACTTAGATGGTGATCGTTGCATAGCTATTTGCAGATCAAACTATACACCACAGGAAACGATTGCTGTTGCAGAGGAAAAACCGAAAGACACATACAGCCGAGGTTCGATAACGTGGCTAAACTCGTACAGTAGTGTACGTGAATCCCTAAACGGTGGTGAAACAACAATATACGGTAACAAACTTGATAGTTATGATAATCTCACAAATACAGTTTATCAGTACCACGGGTTTTTTGGCAAGGGTGTACCAAATGCTATCGTCCCATAAGAATTAATCATGATATCTCTTTCCTAATTTACCTTTCAGTCGTCGTTCGGCAGCCGCACTGTTCGGACGTGTCTTTATTTTCTTAACAGCACTACAACGAATCGAAAAGTCGTAAGTGAGCGCGCGTATAAGTCGATAGAGGCGTAGTCAACGCGGCAAAATGTTTAACGCTAACGAGGCCCCGCAAACCCCAGGTCAATCGAAACATGGGTGGATCACAGTGGGTAATAATAAAAAAAGAGGCAGAAATAGCCCTGATTCGTTTAAAGTTCCAAATAAACGGCAGTCTACCATAACAGACTATTGGCTGGGAGGTACTGAAACGTCCAACTCCTTCAGTCCTCTCGGCGATAATCAGGACGATAACAATTCCGAGGAAAAATCCTTCCAGGATAACACACCAACCAGAAAGCCACCTCCGATATTCGTCTGCAAGGTCAACGTCGTGAAACCACTGCAGCAACTACTGGATGAAGTCGCCAAGGAGCAGTATAGCTTCAAGATCATCGGTACAAATCGAATGCAATTTATCGCCTTTCATATTTTCCAGAACAACTAAAAAAAGGGCAAATAATCCTTATTCCGAAGCCTGGAAAAGATCCAACAATAGTTACCTCGTACAACCCATAAGTCTACTTCCAGTGTTTTCAAAAATAATTGAAATTACAATATCAAACAAATTAAATAAAGTTATTGAAGAAAAAGAACACATTCCAAATTATCAATTCGGTTTTCGCAAAAAACATGCTACCATCGAACAAGTAAATAGAATAACTACAATAATAAGAAAAACTTTCGATAAAAAGGGGTACTGTAATGCTGTCTTCTTAGATGTGTCGCAAGCTTTTGATAGAGTATGGCACGAAGGTCTTATTTTTAAATTAAAAAAATACTTGCCAATCAAACTGGCAGAACTGCTGAAATCATATTTGAGCGACAGAACATTCAGAGTTAAGTTTGGACAGCAACTCTCATCTTTTTTCGCTATTAAAGCAGGTGTACCGCAAAGCAGCATCCTTGGACCTACGCTTTATCTATTATATATGGCTGATTTTCGCACATTTAACAACATCACCATCGCGACCTACGCCGATGATACAGCCATGATACATACTAACAGTGATGAAAAGGCAGCTTCAGAAGTGTTACAAAAAGGTTTAAAAATAGCTGATAACTGGTATAAAAATTGGAGAATAAAAGTAAATGAGGATAAATCTACTAACGTCACTTTTACTCTATGTAAAAGTAATTGCCCGCCGGTTAAGCTGAATGAGAAAATTATTCCGCAACAAAACAAGGTTAAATACCTTGGTATGCATCTTGATCGTCGTCTTAGCTGGCAGGATCACATCTGTAGTAAGAGAAAACAGCTTAATCTAATTTTTAAAAAAATGCACTGGTTATTAGGAAGAAGATCTCAAATGTCAATAGAAAACAAAATTCGTTTATATTTGACTATCCTTAAACCAGTATGGACTTATGGAATTCAACTGTGGGGCACCTCATCGAAATCAAACATTAATATTATAGAAAGATTTCAAACTAAAACCTTAAGAAATATCCTCAATGCTCCATGGTATGTGCCAAACGATCAAATCTATAAAGATCTGAAAATTCCACCTGTTCAAGCAGAAATTCTACGACACTACTACAGCTACAAAAAAGGGCTATCAGTTCATCCAAACCAGCTTGCCAGAAAATTACCAACTTTAAACAACATGAAATCAAGATTGATACGTTATAGAACAATTGAATAATAAATTTTCTATTGTAAACATTGAAACAAAGTAATCATCTATTTTATTTTATTATATGTAATTTGTGTACGGTCAATGGACTGTTACCAAGACGATATTATTTGACCTCTGTACATTGTTTTATTTTTATATCTATTTGTAATATAAAATTTGCTTATTGTCCTAAAAGGACAGATTGTAAATAAATTAGAGTTAAAAAAAAAATTTACCTTTGCACTTCATAGGAAGATAGAACCCTTGGAATTTTGTATTAACCCATTTTGGCCGTTATTCGGTGTATGGGTTCCGTGTAGCTTTTTCGCGTTTTACAAAGTCGACCGAATATATCCCCGAACCATAACAAATGCAATTGCTTATGATGACTGCAAATTTCAGGAAAATGAAAAACATAATTTTAGAAATTACGGACACTGTGTGACAGTATAAATACATGCACTAAAGAAGTAACTATTACTACAGATCACCCATTATTAGGTTTTAAATATTCCAATGGTTTTGTATCAATAACGACTTAAACAAAGGTGTTTGCCCTTCAACTTCATGTATTAAAATCCTCTTAGCTTTGAATTATCCGCAATAGCGCCTGTCTTGAATAGAGACAATCATGTGGTTATCCCAGTAGAAATTATTATTTGAATAAACTCGAAGTTCATTATAGGACTGTATTGGATTGATTTTTGTGATCCTCTCACTACCAATGTATCAACCTGTATTTACTCTTGTTACACATTTAGAAAACGAGATTATTGTATCTATTAATTCGTTTGTAGACGTAAATAAAATCCCTAAATTATTTACATTATATCTCGTAAGAATCTCCTACCCTCATAATATTTATTACAACTGTTGTATCGTTTTTCTGTTTCTGTTCCGCACTAGAAGACGAGGATGGCATCGAATCAAAAGGAAAGGAGCTATGTAACTAACAATGTCTATGCTTATAACAAAATCAACACGACAGCCACCTCAAATAGCTAACCATCGCTTTAAGAGCAGGGAACGCTAAAAATCTTATAGATATGCAGTTAAGTGTTTTTAGGACCCAAAATACGCGTATGAATGCATTTTAAGTATGAATGCTACATAATCTGTATAATATTGTCGCATAATCAAACACCTTTTCCCACTATTCGATATTTATCCACTATTATTAATTAATACTCGTTCATTTTATCGCTTCATCCTTCTTCAACTAAAACTCGAACTGCGTTCTTTCGACCTCGTGGCAACTATTTATATGGGCTGGCCTTGTTGCAGAAAGATTCCAGAATGTAAGATCTAAAAATGCGGTCTTTTTTGTTACTATAGCATTCACGACATATTATGGATTATGTCGTCGCCTCTGTAAGGAGCAAGCCGGTCAAGATGGAGAACCTTCATTTACATAGGAAGTCCCTGTATTCGATAGACAACGTCGTTGGTGCGTCTTGATGGATTATATAGCCGCACTATGTCGCCGTCGTTTCTAGTCGTTATTTACAGTTTACTCACGTATTTGTTTGCAGACACCATGGAGCCTCAAGGAGTACCAAGCATTACGTCTACTGGTAGCTTAGGTTCTTTTTAAACTAAAATTCTGGCTGGAGTCCTTCCAATTGTCTCGTAGGTGGCGGATATACAAGCTAAGAGGAATAGCGGAATGTGTTAGTCCCAGTCAGTTTGGTGCTCGCTGACGCAGCTTCTTAAATTAGACTCCAGAGTAGCATGAAACTGTTTAACCATCTTGTCAGACTTTAATGCTCATTAGTTTAGCGTCTTTCTTGAGCAAAGTCAATTCGAAGTTTCGACGTTAGTCATAATGCAATTCCGTTGGTACCTCCATAACGGCTGATCCACCTGTCTCCGTCTGGTGGTGTTTCATTTGCTAAACACATCGAGCTGCCTATATCTCTCTATAAAGTGCTTTCCTGATTTCAACATTTTAAGAGCGATGCTGTACATTTATCACGTATCCACATCACATCGTTGTAATATCGATGGTCTAGCCTGCCAGCCGTCTCGGCATTTCCGCTATTTTGACGACAGAAATTTCATGCCTTTAATTTATAACCATACAGAGAGATATATGAACTATGTATTAATATTACACAGACGCTATATTTATTATATTTCTACAGGGTGTGGCGTTTATAATCAAGAAAAAAACACGGGTTTCTGATGCAATGCACAACAATAAAATGTAATAACAATTCGATAATAAACAATGAATTTGATTTTGCACAATTGTTGTTCCGATATGCACTTCTCATTCTTTTCACTTTCAACAAAACGTAAATAACTGTTTAACGACATCATTTTAAACAAACATCAAACAAAATAAAATAAATTAAATAATAATTATCTAATAACTAACACCAAAAGCTAGCAAGGGACATCGACCTACTGACCGTGAATGTTTGTGCAATCGATATTATTCATATAATCTACACGCTGGAACTACATATTTATTTACAAATTATCAGCGCCGGCGTCAAAACTACCATAATTTTTTAATTTCTTTTTTACTTTAAAGGCCAAAAGTGTTATAACATTTTGTTTCAAATGCTACTAAGAACCTGTACTTTAAATATTTATTATATACAATAGGTATGTCGCGTAGGCGCAGGCTGCAACAGAGCGGGCGGACATAATGCAGTCAATCTTAAACAAAGCACTTTTTCTAATATAAAATTGTAGATCTACATTTTATATGTTGGAAGAAAAATATTGGCACGGTCTTGTACTGTCACCAACTTCCCAAAATCATTTTAAAATGAGTTCTCTTTCCTGTACCGAAATTACTAAGTAACATTTGAAGCGGCATTTTTCGTTGCATGATATCTTGCATTCCTTTTCTTCAATATCCTGTTTGATTTGGATCTTACTGAGAAGAAATACTTACTCATTCTTTATTTATAACATTTTGTAATATTTTGTTTGCAGATTTCTTTCGTAACATATTTTTTTTACGAATTGTAATTCATTGTAATTTTCAATATGAATCATCCGAGTCAATGCTGCAATTAGTTACTTTATCCTTGACTCCAACAATATGTCATTAAAATTTACCGTGTTCATGTTCTATTATTCGAATTTTCTATTGACTATACATAGATCTGACTTTAGGTAATAATGATCTGATACTTATTATCAAGAACCACGTGCTTATTGGAAGGTGTTTGTACTGTACAATCTCGAAGAAGGCGTCGTTTGAAAATTTTATTCAATACCTTACTAAATAAGGAAGAGTAAAACAATTAGGAGCGCAAAATATATATTTAGCACATCTGAGGAAAGGCTATATAGTATTAGCATCCTCTGGCTAGCTCCATATTCGAATCTGTAGAGTCGTTATTTAGGGAGGGTAAGCATTTATTACTATATTTTACTCATCAGTAGTTAGGATTATTGTGCAGGCGATAATTCTATATACCCGTTGTCATAAGACTAATCTGTACTAGTTCCGTCATTTTGTTCAACCCGCAGTAAGAAAAATTATACGTAGTAAAATAAACCTTTCAAGCTAATTGATTGTGTTCAAACTTTCATAAATTAAGAGTTATGAATTTGAGGCGAAGTATTATTCCACATGTAAAAATTAGATTATCCTTGCAGTTGAATATTACTTAATATTAAATAGATATTAGGATATTACTTACCTAAACTTCGCTCCATAACCCCATGGTCAACTCGTTTTTAATTTTTTCAAAAGAAATAAAAACGTATTGGATGCAGCAACTCATACTCAACTGAATATGATTGAAAAACAGTGCAATACAATATTATAAGATCTGGTAATTCAGATCAAACAATTTTATTATGAAATGCGTTGCTGTTGTACTGGCCTCATAGTTTTAATAAGAAAGCTATGCCAACACATACTGCCTATAAGGGAGTTACATGTATAAGCTTGACTGTAACAAACAGGTTCTTTATACAGTTAAGTGAAAACCATAACTCAAAATAGAGATTTTTTAAGTTGCATTATTATTATTATTATTAGTATTATGTTGTCGGCAACAAACATAACTTAACCGTCGCGAATACTTTATTCAACCATCACGTTAGGAGGCGCTATAGGTACATGGAAGATGCCAAGTGATTTAGGGAGATGTCAGTTAGATTACATACATGTTAAGCAAAGTTTAAAAATCAAGTGAAGGACTATATGAGTTATCTACAAGTAGAATTAGATAGCGATCATAACGTAGTAGTTATGAAGACCAACATTAAATTGAAAATTCTGAAAAGAGGGAAGGTAGAAGACGTCTTGACGTATAGAAGCTAAAGTGTAACTAAACACGTGATAGCTTAGGTACAAGAACAGACAGAATACTAAAGGCGGCTGGAGAAACGAATGACAGGGACATAGAAACAGAATGAACTGCATTAAAACGTGCCTAAAGTCAGCAGCAACAGATATACTAGGTCTTAAACAAAACGAAAGTAGGAAACTCTGGGTAACAAATGAAACTGTACCATTTGGAATAATTAGCTTAACTTCCCGTATGTCAAAAATATTAACTAGAATTGTACAGAGGAGGATGGAAAATAGGGCGGAAAAACTATGATGGCAAGATTAATTTGGGTTTAGAAGAAATAGAAGAACTCGAGAGCCCATTTTTGCTTTACAGGTAACAATAGAGAAAACGATTGAAAAAGAAAGAGTGATAAAGATTTGTAAATTTAGAAAAAGCTTTTGACAATGTTAAATGGGCCATAAAATTAAATATACTTAAAAATGTAGAGATAGAAGAGTGATTTTTTATAAAAAGCAACTGGCAGTAATAGAGCTGGGGGCTGCAACGTTGAGAAGTAAATATTAGACTTAGATTTGCAGATGATATATCAGTACTAGCATCTAGCAAGGAGTTAGAGATACTTTAAATAAAATTGGATGCGGTACTGTCACTTCTATGCTGGCGAACGGTTAATTATGAAATTCGACAAAAAGTTGTATATGTGGAGCACGGCGCTGTACGGGTACGAAACATGGATCGTGGCCGCGGCGGAAAGGAAAAGGTTAGAAGCGTTCGAAATCTGGTGTTACAGGCAGTTACAGGGTGATGAGGTTAACGTGGATAGAGAAGGTTAGAAGAGTAAGAGAACAGAGGGCTCTATGGAAGTTGATAAGAAGTAGGTCAGATAAGTTAGTAGGACACCTTCTTAGCCACAGACATATTAGAGGCAGAATCAGGAATTAAGAGGAATAGAGGTAGACCTAGATTGGATTACTGTTCTCAAATAATTAAGGGTGTGGGTTGCTTTAGTCTTAAGACTGACGACCTTATGGTGATGATGATTGGTAATAACCGTTGTAAATTTCACTTATGCTATGTGTATCTGCTCAGTACCTACTCAGTTACACAGTTTTTCCTTCTATTTGTTGAATGAACCGCCTAGAAACAATTGCTAAGTAATTTTTGAATGGACGGTAGAAAGGAAATTTACTAGGGTATAAAACCGAACAGCGTAATGTGTCATGAGTCACGTTACACGGAAATGTGTGAGATTTGACTAGTGAGACTTTCTGGTTGATATATTCAAAGGGAGTCAATTTATCAGGCTTCAGAAGCTGATCTTTTAGTAGCAATCAATAATTCAAAAATTGCCTTATCGACAAATTGTCAGCAGATCGTATCTACGAAAACTGTGCTTGTATTGTATATTCGTTTGTGTTTGTTTGATTTGATTTGATTTGATTGGTAGTAGTATAGAACTACTATATTATAGAATCCAAAGAAGTTTCACTTCTTAAGCCAATACACTAATATACGCATGCCCCTTTTTTACAGCCCAAGCTAAAGTGAAAAAATTTTGTATTATAAGAAAAAGAAGTAGAAGATGGTGTTGTTTAATAAAGCGTATTAACGTTGCTACTCTCCTAGTAGGAAATATTCTCTAACGCACAATTTTTAGTTTTGTCTCTGTCTCTACTTATTTAACAACCCTTTATAAAGGTTTTATACTGCTCCGTAAAAGTACCGAATAGTTCATTTAACAGTCTCAGTGTAACAAAAGAAAGGAATTCAGTCTAAAGGGTTTTTAATGCCAAAGCATATTACTTTATCCTTTGTTTTATTTTTTAGTTTTACATTTCTTTTCTCTTGGACACTTCATACACTTTTTCTCAAACACAATTAGCTCTTAGTCTTAAAAAAATTAGCCTTGCTTCTTCTTTAAAAGAACTTTCTCGAGTGCTCTTCTTGAGTGTTGCCAGGGACGTCTAAAAATAAGTTATATGAGAGTCAGAAATAAGAAAATCAATACGCTAGACAAGAGCAGGGTTATTAAGGTAGCTCTCATGAAGCCAGTTGCTATGCGCTTTTCGAAAAACTAGGTGACTTAAAATTATAGAAATAAATAGTGCTGATAAGTAAGGGAAGCCAAATTATAAACGATGCAATCTTTGTAAATCTGCTCACCTGTATCAAAGAATAGGAGTAGAAAGCAACAGTAACGTTTCACAAAGTTTATTTGAATGCCTATTTTGTTTTTTTTGACAAATCTGTTTAAGCTGATGCAGGCATTTAATACAAGTACAGCATACTTCTAAAGAATACATAAGAGTAATTAATATGCAGGGTGGAACGTTTATAATCAATAAAAAAAAACATAGCTTCCTGGCACAAATTAAAAATTTGTAATTCAATGACAATTGATTACGCAAAATTACCTTCGTAAATTTGAATTTATAATTGTTGAATACGGGCCTGTGTTCGTTGTCTATATCACATACTTATGTTACCGGAAATGTATAAAATCTAGGAATTGTATACAATTCCGATGCTATTTAGGAAATCTATAAAAGATTTCTTGATACACGCATATTTAGAGAAATGTATACATTTCCTAGGAATTGTATTAAATTCCGATATTTTACTAGGAAATGTATAAAACTAATGCTTTCTATGAATAAAATCAATAAAACAGGTTAGTAAACTGAGAATCAACGTTATCTGTGTTTATGTGGTTCTAGTGCGATCACCTGATGTATATGCATTGGTGACGTTACTGTTTGATTAGGTTAGGTTTGGAGATGGTTATGCATTGTATGGTTATTAGGTAGATTTGTGACGGACTGGAATTTCTTTAAAGCCCCTATCCGCTGGACGAAGGCTGATATGTTGGAATAATACCATTGAAAAGTATGCTCCATTATGAGCCCGCGCCCAACATATATGAAAATGATCAGAATCATCACCTCTGCAATATACTAAAAATTTAAGGTTGTCGAGTTTGCTGAAATAAAGATAATCTCGTCACGTTATTCTAACATATCAGCCTGCCCTCAGCGGGCAGAAGCATTGCGGAAGCTCCAGTCTGTCATAAATTTTCCTAACCAAACAATCACATCACCAATGAATATAGGTACTTCTCCAGACAGCCTGCCGTATTATTGCCTATTTAGTATTACCTGTAATACACTTCCGATTGCTATTTGGGAAATGTATAGATTTCCTAAGAAATGTGTCTAATACAAATTTATTTCACATTTTTCCAGGTGAGTTTAGGAATTATATGCAATTCCCAGGATTGACGATTTCGTACGATCAATTAATTAAGCAAATTGTTTGTTTCCCGTTACATTTCGGTTTATTTAAACCATGTTCAGACTGTTTTTTTTTTTAACTAATAGTTCTACTAGGTTACTATACATTTGTTAATAATACATAAATGACAATCAGAGAATATACATTTTTGAAGTATTACTACTTGTACACAGATATTATCTTAAAATGTATAACATTCTTTCTCTGTTATAGTCATGCAATAAGCTTCCATCTTGTGGTTTGTGGCCGCTGACCATTCGTTTACATTTTTTGGCTTTTCCATATATAATTACAATTAAAATCTAATAGTCTATTTTGCAAATGTTATATTTGTACTGTTATTAAATCTGCATCATTAAAGGAATAGTGATGTGTCCAGAGGTTGAAATAGATTGAATTATGTCATGGATTATCAGCACTTCTTACTCTAAATTACGATCGCCAATTAATAACGTGTTTGTAAGGTACATTTTTAATATCAATTATTTATCTTCCTCCTAACTGTCTTTTGATTATAAACCTTTCAATAGCAGAGTGTATGTGTTGAATATCGTATTGGTGTACGTGGTTCTAGTTAGCTCATTAAGTGACCCTGTGCTGAATTGTTTGGTGGTTGCGTTTAGTACTTTCCATTTACAATGCTGTTTATTTAAATTTATCAATTCTAAACGTTATCATTATGTCAGTACTAAACGTTTCCGAAAATTTTAATAATCAGTTTTACATGCTGTTTAGGGGCCGCCAAATAGTTCATAGTCATCCATATATTAGACTAAATGACTTATAATTATTGAACTATTTTTATCAATTACCTAGCCCTATTTCCTTTTCTGATGATTGTTTGGAAATGGGTTCAAAACTAAGCAGAACCATAGAAGACTCAATAAATCACCTTGGAAGGTATCGCGTGATATAGCTGTTTGTGGATTGTTGAGGCATTCAGTTTCTGTTAAGACTAAGTGTTGCGCTCCTCTTTTGCGTTGTGTTCATCATCATAGGGTCGTCAGTCCTAATAATGGTTGGACACGTACACGTACAACGCCGCGCTCCAAGCATACAACTTTAACAACCCTTTTCGAATTTCTAAATTAACCGTTTGCGAGCATAGAAGTGGTTTCTTTTTATTAAAGGCGACACGACCCTGCGCTATCCTCTGCTTTACATCCCCACTACTACTTCCGTCCTGACTTATCTGACTTCCTAGGTATCTAGAATCAGCCACTTTTGACGCACGGGAAGTTAAGCTAATCGTTCTAATGTCTCGCACCTATCCGCGCCCCTCTTTTTATGTTTTTTTTACTACTACGTTCCGTTTATAATCCTTTCGTAAATGTGACTAACCAGCTTAAACATACGATCTCTAACCTCTTGTCCTGCATGATTTAGAATTTCTCCCTGTATCCCATCTACACCTGACGCCTTATTATTCTTTAAGCTTTTTAATGCGACATCGAACTCTTCTCTCATTACGGGACAACCAAGCTCATCTATCTCCACACTATCTTCCTTCTCTAATACATCTCCTAAGTCAAGGCCTATCTATCTGCTTTTTACTCGTTTCCTATCAAAATGACCCTGCCTCGTTTCTTATATTATTACTACTGTATCCTACCTCTCTAAAATTTCTTTTAATTATATTATAAGCCGCATTGGCATTACCTACTTCAAACTTTTCTTCTACTTCTTTACACACCCTATCAATCCACTGCTCCTTAGCTGCCCTACATTTCCTAATTATTTCCCACATTATAACTTTATATCTTTTTTGACCTTCTTCGTCCGTCCTATTTTTGTATTTCCGCCTTTCGTCTATTAATGCTACAGTCTCATTTGTTATCCAGGGTTTCCTACTTTCGTTTTGTTTAAGACCCAGTATATCTGTTGCTGCTGACTTTAGGCACGTTTTAATGCAGTTCCATTCTGTCTCTATGTCCCCGTCATTCGTTTGTCCCTTAACCTTTAGTATTTCGTTTGTCCCTTTACCTAGCCTATCACGAGTTTCGTTACATTTTAGCTTTTCTAAGTCGAGACGTTCCTACCTTCCCTCTTTTTCAGAATTTTCAATTTAAGATTGGTCTTCATAACTACTAAGTTATGATCGCTATCTTTATCTGCTCCTGGATAACTCCTACAGCCTTTCACTTGATTTTTAAATATTTGCCAAGTATGTAATCTAACTGATATCTCCCTAAATCACCTGGCAGCTTCAACGTATAGCTCCTCCTAACGTGATGGTTGAATAAAGTATTCGCGACGGTTTACTTATGTTTATCGCAAAATTCTATCAGCGTATCTCCCGTATCATTTCTATTGGCTAATCCAAAAGGATCTGCTATTGCACCCACTTTACCTTAACCTATTACTGCGTTGAAATCTCCTAGAACTATTAAGTTTCCCTCTTCCTCCACTAAACTTAACACGTTTTCTGTATCTGCATTAACTGCTTCTACGTCTTCATCACTGTAAGATGATGTAGGCATGTAGACCTGCACTAATACCGTTCTTACCGGCTTTGAGTTTAATTTAACCATAACTGTTCTACCGCCTTTTTGTAAAAAACATTCTACACTATGCCCTACTTTCCTACGTATTACAATTCCTACGAATTACCTTCTACCGATCCTGTATGTATTACTCTAATGTCGCCACTCCAGAAGTCGCCAGCTTCGGGTCAACGGACTTCACTAATACCTACTATATCTAATTCTAATCTACCCATCTCTACTTTTAAATTGTCTAATTTTCCTACTTGCCTCATTGTTCTAACATTCCACGCTCCGACTCGTGAAATATTGCACCTATCCCTATTGCACTTATTGATGACATCTCCCGAGGTAGTCCCCGCCCGGACATCCGAATGGGGGACTAGTTTACATCCGTTGTGCTTTACCCCAGAGGACGCCATCATTTAATTTTTGCGTCACCCTGAGTACTGAAAGAGCTACTGCCCTCTTATGTGCCCGTTATATGTTCTAGAGTATTAATTATTTTATCATTAATTTTATATATTTTAAGTGCATGCAGTAACCAAGAGGGTGGAATATTATCATATGCTTTTTGGTAGTCAATATAGGTATAATATAAATTTTATTTCGCCGTCTACATTGTGTGTGAGTCTATCATCAACTGTTCTTTAGAACCTCTATCTCCTTTGTAGCACCCCTTCTATTCCTCTGCCATTATATTATTTTGTTATATCATGTGTGAATATATTTTTTGTTATTACTGTCGTAAGTTAATTACATATAGTCGGTAAGCAGGTGATTGGGGAGTATTTAGCCGGGTTTGTGGTTTCATTACCTTTTGAAAAGGTTACTAAGAAATATATGTGTAAGAGTAAACGTTTCAATCCAGAAGTTTTGTAATTTATCAGATCCTGTGTTTTCCATTTGCGAGTTTTTCGGATTGCTTCTTTGACATCATCTAGCGTATTGTCAATTTCAGGCAATGGTATTACACTTCTTACTCGTTCCTCTTCCTCGCAATTCCAGCTTGCGTTCTTGTTATGCCCTGCAGGTTTTGACGATACATCTGACTAAAATTTAGTAATACCTTACATCTTTGAATAGAATTTTCTGACATTCAAGCGATCTGCAAGAAAGTTTTTCATTTGTGTTAAACTTCCTGTTATCAATATTCCTTTCTTCCTGATTAGTTTTTCGATATCATTTCAATCTCTTAGCCTTCGGCTCTAAATTTTGTTTCTTTGTGACTGTCCCTTCTTAAACATAATCGGTACTTGTGTTGGTTGGGTTTAATTGTCTTCGTTTCTTTTCACATAAGTTTCCCACTGTATATTTCTTGAGTTATTTTCTTTATTAATGTATTTATTTGATTTTTTAAACGCTTTTCCCATGCCGGTTTTTGTTGAGGTTTCTTGTATGCATTCGATTTGTTCAAAAAGCTTGTTGCTGTTAATATCCCGGCATAGAACAAATTTACAATATTTTCTAGAGTGGGTCTGATATATTCTGTAAGATACTCTGTATTAGTAAGTTTAATATATTTATAGCTGTCATAACTTTACTCCCGTTTTCTTGTAATTTAGAAATCATTGAACTAATTGTTTGATATTTGATAAAATTTTCTAGAAATACACTTTTTACATCATCGTTTTCTTGTTTATTTTCCGTATTTCATTGCGCTAATCTTCGCATTTCCCTAAAACAAGAGAAATCCACACTCTTAATTATTTGCGGACAGTAATCTAATCTAGGTCTACCTCTATTCTTCTTAATTTCTGCTTTTGCCTCTTATATGTCTGTGACTAGACCTTCATGCATGAGAAGGTGTCCTGTTAACTTATCTTGCCTATTTCTTATTGACTTCCATAGAGTCCTCTGTTCACTTACTATTTCTAATATCTGTTCATTTCTAACATTCTCTATCCACGGTAACCTCATCAATCGCCTGTAACACCACATTTCGAACGCTTCTAGACTTTTCCTTTCCGCCGTGCCCACTGTCCTTGTTAGTACCTGTACAACGCCGTGCTCAACAAGTACACCTTTCACAATTCAAAACAACTGTAAAAGATTTATTTTTAGGATTAGGAAGTTTGATTATGTCTCTCATCTCAATCCGCCATCAAGTGGGTGAAAATACCTAGCCTTGTAAAATATAACTGCCTTGTTTTTGTCCATAAAGTAATTCACTCCAATAGTCATTCATATTTAAGAGAAAAGTTAATTTTTAGATATAATATTCATGATAGAAGTATTCGCAGCAACTGTGTTGACCATGCCACGACACTCTACGTCACTGTTTACTAGATATTTTTCTCCCAATGTTTGTGCAATGTACAATGATATTACAACCTCCTCTAAACGTCTATCAAATTTATCACTTCGTTCATTTAAAAAATGTGTTAAGAATTTATTAGTAAGTAATTTGTTAGTTTTATTTGTTTATATTTAGTTTTTCTTTTGTTTGCCGATGATGGTTAATTGGAAGAGTAGCTTGTAACCTTTGTGCTACAGACCTGTGACGCTGCCGAACAATAACAGTTCCCAAATTTTCAATCAAGGTAAAGACTTTTCCAGAGTATTCGAATACATTTTTTTTAACATCGATTTTGACGGGAGCTGTATTTGAAGGAAAGGAAACAGAAATTAAATAAAGTGAAAGCAGAATTGAATCAAAATTTAAAAAAAAAACTACATGGGAATTTAAAAGATTTGGAAGACAAATTAATCGAAAATTTTAAATATGAGAATAATTTAAGGAAAAATTAAAACAAAATACTAACACTAAAGTTCTACGAAAAGGGTTTGGAAGAAAAACTAAGCGAAAATTCGAAAACATTAGAGAACTGGAATAAAATTTAAAAACGAATTAAATGAAAATTCCACAATATTAAAGAAACAGTTCGAAGGTGCTAATTAAAAATTTAAAGTGTTTAGATGGAACATTAGATAAATTTGAAGAGAAATTAAAAGAAAATTGTAAGGACAATTGCCGGACAAATTAGCCGAAGCAGAAAATAAATTTGAATGTCAAATTAAGGAAATTGATACACGGGTGGAAGAACTACAAGTTCCTGAGGACAATTATACCAGAACGGATTGACAGCCGACTTCTAGGAAAGCAAGAAAGTATAACTGAGATTGAAGGAACTGTTGACGTGAAGGGGGAGCCTGGTGCTCCATCGAAAGACAGTAGAAAGTCTGTTAAAGTACAAGGCGAATATCGCGAGACTATCCAAATACGTCCGATGATAGCCTGAAAAAGGTAGCTATCGTCTTGTTCTTGATGGATAGAGGGACGATCTCATACAACAGCGAGTTCGACTAGACAAGTCAAGAACCCTTACAATAAAAAAAAGAAAGGTCTTACCCTCACTAACCACAACAGTTCAAAAAACAACGCGAACACTTACAGGCTGCGAGCATTTTGAACGCAAGACTGGTTTTTAAACTGTCTGTTGTGGTTAGTTGGGGTAAGACCTTTCTTTTTTTTATCAATACGCTACAGTCTTCTTTATATTTATTTTACCTCATAACTTATGATACTGCAGCGAGCACGAGTGTGTTTGTGTGCGATCGGGCACACGTGTGCGTGAACGGCTTATCGATTAGAGTAATTCATAACCTAAGTTTACTAATAATTTAATAGTGTTTTTAAGTTCTTTAATAANTTTATAGCTGTCATAACTTTACTCCCGTTTTCTTGTAATTTAGAAATCATTGAACTAATTGTTTGATATTTGATAAAATTTTCTAGAAATACACTTTTTACATCATCGTTTTCTTGTTTATTTTCCGTATTTCATTGCGCTAATCTTCGCATTTCCCTAAAACAAGAGAAATCCACACTCTTAATTATTTGCGGACAGTAATCTAATCTAGGTCTACCTCTATTCTTCTTAATTTCTGCTTTTGCCTCTTATATGTCTGTGACTAGACCTTCATGCATGAGAAGGTGTCCTGTTAACTTATCTTGCCTATTTCTTATTGACTTCCATAGAGTCCTCTGTTCACTTACTATTTCTAATATCTGTTCATTTCTAACATTCTCTATCCACGGTAACCTCATCAATCGCCTGTAACACCACATTTCGAACGCTTCTAGACTTTTCCTTTCCGCCGTGCCCACTGTCCTTGTTAGTACCTGTACAACGCCGTGCTCAACAAGTACACCTTTCACAATTCAAAACAACTGTAAAAGATTTATTTTTAGGATTAGGAAGTTTGATTATGTCTCTCATCTCAATCCGCCATCAAGTGGGTGAAAATACCTAGCCTTGTAAAATATAACTGCCTTGTTTTTGTCCATAAAGGTCAAGGCCTATCTATCTGCTTTTTACTCGTTTCCTATCAAAATGACCCTGCCTCGTTTCTTATATTATTACTACTGTATCCTACCTCTCTAAAATTTCTTTTAATTATATTATAAGCCGCATTGGCATTACCTACTTCAAACTTTTCTTCTACTTCTTTACACACCCTATCAATCCACTGCTCCTTAGCTGCCCTACATTTCCTAATTATTTCCCACATTATAACTTTATATCTTTTTTGACCTTCTTCGTCCGTCCTATTTTTGTATTTTCCGCCTTTCGTCTATTAATGCTACAGTCTCATTTGTTATCCAGGGTTTCCTACTTTCGTTTTGTTTAAGACCCAGTATATCTGTTGCTGCTGACTTTAGGCACGTTTTAATGCAGTTCCATTCTGTCTCTATGTCCCCGTCATTCGTTTGTCCCTTAACCTTTAGTATTTCGTTTGTCCCTTTACCTAGCCTATCACGAGTTTCGTTACATTTTAGCTTTTCTAAGTCGAGACGTTCCTACCTTCCCTCTTTTTCAGAATTTTCAATTTAAGATTGGTCTTCATAACTACTAAGTTATGATCGCTATCTTTATCTGCTCCTGGATAACTCCTACAGCCTTTCACTTGATTTTTAAATATTTGCCAAGTATGTAATCTAACTGATATCTCCCTAAATCACCTGGCAGCTTCAACGTATAGCTCCTCCTAACGTGATGGTTGAATAAAGTATTCGCGACGGTTTACTTATGTTTATCGCAAAATTCTATCAGCGTATCTCCCGTATCATTTCTATTGGCTAATCCAAAAGGATCTGCTATTGCACCCACTTTACCTTAACCTATTACTGCGTTGAAATCTCCTAGAACTATTAAGTTTCCCTCTTCCTCCACTAAACTTAACACGTTTTCTGTATCTGCATTAACTGCTTCTACGTCTTCATCACTGTAAGATGATGTAGGCATGTAGACCTGCACTAATACCGTTCTTACCGGCTTTGAGTTTAATTTAACCATAA
>NW_020439274.1:0-4363 GCF_000699045.2 Agrilus planipennis
CAACATAAACCTAAAATTGTCAGAAACTGGGCCAGTGTCAATAACTAGGTCTTTTACCTTAAAAGCATTTCGCATTTTATACAGCTCGTTAGAAGAATTTTTTGCTAAATGATTTTTATCTGCCAATTTATGAAATTTTTTATCTGGTTCATCTGCTCGTACAGCAGCAATCATTGAGCTATCCTCGTCTCTAATAATTACTCGTACTTGTAGTCCAGTTTCTTTTAAAATTTTGCTATGATTGATGAGCTGGACTCCTGCATCGCGTTCCATTGCCTTGGCGCTCCCGTAGAAGTTCAACCTACAGTCATGATCTTTCTTATCATACTCTAAATCACATTTTCTGCACTTGCGGTTTCGTGTAGCATCATCATCTAAAATTTTTCCTGATAAAAACCCGATAATCGTGCTATATGCTATATCCATTCAGGCTATCATAGCTACGCCCTTTTCCGTGTTTAGACCAACCCATTCAAACGAAACGATTATATTAATTATTTCGCCTAAAGCCGTATGGAAAGAAGGATTTTACGTATTGGAAGAGCTAGAAAGGATATCTAATTGAGGAAAAATGTCCTCAGCAATATCTGGAGATCTGGAATGAAAATAGAAATTGTATAAACGTTGGAAGGAGAGGAATTAGATAGGTTGCTCATTGCTATCTTATCAATAAGTTGTAGGACTTGCTGTTTAAAACGACATTTTTGTGGAAGGCTAAAGGCCGCTATGTCCGGGAGTATGTTTTTGAAAATATCTAAATCAGCGTCATTCGAACACGTCTTCCTTGTGAAATATGATGTCACCGTGTCCTCAAGCGGATCCGCAGCAGCTATACAATTGAAACTCCTTTTCTTTGTTTGTTGGGATGAGTGTCAATGTTTCCNTGTTTAGTAGCAAATCGTTTTCTAAATCTATTTACTACAGTATAATTTATATCTATCGATAATTGAAGACATGAGTGGATAAAGGTGTCATGTCACATTTTTAAAGTTCTGAAATAAGTAGCAAAACGAGTTTATGATTGGAACTTTTTTATTCAATTTTTGATTTAAATGAAAATCATCTAAAATTTCAATGATTTTAACGTTTTTACTCTAATGTAGCATAATCTGAAAGATACCTTACTGTTTTTTGATAAATTTGATTTTTGTGTACATAACACCTTTATCCACGTAATAACTTTGATGCTGTCTCGTATACTTTTCAACTGGATAAACGTGTTATGTAGCTTTCATAGACATTTTAAATTGAAATAAGACAACACTAAAAGGTCAATAAATAGTATTTAATTAAAAAATTTGAACCAAATGTCTTGAAACAACGACAAAACAATTTTTTTACATTGTTCTCTTTTCCTTCTTAGGATTCTGCATATTTTGCTCCAAAATCTCTTCATGAAACCATTGATATTTAACCTCAACTTATTTGAGTTGTTCCCTTAGGTTCTCTATTTTTTCCATACTTGCACGTCCACATCTGAGTAAAAGACTTAGATTAATACTTTCTCCAGGTTGAAATTCCCTTTAGCCTTTTTTGTGAACATCAACTTCAAAAACGGGGTAAACAGATCCACACTAGTTTTATAAAAATAAAATCCAAAACAGTCCACCCTAATCCATTTTACATTATCTCGTAGATTCACTTTGTCATTGTTGGTATTATTCACCTTTCTGAATAAATGCAGTTTCTCTGGAAGTTCTTCAAAGTTTTAAAAAAAAATGTTGCATATGTAAACATGTACTGTTTTTAATACTTGCTGGTGATAACGTCTCTGTACTGGTCTGGAATAAACATGCTTTGATGCTTCCTAATTGCCTTTTCAATTCGCCCAAAATCCCTCTCGGAATCAAGGTAACTGTGCCCTACTTCAGGAAACTTATGATCAATGATTTTGAAATATTTGTGAAGTATCAAATATTGGTAAAGGCAAAGAATAAAATAATTTTTGTTTTGACCTGCACATGAATCAGACCATATTACCAAACTATCAATATCAGGATGCTCTCTCTTAAGTAACTTGCAAAACCTTAATAGGCAATTTGCAATTTCATTATTGCCACTCTTGGCAATATCTTCCGTCCAATAAAAAAAAATACGACTTGTAATCTTTATATATAATACAGTGGATGCCAAAATCATACAGCCACATTTGTCGGAGGTAGAAAGCTATTGACGTAGATAACTTCGGCAGTGGCATGATTTGTTGCAGATACATTGTGATATAGCAGGTTGTTCGGTGAACGGAAGGTATTTCTTTTTTCTGGCGTCACATACACTGCTTGTATCACTTTTTGGGCCACCAAAGGATGAATTAAATTTTGTCTCAAAAATATGTTTATAGAAAGATAATTTAACCATATACTTATCGTCCACCTTCTCCTTTTTACACAATTTTAGGTAAAGTCGATGCATCTCAGTTACATTTAGTAAAGGAGATAGGTATTTTTTGTTAGGATTTTTATTTCGCGAATAATGCGATTTTTCAGTAGGAAATTGTTTAATGTGATTCATAATGGACATAATAATGTCATCACTTATTTTATGTGGACAATTTCTATGGCGTCCTCTGTTATCAGGGGAGGGAGCTGACTGGTCACTTTTTAATAACTTTTGTGTCATTTCAATTTTTTTCCTGCCGATTGCAAATAGTGAGCAAAAAAATCTCTACAAACTGGAATTAATTGCGTGTTGTAGGTCACCACATACTGAAATGTGTAATTTTTCGATAACTTTCTATCTCGCCGATGTCGACATACGGGGTGGATGTTAGTGTTGTGTCTGTGTAGTTATTGTATTTTTTTCGAAAAAAGTGTTCAGCCAAATACCATGGGAAATTTTCTTGTCTACGTCCAAACTTTGGGATGTCAGATTTGACATCCCGCCAAGTTCTTTCTATGTTTTGTGTGTGTGCATCCGTTTATAATCGTGACTACTGAGGCAATCGTATGCTTTCAAGCAGCCCGACGTTATTACTGTGCCAGGCAGAATTTTTTGTTTAATAACATCCAACAGTGTGTTAGATGTTCTGTCTGGCACAGGAATTATGAACAGCTTCTCAGAATTTCGTTCGAATCCACCGAGAACCCACTGACCCTTAACAACTCTACCTCGATTATATTTTCTTTTTCCCATTTTGGTCTCATCAATTTCCACAGTTACCCCTTCGCCACCCAATTTTTCGCTACTGTTCTCCATTGCCCAATTAACATAAACGTCCCTCAAATAACTATTCCAATCTACGACAGTTTTCGAACTTATTTTTCAAAAATTGGGTTTTCGGTGAATTCGTACAACATTCTAAAGCCACATAGTCACATATACCGTTAATTGAAAGGTTGGAGATACTGAAGAATGTGTCTTTGCGCAAACTTTCCTTGAAATTACACGATGTTATAAGTAGTTTTTTCCCCATCCGCATATTTCCCGTTTTCTGGCAGCGCCAAAAAAAGCAGAGGCTGAGGATGCACTGGTTCCTGCAGCTGGGGCATTCCTTTTGGCTAAGAATAACCCCATGCTGCTTTAAAAAATCCAACTTGTCCATCTATAAAAATGTTCTTAATGGAACAGTGCATCCCCCACACCTTTCCATTTTCTTTCCAACTGGAAAAAAAGGGGTTTATAAAGAAGTAGTAGTAGTATAGTAATATATTTCAACATAAAGTTATTTACACAATACATACAATTCTTATCAAACTAAGCCTTTATTCGTACACAACAATTACAAAAGAAAGTTAACTTAACTTAAAAAATACAAAAAAAGCTAATCGCGTATCACATACATATATACATACACACATACATATATATGACATTTATTCAACTTATACTAATTTATTTATTGAATCCCTCCCTTACATTAACTAAACTGAAACCCTTTCTTTTCTTAATTATATTTTTAAGTAGGATCAGACCGTCGCCACTCCCACTTAATATCTCCTTATATGCATCTAAATCTTTACTTTCCTCACATCCCCCCAGTACATGCATCATTGTTTCATCTCCCCTTTCACATATCCTACATATCATTTCTTCTTCTTTCATTCGATATTTACATTTTCTACATTCATTTCCTACTCTAAACCTTGCAAATACTTCCACATCCTTCATTCTATTCAAATAGTCTGGCAAAAAGTCTCCCTGCCAATGCTCCCATAGCAACAACTTTAGACATTCCACATATCTCGACTTATCAATACTTCTTAGGTCTTCTGCCCTTATCATCTCTTTACATCTTATTCTCACCATTTCCTCAACACTTACCCCCATTCGACCCCATTCATTCAGTTGCTCCTGACTCAAATTTAAATATTCTAATGCCCCATCTCTTTCTTTATCATACCTGGTTTTTATTCCAATATTTAAA